>NC_137615.1:14544152-14801652 GCF_963280865.1 Gymnoscopelus braueri
AGAGAGAGAGAGAGAGAGAGAGAGAGAGAGAGAGAGAGAGAGAGAGAGAGAGAACGGCCTTGCGAAAATGCACTCTCGACACATTTAGAGGAGCTTGAGAAGAACGGGTTGAGAGCGAGAGAAGAGAAAGAAAAAAAAACCTGATCTCAGCAAGGACCACGACGACCAAGGCGCCAATTAGGAAGTTGTGAAGTTGAACTAACGCGATGTAGAGCGACCCGGCCAACCTTCAGACGTTGTCCCGGGTTCGTCTACACACCCATAGAGGGTGGGTGGTGAAGGTGGGGATCGGCCTATAGGTGAATTTAAAAAGGGGGAGATATGATAAGACTTGAGTCCCGCGTCGCGCCTTAACGATCTCATCCCCTCTCGCAGGGCCTCTCTCTCTCTCCGGGGGGGGGGGGGGGGGGTCTGCCAGGGATGGACACCATTAGCCCGGGGAGCCTTTGTTCAGGGGGAGCCATGGCTCCACACACCGTGTCCCCTGATGAATATTTATCATTGTCATTCACCAGCCCAAGGTGGGGGTAGGAGACCAGGGGTGGGGTGGGGTGGGGGGGGCCGTGAGCAGGGTGGGTGAGTTGAATAAAGATGCTCAGGAGGTAATTCTTCAAGGATACATGCAAGGCTCCTCCATCATCGGCCGTCTCAAAATGGCGGTGGGTGGGTGGGGGGGTTGGGGTGGTGCTGTGTGTGTGTGTGTGGGGTGTGGGTGGGGGTGTAGAGGGCTGGTGGGAGAGCCAGCTCCACTTGACAGCAGTGTAACAAGATTATCAGGGCCATAAGAGCAAACAAAAACCCCAGCAACCCGCTTCAGAATCTAGATTACAGCAGCGCCTGTTATCTGAATACTAAACACGGCTGGGCAAGGCATGTGGACCTCACTGAGGCATGAGAGTGGACCACATATATCGGCATAAGCCTGATTCACACTTAGTTGCGCACCGGTTGACGCATGCCGAAATTAACCGATGTACAAGCTCACAATTACAAGCTCACAATGCGTTGTGACGTGTTGTGAGCTTGTAATTGTGAGCTTGTAGATTGGCTACTTTCAGCACATGTCGGCGAAACAATGCAAAACCAAGTAGAAATCAGGCAATAGAATTAGGAACTGCATGTATATATTATTCATAGATAAACACAAATGCATGCACACACACACACACACACACACACACACACACACACACACACACAAGCCCATGCAAATGTATCTTGTCACTGCCAATTCCTGAAAGGAAGCGGCCCATCTCTTGGCATCGACAGGTTCCTAATGAAGTGGATAAACTGGGCTGTGGAGGTGCATGCTGATGAAAGCGAGTTTTTAGCAGGCTGCACGCTCATACTCATGCACACATGCAAGCACACACGCAAGCACACACACACTCACAACAATAACAATTCAGTTCGATGAAGCAAACAGTTGAATATATCATCCACCAAAATGTTACATTCATGTCTAGAAAGCAAAGCCACACCAGTATGCAGTTCGGTGGCTTTGTATGGTCTCATCCTCTGAGACGAGGACCGGCCTTGGCCTACAGAGAGGCTGAGACTGCGGGTTTTGGGAGGTGGAAGTCCCAACTATCATTTAAGGCTGGGGTCTTTCAGTTATCAGGTATCTTTCTTGCTCTCTTTGAAAAATGACCGTGACCTTGAGAACACAACAAGTGGAAGAGGGCTGGCCAGTTATTTTTCACAGAGCTGCGGTTACAGGCTCATCAGCAGAAACCCTTTCTTATGAACCACGTTAACTCTGGCAAATGTTTTGGACACATTCTCATCATCGGACGACTATAGGGATCGAGAGGTTAACACGACTCTCATAACACATTGTTTTTAAATTAAACAGTTGTTAACCTACCGACTGTACTTGCTGCCAGCACCGCTGAAATGCCGAATGCAGCCAACACCCACCCATGCAGCAGAAATAGCTGTGATCAACATTTCATGCTTGATGAGAGGCAATAGTTTGACTCCCTCCCTCCCCATTCTGAGCAGGAAAAGATCGCCTAGATATTCAGATCTAATCAACCCTCCCTTCAGCTGAGTGAAGTCAATTATCAAGCAAGCTACATGTGTCGGGCGCCATTTAACTGCAAATTAAAAATCAGACTCCGCTGATAGCTCGGGAAAACTTACTGGAAGGTGGGTGTGAACTATTATGTACAGACAAGGCAATGGAAGGAAGGAGACAGAGAGATAGATAGATAGAGACACACAGAGAGAGAGAGAAAGAGAGATAGAGGGAGAGAGAGAGAGGGGAAGTGAGGGTGAGAGAGACAGAGAGGAGGGAGGCTATTAACTACCAAGTATTCAGAGCGTGAAATAAGAGTGACAAAACGAGATAGAAGAGAAGGCATTCAGCAGCTTTTCAAAGGGAAATGTGATGCACTGTTAATAGTGGGGAAATACTGAGCCAACACCTTTGGCCACACTTAAACCCTATACTTATCTGGCTGGGGTCCCCCAGGGGCCTATATTTTCCCCCCACTAAAACAAATACAGTTGCCAAAAAATTGCCAATCTACATGCTCACAACACGTTTCAACACAACGCATTGTGAACTTGTAGATGTAGATCAGCTATTTTTGCCGAATGTCCAAACTCCCCAGAATAGGGGCATTAGGGTTTGTGGAAAACAAAACTCAAGGACTTCAGGGCAAAAAAACAACAACTGCCAAACATAAGCAGAAAATAAATTGTCCGTCTCTCGAAAGAACTGGATGCTGGAGTGAAGACACTTTGATGTTGATCTCATACCACATCTCTTGGGAGGGAATGAGTGGATATTGGCATCTTACATTAGAGAAGCGTCATTGCCTTTACCTACCAGTGCCTTTACCTATACAGTAGATGTACAGCACAATGCAAGGTGATAGACTGCTTACTGAATTCAACACCACAAAACTAAAATCTGCTTGTGAGGGATAGAATAAGACTTCAAAAATGATAACGCATTGAAGGATCAAAGTGGCATTCCAGAACGTCTGTAACTCTTTTCAATTAAATACAATTCCTTGAGGTAAACTAAACAAAAAAGAAACTGTGAAAAGTATGCATTACCACCTGCCCAATTTATTGGCCAGGTTTTCTTTTTTAAATAAATGTCTAGGGAGTTTACCACCTGCCATAAGAAAGGGTATGGAAAAAAACAAAAACCAAAGAAACCCCCAAAAAACTTAAACCTACAATCTCACTTTCTAAATGTAGCTCATTATTGTTTTGGCAGCCTGCTACTCTCAAAACTATATTTTACAGTGCAGGGCATTCTTTTTTTTTTTCTTTTTTTTTTACCTTAGTACACCAGGCATGTTTTTGGAAACTGACATAAAAATTGCAATCCCTGTAGAAAAGTAGGCCTGCTCAACCATCATCACTGACATCTCACTATGCACACAGTCTTGACTGTTTTTGTTTGTTTGGCTTCATTTTGTCTATATCTCAAGCCTTGTTTATTTGAAGAAAGAATGAAAGACTACATTGTAAAAATAAAAATTACACACTAATACCAAGTAAAAACTGTTTGGGCTGAATACTATACCACATTGCAGGCTATACTCACGCATCTCTTTAACCCATTAAGGTCTGTAGGTTCCGATTCTACAAATTGTCTTCTAAATCCTAACAGTTTTCTGAAAAACTTCTGTTGCTATATCAGTGGTTCTCAAACTTTTTCATGTCAAGGACCTACAAAATTATATGTATTTGGCTGCCGACCCCCATCTGAAAATATTTTGTTCCAGGGACCCCCAGAAGCAAAAATGTTAGTTAAAAATGTTTGCTTTAAAATTTTATATTTTTGCTTTTCTCGATTTTTCAAAAATAGCAGATCTACAAGCACATAGCGCGGCACTCTGCGCCGTGCTATGAGCTTGTATATCTGCTATTTTTGAATAGCCAAAGTATGAAATAATGGTTTAAGTGGTTACACAGATGTGTTCCCAGTTTTAATGGGTTAAGAGATTAAATTCATACATTTAAGCTTGCAAACTCTACATGCATAAACATCAAGACTGCTGCTGAAAGCCAAGCATATTAAATATCTAGAGTCATGAGGTGCAGGATTTTCTCAAATTGATCCGTCTGCATTTCTGCACAGGTTGAAGTTTGTATAGTAACGTAGTCCATTCTGTGCAAGTTGAAGAAAGAGTATAACATGTGATGTGTTTTGATATTGATACCAGCTCTGAAAATAAGTCAATCAAATGTAATGCAATCCACTGGCATATTGAGCAACAGTAGTTGGGCTGGCAATTAGGACAAAAACACCCATTAAAGCCTCACTTATTAAAGGGATACTTCACTCTCGGGCCGGGGACACATTTAAAAAAAATATTAAAAATAAATGAAAAAAGTTATGGAAAATTCATGGCCCCCTCACGACACGCAGTGTCCTACTAATGTGTGAGGGGGCCATGAATTTTCCATAACTTTTTTCATTTATTTTTAATATTTTTTTTAAATGTGTCCCCGGCCCGAGAGTGAAGTATCCCTTTAAGTTTTGTTTAAATAAATAAAATGTGATTTTGTCCAATCTGTATGGTAGAGTATATGTTATGTTAATACAATATAACTTATACAATTGGGGTGGTTGTATTTTGACTCCCTGCTCTTTAGTATCGAGACATTTAGACCGTGTCAAAGGTCATGTCTGACCTAGACACAGGATCTGACAAGAATCTGACAAGATTCAATGTATCCCCCAGACAATTATTCTCTCTTCTTTTTACATCAGTTCTCTTTTTACATCATTAAGTATTAATACTGTATTAGCTCCAAATAAATAAATAAAAAACTGATATGAGCAACCATTTAAAACTGGCCTCATTGGGTACATGTGCAGGCATTTGTCCTACATCCAGGTGTAAGGGATTCAAAAAGAGAGAGAGAGATTCATCACCATCAAAAGGCAACTACTTAAAGGTAGGGTAAGTGATATGTTTTGGTTAAAACAAAACGCTTTTTTATTAAATGGTTAAAGCTCTGTAGGCTATTCTAATGACCATTGCTAGAGCGTTTGTCTCTCCAGCTCTTTAAAAACAGAAAATACAATTTCAGGTGGGTTGCCAATTTCAGCCAATCAGGAGAAAGTACCCATTTATCAGCTTAAATTTTATACTGTTCCAGTTCCAATTTGGTCTGCTCATGTCTTTGTTATTACTTCCCATTGCACTTGTTTATCCTGTATGAGTTTTCTCTCCTGATTGGATAAAAATTGGTATCAAGACCTGAAAATGTATTTTTTGTTTACTAAAGAGCTAGAGAGACAAGAAGACTCCTGTTACTGAACAAACACTCTATATAGCAATGATTACTATCAGAATAGAGCAATTTATTTAACACTTAACAAAGAAATATGACTTACCCTACCTGTTTTGAATTGACAATGGCACAATGGAAATTTCCAAGCACAGTAACAATTGTTTATTCCACTCTGCTGTAGGAGTAAAATCCTCAGTGTTCATTTATCCTTTAGAATGTACAGATTTGACCATCTGGACCCTTAGGATCCATTTGGTTACATTTGTACACTTTTCAGTGTTAAGTTGACACTGAATATGTTTACAGTGTAGATATAAACTATAATAGGAGAAAGCTTTCCACTGCATCTGCCTGCAGGACTTGATTAAAAGGGAGCAGAATATCGGATACATCAGCCTAGCACTGGCAGAGGGACCAAGGGTTGCAGGCAACCCACACACACTGGCAAAATATCCATGAGCTTCACTACACCACGTGCATGTATAAATGACTATTGCAGTGTGCCTGGTGGCTCAGCCTGGTTAACACACACACAGACCATATGCTCCTTGTGTGAGCCCAAGGACTGCAGGTTCGAATCCAACTCCCATCTTCCCTTGCACGTTTTTCCTCTCTCTGCCCTTTGGTTTCCTGTCTCATAGTCTACACAATCTCAAAATAAAGTATTTAAAAAAATGCCAAAAGAATATCTTTCAAAATAAATGAATAAATAAATAAATGCTTATTTCATTGATTGACCTACAGGGTACAATGCAGAGTATTCAAGCACATGGCGTAGCCTGGAGCAATTCCAGATATTTAACCCAATAAAACCGGGAAAGCATCTGTGTCATTTTAGATTTAGCCACTTTAACCATTATTTTGGCTATTCAAAAATAGCAGATATACAGGCTCATTGCACGTCACTTCATGCCGCGCTATGAGCTTGTAGATCTGCTATTTTTGAAAAACCGTGAACATTTGTGAACAATCTTTGAATAAATGGGGGTCCCCGGAACAAAATATTTTGAGATGGGGGGGTCGGCGGCCAAATACATATAGCCCAATTTTGGTTGATATAGCAACATACGTTTTTCAGAAAAGTGTTAGGATTTAGAAGACATATGTAGAAGATCTTAATGGGTTAAATGCAATCTCAGGGAAAAGTTAAGCCAATTATTTTTTTTATTTTTCTGTTTCACATGTTATTCTGGATGTGTTCGTCAAACATTATCTATCATTCTCACTCTTCAAACACTTTCTAAGCTAGTCTATCATTATTATTATGAATCAGGGCAAGATTACCATAAGTTATGGTTGAGGATTGAGGAGGATGCCTCTATCTCGCAATTCTTATAAAGAATAAAGAAAGAAAGAATAAAGAATCTCGCAATCTGTATAGAGAGTTACGTATTCCCGAGAAAATAAATAAAGGTTGAATTGAATATATAGATATATGACCACCATAGAGTTTTAACTTTACATACCCTAACCTACATTTGAATTGAAAACTCTGTGCCACTGAGAGAAGTCCTTTATACAAGAGCATATCTACACTCTTTTCATTTCCTCACCTATTTACACTTACTCAGCGTTCCATGACCTCTAAAAATGTCACAGACCAAGAAAAATAAAAAAAGGGAAATACCAGCCACTGCTGGATAGGGCAACCATTTCTATCAACTATCTTACTGAAGTTTGAAGTCTTTACACTGTAGTTTAAAATATAGGCCTATCCTCAGCATGAGAAATCACTTGCGACACTGGTCAAAAATGTTTGCCTCTTGGGCTTATCATATAATAAATCCATCAAAAAACAGGACTCCATGAAATGCCAACCTACATATCAACTGAGGTCCCTGCTGAATCCAAACTCTTTAAATTTAGCTTTCGTTTTGGCTTAGAGTTTACGTGTGTGTAAGCACTAAGCTCACACACGTCTGTCATCAGCGACAGTCTAACATTAATGTGGCTCATGCGTCAAGCAAAGCTTAATAAGTAGGTTATAAGTAGGTTACATCAAAATCAGTGAACTGCTCTGCTGTGTAGGCTTGTTCTGTTTAGGCTAATAGCTAATGGGAATTATGGGGAAATGTGACACGAATAATCAATACACCAAGCTCATCTTAACCACGTGAGCCCTGCTAGCGTAGCTATTTAGGCCATGTCATAATAGGCAAACATTCAGTAAAAAATAGCAGATCTACAAGCTCACAATGGGTTGTGTTGTGTTGTGAGCTTGTATAAGGCCCGGCGCTAGCCGACAAAGGTTTGTTTTTTCAATTATTTATTTTTACTGACAGCAGTTGAAGTCCTTGTCATGTCTGTCTGTCTGTCTCAGTCCCTCCTGGTACACACAACACCACTGACCACTTTCTTAACACGCTGAGGAAGGCTTGACACCGAAACGCTATTAATTAAAAAGTACCAGAAGGTTTGTTTTTTAACTGGCAGTCTTGACAGAGGGAGCGAGATGGTCCGGTTGAGGGGGCGTCGCCCCCTCACGCCCCCCTGTGACGCCCTGCCTGGCTTGTATATTCGATGTGCTATATTCGGCAAAGAAATTTGGTGTAGAAAGAAAAAGGAGGGGGGACAAACTTAAGTATAGAGCTATCTATCAGTAATTAAAATGGTGTGAGAGAAAATACAACCACTGTGTAATTCCTTGCCTCTGTACTTGGGCCCTCCTGCCCGCAGTATCTCTCAACCAATCAAGGGATACATGGCTGATTGGATGTAGTGGTTCAGGTGCTGTTGGCCGAAAAGCCAGCATCCTCCAAAACGACCTATTCTGTCAACAACAGTATGTTCATGAAAACTTCCAAACAAAATAATTAAAAAAATGTAATAAAATAAAGACAAAAGAAAAGTAGAGGAAGGACAATAACTAAAACAGAGTGAACATACTGCGCATGGCGTGAGCGGAGACTATTGTAAACGTCTTAAGTCTGTCTCCAGCTTGCTCTATTTTCACCTGACAGGTAACAAACAGTGTTATTTTGCTATAGCCTAGTATTTTTGCTATATTATCTTGTAACATCATCATCATACATCTAGTAATTCTCCTGGAGCTAGTAAGATAAGTGTGATAGCATGATTATATCCAGACAGCATTGATGAATGAAGCAATGGTAGATAATTTCCCTTTTTAAAAAATCTAGCTTGTACTAGAGTTGCTCTGATACCGATACCAGTATTGGAAAAGCTGCCGATACCGCCTAAAATACTGGTATCGGTATCGGGCAGTATGACAGTCTATGCCTTTCCGATACCATGTAATTTATCACGATATTTTATATTCATATGTTTTCAAATTATGTTGCACTACTGTTTTATATTCTTACTGTACAATTTACATTATTATTTTACTAACTTGGAGCTGCACTTTTTTTTATTCCTGTATCAGTGGTTCTCAAACTTTTTAATTTCAAGGACCCCATAACTCTGAGAGTGAACAAATGGAACCAAATAAGGATCCATTTGGTTACATACTTGTAAGTGTCCATTTGGAACCCCCTCATGGAACCCTGAGGGTCCCTGGACCGCACTTTGAGAACCACTGTCCTAGATTTTTTTTTTTTTACACACTGGTATCGGATCGGTACTCTGTATCGACCGATACGCAAGTTATTGGAATCGGAAGGAGGAAATGGTATCGGTACATCTCTAAACAGTAGCTAATTTCCCTTTCAAAATCTAGCTTGTACTAATTTCTCCAAAGTTGCCTATACCGCATCTAAGTCCGATGAGAAATTCAACACGCATCGTCCTTGCACAGTGTCTGGATGAAAGTATTACTTTCAGAAGTGAGGCAGGCATATTGCAATGTTGCGCAATCATAATCCGCACTGCCCTTGCAAGGGGTTTCATCACCAACATCCCCTCCTCATTGGGAAAAAAAGAAAGAAAGGAAAAAAGAACCTATATTGATCTTTTCCTCCTTTTCCTCCAGGCCTTCCCCATTTCCCCATGCAGCTTAAGCAGCAGTTTTGTGCACAAACAGCACACTTGTTTTCCTTTCATGGGACCTATTAATTGTGCTCAATAGGCATAACTACTCCCAAGACATACAGAATGCATACTGGCCATACAGAGGTACTGGTGGTGGCCACGGTGTACCACGCTCTGCCGTTGTGTTGCCTGGTGTTTCATCAACCTCACGCTTCCGTTTTTCCACCCTCCACCGCCTGCCCATTCTGAGCACCGATACTGAATCACCTCTACGGCATCTAGCCTTATTTTATCTTGGGCTACCTCAGCGCGGAGTGCCCATAAATCTCAGAGCTGATCTCCACTCCCTCTGTCTCCAGCCCCACACTGCTGCTGCCTGCCACCGCCCCCCCACTGTGCTCCTACATGGGGCTCCTCATCTGTTCTCGTTACCTGCAGGGGAGGGCCACAAACAGGCATTACGCTATATTGCAAAGCTGGGCTCCTGCACGGGCGAAAATCTCCAGTTAATTTAACTCTTGAGTGCAACCAAATGAAGCCCTACGGGTCCATTTGGTTGCATCTGTACACTCTGTAATGTAGTGCTGCTGGACTGGTCTGTCTGTCTAAAAAACACACTTCATTGCCCCCGTTGCATGAACAGAGATGATGCAATGAGTTGAATATCCGAGCAAGAATTGGTAACTTGGGTCTGTTTACCGTGGGCTTTTTCACTCAACAGATTCCAAGGTGACTTTTGAATTCCACAGATTCTACATGGATAATTCATTGCCTGCCCGGCACAGGCTCCCAGTCTAATAGGCTACCAATTTGAGCCTGGCCATACAGTGCAACAAGGCAATGTCTGGCTCAAACCAAGATATAATGAAGATGAGTGCAGTGATATATGCTGTATAATATTACAAGCAAGGTGGGACAGCATTCAGCCAATTATACAATACATAAATAAATAACACATTCCATTAGCACCCAGTTCAAATATGACCCTTTTCCTAAAGTGTCATTTTTCATATCCTTGTGCCTTTGAACTTCTCATTCATCTCGTGCTTCAAAAATATATGTGACCTAATTTAACAGCATTCGTATTAGTAGGGACTCCATTATCACGATATAAGTGCACAGCACTGCTTAGCATGCATTTTTCCTTAATAGAGTTGACATCATTTGCTGTCTGACAACTAAGCATTTATGCTGCAAGTACATTAAGACTATCTGTTGATATACAACGTGACAACGCCGCAATAAAAGCAGCACAAGACATTTCTCTCTCTCTGCTGGAGGAGATGTAGATCACGCTATGAATGCGTGATGATGTGATGGCCATCATCACTTGATGCTCCGTGGCTTCTCTGATGACTATAAATCAACACGATCGCAATCTATCTTCTCGGTGACAGGCAGGCAGCAGCTCGGTGATAAAACATCGATCTTTATTCACCGAGCAGACCTTTTGTCCAGTCAGTCAGTGCATGGTGGTGCCATCCATGTTTCGGGTGGATTCAACAACAAAAAAAAACGTCTTAATAGATTGTGATGATTCAGCATTGTAAAAAAATAAATGCAAATTAAAAAAAATGTGGTTTGGTGAGATAATAAAATGCTGTTATAATAATACATGAGCAGCCAGTAACATGATGTACCGGCTGTGAGGGTATGATCGCTTTGGCTTTGGCATTGTTACAGCAGTGGCTAAATGAATCCTCACTTCAGGTGAACCTAATTCCACCACAGCACACACTGCAGCCGAATAAACCATCATTTCTACACCATGCCCTTGCCTATAAATAACAAACCCCTTGCATGCATTTCTAAAAAACGACACACAAAAAAAATAACTCCATACAGTATCAAAATGCTGCATAAAATGGATCATGCACAGATGTATTTTTTAATATCCTTGATAAAAAATGTCATCAGACAGAAACCAACCTGATCTGTCGCTACAGTCAGCGCTGCTTGCAGGGCTCTCTCTCTCTGCTGCTTCCCTTGCCTTGCTCTCTCTACTACACACGCACGCTGCACACGCACGGCACGCACGCACGGCGGGGTGATGAAGCAGCAGGTTTGAACGCCCGAACAGAACAAGTGTATTTAGTTCTTGACAACAAACCGCGAGAGGATCAAAGAAGACGAACGAACGGACACGAGATCCAAGAACTTATTTCAATGCACACAATGCATAGTCTGGAGTCTGTCTGGACAATCCCACAAATATCTATAATAATAAATATATAATAAATGATTTTATTAATTAATTATATAACAAATTATTTTATCAATAATAAATAATAGTCTTGCATCACCATCAACAATCAGAAGAATGACAAAAAGCTGCTTTGGTCGCGAAAAGAAAAGTGACACAAAAACACAAACACCCCCGCCCACAAAAAACAAGCGAGGAAATCCCCGTGCTCAGCTTCTCGCTAGTATAACGTTTCTTCTTCCAGCGTGGTGCCGGGAACAAGCCGCAGATCTACAAGCTCATGACGCCGTTGCATCGCGACGCGCTGTGGGCTTGTAGCTCTGCTGCCTTCGTTGCCGTTACTGTCTGTACCAGAGAGTACAGTGACAGTCAGATAACTGGGAAGGAGCGGAGGGGGTGACCGGGGTCTAATTGTGAAACAGCTGAACTGAATGACTGACATGCATACAGTAATTACGCACCTAGTTGCTGTATTTGAAGAAAACAAATACTGACAATGACAAAAATTAACTGTCAACTAGACATAATTTCCCTTTTAATTTATGTCTCGCCGAGACACAAATTAAAAGGGAAATTATGTCGCGAGTCGCCACGAAAGTACAACGGTGTCGCTAGACTAAAAGTAACAGATATACAACGGGTTGTTAGCTTGTATTTTCTGTTATTTGTTTTAGACAAGCGACAACCCTCGTGCGACATGGAAGCAGACGGTAAACAGTAGTTCGCGACGTCTCGCTCTGTCAGGCAGCGGCGAGCGTCAAAACCCGTGCACACTATGGTGCACACTCAGCACAAACAATCAACAAGAAAACACTTGCTTTTGGAGCTGGACTCACCTCACGTAACTTGAGTGAAATTGGGGTTTTGTAGTTCTTGTTTCAGCCAGTGCAGCCAGGCAAGCAGAAGTCAACAATAACACCCAAAAGCCGTCATTTCTAAAACTAGTACTACTAACAGCACGCTTCCAACGCAACACTCGTCCTCTCCTTGTTGTTGATTCCTTTGCCTTCTGCCACGACCAGACGTCATGATGTTTGGTCACGTGTCTTCATTCATGAGGGGGTCTTTCCCCCCCCCCTCAGAAGTAAATAAAACATGTTTAAAATAAATGTGGCAATCTATCTAAGTATAATGCCGTAAGCTAAGCATGTACTGCAATGCAATGCCCCAGAGAGAACACACTGCATGTGGGGCTGTGCTGTGCTGTGCACTGTATTGTGTGTACACTTTTACAAAGTCCTCGCTCAGCAAATCTTCACAGTTCTGGAGGCATAGTACAGTTTGTTTACAGACTTAAAATATTCCCCCACTAATCTAATAACCATTTAATATCCACAGAGCACACTCTGCATGTAGTGCCTCTACTCCGGTGCACTCACTTTGTACTGTCTTGTGTGTAGTAGTTTTACAAAGTAATCACTCAGCACATTCTTCACAGTTATGGATGGAGCTTTATAAAATACACTATTGCGTACAGTACAGTTTTGTTTACAGACTTAAATATGAAATCAGTTTTCAGAGGTTGCAGAGAAAACGGGAGTGAATAAAACCGCCACAGCAAAACAATGCTGAGGTAATCACCTTGATGCAGACATCACAGTCGCCTTTCAGGCTTTCACAGTGAAGATAGGAACAGAGACATTGTTTTATCAAATCTATGACTTCAGAAATAAAGTGATGTACAGTATCAGAACAACTGTTAATAGTACCTGCAGGAAGACAGAGACAGTGTAGCTCTACTAACTAACCTGACAGAGGGCAGGACAGCATATATTACTTGTATAAAAAGGTTTTCCTGCTACCGCAGGTATCAACATCCTGAATATACTGTGATCTGCATTTAGTAGTTTATCCCTGGAATTACAAAACATTGTCACTGATGCGTGACAAGTCAGGAGTTATGAGGGTGCTCGCCAGCATCAGTGACTGATAGGGTTGGGGATCCTTTTAGGATTTTAACGATTCCGGTTCCTTAACGATTCGCTCTTAGCGGTCAGATTTCTTAACGCTTCCCTTTTAACGATTCCTGTATGGGGTTCCAAATGGACCCTTGCAGGTCTGTAACTCTGAGAGTGTACAAATGGAACCAAATGGACCCGTCCATTTGTACACTCTCAGAGTTATGGTGGTCCTTGAAATAAAAAATGGTTTGAGAACCACCGGTATTGTAATAGTATAGCAGACGTGAAGTCCACATACCAGCTCTAACAGTGTGATAAAACCGGTTCCGGAAACGGTTCCCATTGTGATGGAACCGATTCCAGTGACTCAATAATGGATCCGGTTCCGGATCCCAACCCTAGTGACTGACAGAAGTGCTCAGTTCTTCTTGGTCCTGGTTGGCTTGCTGCTGTTGAACAGGCTGATCCCACGGGACCGGACCTGCACGTCTGCCACGGTCACTCCTGGCTGCTGCAGCACCTTGTCCAGAGTGGTCTTCTTTATGGCCGCTGCTGAGATCCTCTCTTGATCAGCCAAGAACTGAAGTTCCCTTTACAAAGGTCGAGGAGAAGGACAAGGACACAAAGCCATTGACAGTAGTGTCATCAATTTGTCAACTGCCAGTTACCAGTGAAAACAATTCCAGTATACATTTCTTTGAGTATAGCTCCACCTGCTGCCTGAATAAGATATGTGAATAGTAATGTGTATTAAATGGCATACTGTGTATATAACAATAATTGAACTCCCTTTAGAAATGCAGGTGACAAAATAAGAAATAAGACATTGCACGTTCCTTTGTGACAGCTTAAACTTGTGAGCCTACCTGGTCCTAATGCAGGAGGCCTCTACGGCGTTGATCAGAAGGCTGCGGAAGCCACCGCTCTCCAAGACATGCAAGGCGTGGATGGTGGCGCCCCCTGCTGAACACACGTCGTCCTTCAGCTGACCAGGGTGCTGATCTGAGTCCAGAAGCATCCGAGCTGCCCCCTTAGACCAAACACAAGGAGTCATGTCAGAACTAGGCCTGTCACAATTACTACCTAAAATGTGTATGTTGAAAGATAACAAAACGTTGCGATGCATTGTGAACTTGTAGATCGGCCATTTACGCTATTGTAGAACTAAGAAGTATAAAATTATTAAATGCATGGCCTGTGCAGTATTATTTATTTTGACTATTGGTACCGGTCATTGTCATTAATTTCTTTGTATGTTTAAGTAAGTTGTGCCCTGTGTAAAAGAAAATTGTGTAAAAGGTAAACATAAATGTAATTTTGATTTGTATCAAAGCCCTTGTCAGAGCAACATAAGGATAATGCTGTATAATGACAATCTGTACTTAATGACAATGCTCTCACCAGCAGTGCCTGGGCTCCAAGCCTAACAGCCAGTCTCCTGGGCAGGCCCATTTTCACACCGCCATCGGCGAGAGCCTCTAGTGCCGTGAATGCCTACAGTACAAGACCACAAATAATACAAACACAAACAAGGAATCAGACAATGTAAAACCCTCCAGAAAACATAACACTAGAATGACAGGATAGACTACAATGTCAGGACACACACACACACACACACACACACACACACACACACACACACACACACACACACACACACACACACACACACACACACACACACACACACACACACACACACACACACACACACACACACACACACACACACTTTCTGTCGGTTTCGATGTACAAAGAGAACTTCCGAGATTTCAGCCCTTTTCTGTGTTCTGTGATACATCTTAGATTCAAGAGATGCAAATACTTTATTTGTCACATACTCATATGTGTATGAGCAGTGAAATATTGGTGCAGCAGAATCCAGACTAAGCAACAAGTAATGTCTTAACATAATAGGTGTACTTTCATAAAT
This sequence comes from Gymnoscopelus braueri, assembly GCF_963280865.1. Lineage (NCBI taxonomy): Eukaryota > Metazoa > Chordata > Actinopteri > Myctophiformes > Myctophidae > Gymnoscopelus > Gymnoscopelus braueri. The sequence goes on from NC_137615.1 coordinate 14,559,391, forward strand.
CATCGAAAAGGCCAGGTATGTGAGTGCTATTGTTCATAATCCTTTAGTTGACTCACATAGGCTGGGCCACTGCCACTCAAGCCAGTAACAGCGTCGATCAGGTCCTCCTCCACCTCGGTGCAGTAGCCTACACTGGCCATCAACTGCTCCAGCAGTTTGCCATCCTCCACCTCAGCATGGGTGCCTGTTGCGTACACCGTGGCTCCCTCTCGCACCACCACTGGGGTGTTGGTCATGCAACGCATCACCTTTGGAGCAGAGCGATACTGTTCCAACTTCTGCAGGGAGGGGGTGGACAATGCACATCATCAGTAGCAGGCTTGGAATTGCAGTCTAAGACGGCTGGTGTTCATATCAGCAGCGACAAAGTGACAAGGCTACAAGTCACTCACAATGGAAGCCAGTGACATGACGATACAAACTGATGACCAACACTTGTCACTGCTGACGAGTGCACTTCTGGTTGGCTGCCACTCTCTCTCGCTGCACAGCGGCAGTGACAAATTTGAACTTTTCTAAACTTTGCCGCTTTCCACTTTTCGCTGGCTCCACCTCCTGAAGCGGAGGGGAAAGTAAGCGGTGGCTCCTCTCCAGAACGGAAGCTAAATACCGCTGCTGATATGACGGTGAATTCAGCATGAGGACGATCACATTATATTTCATGTGCAAATAATCATTGTTTGGCACAACTATTTGGGAACTACAGTATGTGAGAATAACAATATGGCAGACGGCCATCTTGATAACAGCACAGAGTGTTCCTGTGTTCCACGTCAGAGAGGATACAGACAGGAACGACAGACTGGTATTTCATGTTACAACCTGTGATCACTCTGCATAAGGCACAGCTAAAATTAGATGTTAGGCGTTATACAACAGTTGACTTAAGTTAACCACTTGAACCCTATATACTTCGTTGGGGGTTATACAATAGTTCACTTAAGTTAACCACTTGAACCCTATATATTTTGTTGGGCATTATACAATAGTTCACTTAATTGAACCCTATATACTCTGTTGGGCGTTACACAATAGTTCAGTTAAGTTAACCACTTGAATATACAACCCTATATACTTTTTGTACGACAAATTACGAAAATAGCCAATCTACAAGCTCACAAAGTTTTTGGGTTTATTGCCTGAAGCCCCCCCAGGGGTCTACAGTATACTTCCCCGGTCCCAGCCCGTTCTCCCTCTACACTGAATCGTTGTGACGCACGGTCTCACTGTGCGCATTGTGTCGTGAGTTTGTAGATCGGCTATTTTATTTTATGACATGCATAGAATACGGATGCTAAGGTTCATGTGGTTATCATATACAGTAAATGTAGGATTTCATCATCTCAGACCTCGAGATTCATGGGACTAACCCAGCGGCTCTCAAAATGTGGTCCAGGGACCCTGAGGGGTCATTGAAGGGTTCTAAGGGGTCCCCAGCAAAATTTGTTTATATAGCATAACGATAGCAATCAGTTTTATTTTGTAATTTACACTTCAGCTATTCAAAACAGTCATCTACAAGCTCAGAAATCTTGGAGGGGAAAAAAAGTGACCAATTTGGAATAATAATTTAATAAATCTTCTGGGGGTCCCTGGCACAAAATCTTTTCAGATGGGGTCCACAGCCTAATCCAGATCAATTTGGGGGTCCTTGACATGAAACTTTAAGAGAAACACTGGACTAACGTTTTCTATGGAGCTGATGGTGACACCTGCAGCACAGGACACAATGAGATGGCGATCCTCAATGTCTGGCCCGATCTCATCCAGGACAAAAGGAATGATGTGGGGCTTCACGGCCAAGAAGAGAACGTCACTTTTGGAAACCGTCTCCTTGTTGCTTGTGGTGTGATTGACACCCAGTTTCTGTATGAAGTCATTTAATTCTATGTTAATTTCTTCAGTGGACAAAAAGTGAGCCAAACAAGCGCTAATACAACTTTGCAAACAACTCCTTTAAACAATATTGATAAAGTAATGAAAAATGAGGGTGAATTAATAGCAATTGGGATAAATTAAGTACTTGTCCATCTCTACTGCTCTAAGTACCCACCCGCAGTCCTAACACTGTGGGAAGGTCTGTGTCGGGGGAGCTGGCAGTAATTCTGTGGGTGGCAATCACGCCTTCAGAGGAAGCAAGGAGGGGAATAAAAAGTTTGAGAAATCAATTTGAATGCAATGATTGAAAAACACACACTGCATCAGAGATGTAAGTATGTGATGAAGTATTGATGGCTCAAACTAACCTGCAGCAGTGAACCCTCTGACCAGAGCATGGGCCAGCTGACCCGCTCCTATGAACCCCACACTCATCCTCCCTGTTAGGAAGCAAGTACACAGGATCTGTGGTGAAAGAAGTAATCACAGTCTGTACTTAAAGGGATATTTCACTTTCAAAAAAACTTTTGGTCATTTTATCGTCTATTCAGGCTTTTGTGAGCCCCCCAGACAGTTTATAAGTTGCTAGATTTAGTATTTAGATATTTGATATTCATTTTATCAGACACGCCCCCTTCCTATACAAACCCATTATAACTTCAAACTCCATTTTAACCCGTTAGATTCATCAAAAACACCCGTCCTTGGTTCTGGTGACTCACCCTGCCCTCCTAATACGTGAGGGGGCCGTGTTTTTTTGATTACTTTTTTCATTTATTATTATTTATTTTTTTAATGTATTAAATTTTTTTCATTTTCCAAAAAAAATATTAAAAATAAATGAAAAAAGTTATCGAAAAAACGCGGCCCCCTCGCGTATTAGGAGGGCAGGGTGAGTCACCAGAACCAAGGACGGGTGTTTTTGATGAATCTAACGGGTTAAAAATTAAGTTTGAAGTTATAATGGGTTTGTATAGGAAGGGGGCGTGTCTGATAAAATGAATATCAAATATCTAAATAATGAATCAAGCAACTTAAAAACTGTCTGGGGGGCTCACTAAAGCCTGAGTAGATGATAAAATGAGCAAAAGTTTTTTTGAAAGTGAAATATCCCTTTAAGTATTAAAGTACCAATACTGCAATGTAGAAATACTCTGTTACAAATAAAAGTCTGGTATTCAAAATGTGCTTGCATAAAAGTATTCACATTAAAATATACTTAAGTACTGAAAGTAAAAGTACTCATTTTGTATAATGTCCCATTTCACAAGTTTACAAATGAATAAAAATGCTTGAACATAGCAGATCTACAAGCTCACAATGCGTCGTGCTTGTAGATCTGCTACTCAGCCTAAGTATGCATAGGGCTGAAGTGGTTAATGCAGTACAGTACTTGAGTACATCATGTACTTAGTTACTTTACACCACTGTGAGGGACAGATCACTGCACTTGAACAAACAAGAGTCTTGATGGACATCTCAAATGGTCATATTGAAAAGCACTAAAGCGCTTGTATTTCATGGTATATACTTCGTCGTATGGCGGTGTCTCTCGCCGAAAATAGCCGACACGCCTACGAGCTCACAAGTAACGCGTCACATTCGGCAAGCGACACAGTAAACTCGTAAATTAAAAAAATAGGCCATATTATAGAATATTATCATGACAGGAGCTGCATCATGTGCACACAGACAGCAGCACTACGGGCTATTCGTTACCAAATAGTAGATTATGATTTGCCAAGTCGCCACGTAAACAAGTAGTTATACTTCCTGATTGTCTGGAGTTAAGCAGCTCCCATGTTTTACTTAAGTAAAAGTACTCAATACTGCGATGTAAAAATACTCCGTTTTACAAGTAAAAGCCCGGAATTAACTTAACTGTGAGTAAAAGTACCAAAAGTATTGGTACCAAAATGCACTTAAAGTACCAAAAGCAGAAAGTACTCATTATGCAGAATGTTTTCAAATGTACGAATTGAAAAAATATATATATTGAAAATAGCAGATCTACAAGCTCAGCATCGTGACGCCTTGTGAGCTTGTAGATCGGCTATTTTCAAATGGCTGAAATGTAGCTATAGGGCTGAAGTGGTTAATGTATGTTTTGTAATAATAATCAAAATCTACAAACTAGTAAACTAAAGTTTTCAAATAATTGTAGTGGAGTACAATATTTGCCTCTGAAATGTAGTGGAGTAGAATTAAGTACTGACAACTACAAATAATTTAGTAAAGTAAAACAAATACCTCTTAATTGTACTAGAGTACTTGAGTAAATGTACTTAGTTACTTTACACCAGCAGGTGACAGCAGACAACAACAACAGAGTAAACAGCAGGGCAGTTAAAGTACACTTACGGTTACGGATATTGTTGTCACTTGTGCTGTTGTTATTATTATTATTATATTAAGCACAACTTCACAGCTGCTGCGGTGAAAAAATCAACACAATGTATCAACTTGTCAACGTGGCCTCGTTGTCTCAGCTCTGTTGTAATAATGTGTACCTGGATGGAATTTAGATTGACAGGCGAGAACACCAATGAATCGGTAGCTTTGGTCCACACGTAGGAGCGTCTGCCCAATCACCGTGCCGGTGCAGCTTGCGCATCCTGTTTAGAGCGGATATGGAAACAGGATCTATGTGTGTGGAAATTACCGGATACAGTAGTCGGGCTTTAGATCGGATATGAGCACTGAGCAGTAAATAGAAACCAAGCTTTCCACAGGTACTGTGGGAAACCGGTGACACGGGTGTTGTGCTTTGGTAATGTGCTAATAGCGCCATCTACTGATACAAATCATGAAAAGCAGGATGTTTTCATTGCGTGTGTCAGATAATCCACACCGTCACATACTGTACTGTACTGTACTGTACTGTACTGTACTGTACTGTACTGTACTGTACTGTACTGTACTGTACTGTAGGCCTACTGTACTGTACTGTACTGTACATGTGTAGGATAGACAGGTTTACAGGTTATCAATGAAATGCTTTGCTATCAGTGCAGGATGTTCTTTGCATACACCCAGCCCTCACTCAGTAATCACTGAGCTAATTTAAACCAGAAAATAAATTGCCGTAATGAAAGACAATCAAACATTATGCTGGTTGAAAACCTAGCACAGTGCACTGTCAAGGAAAGTTACTTGCAACAATTAAAAAGTAGGTGAAGGAACTCAAGTGGCCCATTGGTTGAATACTTTATTAACAGTTTGCAAACAGTACAGTGGTACGATTATACAATGATGCTAAAAGGATAACACAAAAAGCTCTAAGGGCTTCCATTGTGGTCCTGTGTGAGCACCTGGCTATATCATTGTCTGCATTTGTATTCACCTCAAACTCGCATACTGAGGAATTTACGTACGAGTTTGCTTATAGATCTATAAATTGCCTGATTTCACATCCATCTCATAGAGAGCTTTGTTTAATTTGTATTGTGGGAAAATTGCCAGGGCCTGATTGACTGATTGATTGATTGAAGTCAATTTGTGGGCCAATCGAAATGTGTGTCTATCAAACCTTGTGTTTGACATAATGTAGGCCTAGCACAGGAAGCCATGGGGAGAGAAAGTTTGAACCCCTAATGAATTACTCGACTATACTGTTTACTAAAAGAGATAGGCATTGGCTTTTTAATAAGAGGGGTAATAACAATAAATCACACCAGATATATTTTGTATAATGACATTGTTGTATGAATATTACATTGTTATACATACAGTAAAACATTCGGATTATAACTCCAAATATACTATCTATTATAAAACTGTGTGAAATGTGGATTTCGGGGATCTACATAGAAATGACGTGGCCGCAATGTGGATCTCAGACTTGGCCTCCAATGTGGATCTTGGACTTTATGTGGCCAGCATCGATCTTCTATGATGTCAGTTGTGTATGACATATCTTTAACTCCAAATTTGAGCAAGGTTTCAGCGTGATCACAATCCCATTGTGAAATACCAAAGTTAAATATTTCAAAAAGAATAAAACATATATATGAAACAACCCACGCAGACTGTCATAGACCACGTAAAACGGCATCTCGACTTTGTGATTAATGGTTAATGATTAATTAGTTAATGGAATATTTTGTGTTTATGTGTGAATGACAACCTCATGTTCTTGATGCCATTTTAGGGCACCTGATTGGCTAACCCCTCTCAGTGTCTTTCCAGATTGGCCACACTTTTCATGACATCATAACATACAATATAGCAGGTTTGCGCACCATATAGGACTCCATTCTTCAAACTGGTCGGCTTGCAAGTGAAAAATAAGAATCCCAACACGCAGATTGGATTTTCGAATGAAAGAATCTGTAAAGATCTTTTTTCCGAGCAAGACTTGACAAATTCACTCAGATCCACGCTGTGTTGCTGATGTGTGAACTGGTGTGCTGGGCGGTGCATCTGAAAGGAGGACCGAAGAGGTCCTCTCACGCTGCTGTGGCAGTGGGTCACAAGGTGTACTCTTTTGGAGGGTACGACACGGTTCAGCTCGATGTGCATGTCTTCAACACAGTGTCTTTGCGCTGGACGTTGCCCCCAGTGGGAACGTTAAGTGGAGAAGCCCTCGAGATCCCCTCCATGCGCGATTGCCACACAGCTGTGCTGATAGACAATATCGTCTACATCTGGGGGGGATTTCCTTACACGTGGGAGTTCTGCAACGTGGTTTATGCGTTTGATGTCAGTGCCCACAGATGGTTTAAGCCCAATATTTCTGGGACTGTTCCAGAGGCGAGGTGGGACCACTCAGCCTGCGTTCTGGGGAAGGTCATGTATATCTTTGGAGGATTCAACCTGATGACTGGATGCACTAATGACATCTACAAGCTGGACACCTCCACAATGGTCTGGGCTTTAATTAACACCGGAGGCGCTCCAGTACCTGTTTCAGAATGTCACTCTGCCACCATCATTGGGACAAAGATGTTTGTATATGGGGGCAACAACAACTACAACTCCCAAGCGTCCCATATCAAGGACAGCTACAACAATATTAGAGTTTTTGACACAGAGACCGACTGCTGGCTAAGCACGCCTTATTATTCTGTACAGCTTCTTCCAGAAGGACGCAGGCATCAATCAGCATTTGCCTATAATGGAGAGCTCTACATATTTGGTGGCTACAACAATTTTTGGAAATTAAATCCAGTGACCTTCTCCTGGAAGAAGGTTCAGCCCAAGGGGAAAGGCCCGTTTTGGATGTCTAGGATGTGTTGCAAGGTGGGAGATCGTATCGTTCTCTTTGGAGGATCCAAATACGCACCCATTGACCTGTACGTCTTGGACTTAAATCCTAGCCTGAAGACCTTCTGCAAGCTAGCCGTTATTCAGCATGGTCTGGAGCAGTCTGAACTCCCCCACGACATCAGGTGGGAACTGACAGCCATGACTACCAACATGAAAAATATAAATAAGTAAATCTTATGACTATTGCAGAGTATAAGTTCCAGGCAATGGAACAGAATAAAGAGAGCAAAAGTACTGCAATGGTGGAGACCTTTGTGTGTTTTTTGTTGTTGCTTTTGTTTTATGTTTTTTTGTGTGGGGGATTTAATGTTTTTTTTCTGTGTTTTGTTAGTTTTCTTTGCGTAACTTATGTTTTTTGTATCTTTCAGTTTTTATTATAGTTTTTTTTAAGCGTCTTTTTTAAATCTTGTGTGTGTGTTTATGCGGTCATGTAAAGACCTTTGAGATTGTGGCAGAGTGTACGGAACTTACCCACTAGGGATAACTCAAATGCCCCTGCCTCTGACCCACACTATTGAATGGGCATACAGTATGGGCCAGAGGCAGAGGCATTTGGAATTTACCATCACTGCACCTCTGTTCCTGCTTCCCACTCTCTCAGCAGCAGTGCCCGACATGGGTATTGTAGACTGGATAAGCATAAGAGATAAGCAACAGCAGTGGAAATTGGTCCTCACTCCTTACAGCGTGACCCAGCATCATCACCCTGCTGCCTATTTCCGACACACACACACACACACACACACACACACACACACACACACACACACACACACACACACACACACACACACACACACACACACACACACACACACACACACACACACACACACACACACACACACACACTTAAGCATAAATTAGGCTTAAAGGTCCTTACACACTGGGAGTGTGACGAATCAACAATGTGGAAATGCATCGTGAATATCTCATATCGAAAAATTAATTTGGTGGTGCCTCATACAGGTTGCTGATTTTATTTTCACTGGAAAATAATTATGTGGTTTACCGCCTCCTTTTTGCATTTTGTGTGGATGTACACATGACAACAGCAGTTGTAGAAATAAACGCTCCCTGTGTGTACTTTAAAAAATATATATAATTTCTTGTCTGTCATTTAAATGAAATGATGTAAACCCCACAGTCATTGTATTTTATTGCATGCATTCTTCTGGAATTTCTTTCTCTGCAGTTACACTTGAACGGAACATATTTACTTTTCAGCCTCGGTGAGAATGTGTTGGTTAAAAAACACCACTAAGATTCTCACATCCCTGTTGCACTGCAAATTGCACTCTTTTAGAGTGCAATTGTTTTAAGTGCAAGCATAGTCACTCTTTTAGAGTGCAATTCCAGCCCAGGCAGGCTGGAACCTCCTAAAATCTAACTGAACGTGCCAACGTGTGTGTACCTCTGCCTGCCATATTCTGTACACATATTCTTTGAAAGGCATATAGACCGATGTCAAAGGTTTTACAATGCTAAATGACGCCCTACCTGACTTCACGCCATTAGAGGTCTATATTTTTGGGATTGGGACATTGAAATGAAATATGTGCTATTCTTCAAAATGTGATTGAATGAGCTCTATTCTGTTCTAGTGTTTAAAATCAGATAGATGGATGGATAGATGGATCATGATGTATCATGGAGTTAAGGTACTGCTGGCAGAATGGTTTGATACTGAAGGGCATCACTGCCACCCAGTGCACACTGTGAAAAAAACACATTTGATAAACATTCTATGAATATTGTTTAATTTTCACTAAGAATTAGGAGTTGTGAATAATTGGTTGGGCTGAAAGAAAAGTACCATGCAGTTGGAAGGTCAGCGTGGGGAGGTCACATTGTTTTCATTTATGTCATGTAAAAAAAGGCACGGGTTTCCGAGGCTATGTAATACCTGACTCAACCATCAGAGTTTCTTTCCAGGCTGACAACCAATGGATTTGTTGCACTTCAGAATTCTTACAGATTAGCCTATACTTTTGAAACCTTCTGATGAGATTCAGTGCAGATGAGGTTTTGGATTCCTTCCCTGTGGGAAGAGGTTCATTTAAAACAACTGTTAGGGCGCGCCCCCACCAAGAGTTGGCTGGCTGCTGTTTGCAGAATCTGCCAATGCATTGTCAATGCAAATGCGTTGATTCACGCAAGAGCAGATTTTTCGGCCTCTCGCGCAGACCTTGCGTTTATCTGCTCTCCGCGACTAAGCATAAAACTGCTGGAGGCAGGCGCTGATTTTCTCCCTCTGTCCAATCGGGTGAGTCGAAGGCGGACCGTCTCAAGACTCAGGAAGCAACATGGTGCTCAAGGCAGCAGGCACAGGCGGTGAGGGCTACGGGGAGGCTCCTGAAAGTGAGTGACAGGCGCGACACTCCCGTTTTTTAGAATCTGCTGGCTGCAAAAAACTGGGGCCGCGCACAACCTGCGTTTATCAGCGGCCAGCCAACTCTTGGTGGGGGCGCGCCCTTATGCTATAACCTTGGAAAAACAGAGTTTACAGTATAGGTTCTTCAGCTGACCATTTTCATAGAAAAAGGAACATCTGACTGAAGTAATAATCAATGGGGTTTCCTATTATGTAAATGTGGACTTTGAGGATGGCGTAACAACAAATTGTCTGGTAATTATGTATTGTGTGGGTTGATTGTGCGCTCTGATCCAGTTAGGCCAGAGGAAATTAGGTGTTATCAAATTAAATCACTTTCCATCATACTGATACTGAACACTAGTACATTAGGCCTACCACATGATGGCAGCACAGTCCAGGGTCGTTTCAAATACCAGGATTTGGCAATGCAATATTCCACAAGTACCACTGGCTCTGGCTGAGTCATGCCCAATTTATGCTTTATGCAGTGCTGAAAATAGAAGATCTACAAGCTCACAACGCTTGTGAGCTTGTAGATCTGCTAATTTAGCTATAAATCAGATTTAATAGTCCTGGCAGGTGGATTTGCAACCAGAAGTACATCAGTATGGACACTCTACAGCAAAGCTCTCTTCATTGACTAATTAAATCTCATGGTGCACACATGACACATAGAACATCTGTGTGTTTCTAGCTGTCAATGTATAGGCCTATATACAGGCTATGCTTTTTGTGACTGCATGATACTGGCTGTAACAACATGTGTTCTAACCAGGCTGCACACATTTTAACATCACTACTTATGCAAAGCAAACTAAAACTTTCGATAGATCGATAGGAAGGGTAAACTCTCATTAATCAAAAGATTGAGAGATTAGCTGGTGTGCAGCTTTTTCTCCCATGGTCATATAGACTTATTTCACTATAGCAAGGACCACACTACCATCAATAGCGTTTAAGAGTTTTTATTGAAGAGAACCGATGAAACAAATCAAACGATATGAATGGAAAGGGCGAGGGACTTCGGGCTGAGTCATCGATGCAGAGTCGTCGATGCAGAGTTGTCGATGCCGAGTATCCGAAGCTGAGTCTCCGATGCCGAGCTTTTATAAGTAAACGGAAGCGTCTTGATTGGAGGTGGCTTGATTGTACTGCTATTGTATTGTGGTCCTGCTCCTGAACTTACTGTATGCTAGGAGCTTCATTAGTTGTAGCAACATTGCAGGCAGTGACATTATTGTACTTACAGCCTCCTCAGTAGCTAGTGTGACAACAATACAATGATCAAATTAGTCACAAAAAAAGTAAAATAGCAACAACGAAAAACAGTGCAAATAGCATATGTTACAAAATATAATAACAAAAACGAAATAAAATAAAATTCCCAATAAACTTCACAAATACAATTGTGAAGCTATAGTCTCTCTCTCTCTCTCTCTCTCTCTCTCTCTCTCTCTCTCTCTCTCTCTCTCTCTCTCTCTCTCTCTCTCTCTCTCTCTCTCTCTCTCTCTCTCTCTCTCTGAGTGTGTCTGAGAGTCACACTCTGTATCCAATTCACTGTTTTGAGTTCGGGAGTCTTATGGCCTGGGGATTGAAACTGTCCCTGAGCCTAATACATTGGGGCCTGATGCTCCTGTATCCCATTTGCCAGACTATAACAGAGTAACAGAGTAAACAGTCCATTATTACTATAGGGGTGACTGGGGTCCTCTGGGCCTTCACCCTACTCAGTCTTGTGATAATGGGTAGAGCATCGTCCGTGCCAGGCAGGCAGTGAAGCCAGTCAGCTTTACATTGTGCAACTGTAGATGTAGGGCTGTCACAATTATTACATCATCCTCTAATTGCAATTATTTGAGATAATCGCAATTATTTTGCATAATCATCCAAATCGTTTCTGATAGATCTAAAGAACTATCTATTTTATGAATGATCGTGGTATCTGCCATCATATCATATTTTAGCACGCCATCTTCGCCTAACTCAATCATGTCAAATTTGCTTCCCAAGCCCTGAACTTTGTACAGTATTTCTCCTCTCTGGGAGTATTATTAAAATGTCATATCCATGTTACCTTGACACCGAACACATATCTCTGTTGACTTTTATAATGAAGTTTTATTATGATGTCAAACAAGTTCAATATCACAACAGCCTCACTCATGGGTGAAATTGCAGCCCCCAGGTCTCTGTGTTTAATGAACTTGCTGCAGTTGTTGTCTGTAACTTGTTGCTGCCTGGCCTCGGCTCTTGGTATGTAAAACAATGTTAGATAGGAGAAATTGTTTTCAGGACATTTGGACGGGGTTACGGTTGCTATGGCAGTGCCTGATTAAGCCTAATTCTGAAGGAAGGTGACGACATCAGATGAAGAACTTGCCCAGCTGAGAAGATAAACTTGGAGCCATTAATGTAATAACAAATTCTAGTCATATTTGTGGAACCATGGTACGTTGCCCTTACCATTACTGATAAGAATAGTTTAAAACTGTCTCTCATTCTGTCCCTCGTCAGAGAAACATTTTACCATGTACTGTCAACCGCGTCTGGTTCTCTCAATTGAGTGATTTATGATTATACAAACTTTGGCTGTCTTGTGTTTTATTTTGTCGTGAGTTAATCATTACTCCACAGGAAACACTTTTTATTATAAAATGGATAGAGACTCAAAAACCTATCCTATCAATGTTCATAAATTTTCAAACATTTTTCAAAAGTAGCAGAAATAGCAGATCTACAAGCTCACAACGTGTCACTTGGTGACACATTCGTGACGTCAGTAATTTCTTTGTATATTTAAGTTATTTGTCATATCTGCCCTGTGCAATTTTAGTTTACGAAGCCTAAAAGGCCAAACAGAAATTACCTTTTTATTCGAAAACACAATTAAATCGTTAATCGCAATTATTTGTATGACAATGAATCGTCAACTCATATTTTGTAATCGTGACAGCCCTACAGTATGTAGATGTTGCACAATATCAACTCAACTCAACTTCCACTTCAACTTTATTGTCACATTACACAGGTTAACATTTGTAATAGAGTGGGTGAAATTAGTTTTTTTGTACACCCAACATTTTGCAGTTTACAAAAATAATCGAACAAAATAGTGATAATACGGCATGCTGTGGTCTCCAGCCGGAATCGAACAAGGGACTTTGCAATAGTGTGATAAACGCTGTATCCTCTCGCAGATAAAAGTGAACGAACAACAAAGCAAACAAAGTGAGATAACAAGACACAATGTCATATCTACATAAGGCGCATGGTCAAAATAGAAAATAAGAATGAGGCAGAATATCACAGTCTCTTATGCAAGTAGAGGCAACACTTAGCAGCAGGTATAACAACAGGTATAGAATCAACATCTGTCGTGCAATACACGTCTGTTGAGACATTTGGTAGCAAATATCAGACATCAGACATACGTTTATGCATAGAGATAGGGCTGCAGTACAGCCGCAATGGAGTGTATTCATAATCATTATATCGTACATAAAAAGAAGCTGATGCTGCTCCATAGTCTGGTGAAATGACTTTTGATTGATTGATTGATTGATTGATTTAGTATTTTATTGTTGAAGCAGGCAGTACAATGGGTTAAACGCAGCAAATGGCTGATACCAAAAGCTAGAGGCTTGTTTCCATTGTGATGCATTAAACATTCAACACGAATTTGGCTAAGTCCAATTTGAATGTTCGAGCTTTTAAGTCATCCTTAAACCTTAAGACTTGTATGGCTGTTGGTGTCACGAAATGAGAAAAGTGTTGGACCCAAGTGCAGAACCACACAGGCAGGCAGATCAAGTTCAATCATGTTTTTGCGTCAAACGGTTACGTTTTGTGCATTTGTGGCGCCCCCTATGGATCAAAGTGGAAACGCTTTTAGGGATTCGTTGAGTAAACCACCCTTGACATGTGATTAAGATTTGGAAAACAGGCCCCTCCCGCTAACTTTGGAAGCCATTTACGGACGAACGGTATGGACTATCAAAATTCCGCTTGAGATGTTTATCGCATGGGTCCAGAGATCATGTGTACCGATTTTTGTGAAATTTGGACAAAATATGTGGGAGGAGGAGCTAAAAGTGTGTTTTGAAGAAAATTCTAAATGGCGGAAAATTTAGCCTGACGCAAATGGGCGTGGCCTACATGGGGAGTTGCGTCATGACCCAAGGAATCTAGGGGGAAAATGATTTTTATTCTATGACCTACGGTTCAAGCGTTATAGGCCAAAACGTAAAGTGGGCTGTTATAGCGCCACCATGAGGCCGACTGGTGTAAAAAAATAACCTTCCCTCAACGTTTTGTAACTCCCTTTACGGTTTACGAGACAAAAATACTTGAATTTGAGTTTTTTCATTGGCCCATTAAAGTGGATGGGGAAATTTAATGCACTAATAAATCAATATAAATTAAACTATACAACCTATCTCTTAGAAAAGTACAATATATGACATATAGCACTAAATTGGGAAAAATAAACTGTGGGAGGAGTAGCACTTCAAAATAAAGTTTATCTAGAAGAAGAATAAAGTTTATCCACCTGTTTCCTAGGCTTTTCACTTCCTATGTGTGTTCCACTTCCTGTCGATTTGATCCAATGAAATCCAATGAAACTGGTCAGATGACTAATGATATCCAATGAAATCCGACAGGAAGTGGAAAACACACAGCCTAGGAAACAGGTGAATAGAGTACTATAGTCTGGTTGCCCTGTTAGGGCAACCACACTAATGACATGAATGAATGAATGAATGAATTAGTTTATTTCGGTCATTAAGCCATGTACAGAGTTTGTCATTTTAACATTTCCAAGGAAGAAAAAATAATAAAATTCATGGACCGAAAAGGTGTAGGCTGAAGCCGTAGCTTATAGTGCCTACCCTTATGATATTATAAAACAAACAATAACAAGACATCAATCAATACTCAAAACAAAACAAAACAAAGACAAAGACAACATTTGTCTTTTCATCTACAAAAAATAACATGTAATGGTTTATAATTCTTTTTTATATTTATCTACAATATTATCTTTAAACATTTTCTTGAATTTATGGATCGAACTGCATTTCTTTAGGTCATTTTCACAACTATTCCATATTTCTCTTGCCATAACCGATGTACATTTCTTTTTAATATTTGTTCTAGCTGTAATAATTCCAAACATAAGTATACCCCTCAACTCGTACTGATTTTCTTTAATTTGAAACAGATTCTGAATACATCTTGGAAGCAGTTTCTTTTGTGCTTTGAATGCTAATAAAACTGTTTTCTGTGCTACTATATCATAGAATTTTAAGGTATTATACTTAATAAAGAGTTTATTAGTCGGTTCATAATATCCTGATCTATTTATTATCCTTATGGCTTTCTTCTGTAATAAAAAAATAGGGTTGGTATTCGTTTTGTATGCATTACCCCATATCTCCACACAATAAGTAATGTATGGAACTATGAGTGAACAATATATTAAGTACAGTGATTTCTGACAGAGGATATATTTAGTTTTATGTAATATTGCAATAGTTTTGGACATTTTTATTTTTACATTATTTATATGTGATTTCCAGCATAGTTTATCGTCTATTATTACTCCCAAAAACTTATTTTCATATACTCTTTCTATTTCCATACCACTGATTTTAATTGTAGCTTGATTTTTTATTTTCCTGGTGCCAAATATTATATACTTTGTTTTAGTTAAATTCAATGATAGCTTGTTAATGTCAAACCATGTCTTAATTTTCTTTAATTCCCCTTCCACTGTATTCAGAAGCTGCTCCAAATTCTTCCCAGAACAATAAAGGTTTGTATCATCAGCAAACAAAACATAATTTAATATTGGTGACACTTTACAAATCTCATTTATATATAGTATAAATAATTTCGGACCTAGAACCGAACCTTGCGGGACGCCGAAGGTGACTTTTTCTAGTCCCGATTTTTCATTATTTATTTGAACATATTGGTATCTATCCTCTAGGTAACTTTTTATCCATGAATTAGCTATCCCTCTTACACCGTATCTCTCGAGTTTATTTAATAATAGGCTGTGGTCTATGGTGTCAAAAGCCTTTTTCAAGTCAATAAATACTCCCACCGTATATTCCCCATTCTCAATGGCAGTTGAAATTCCCTCCACTAATTCCATTACCGCCATTGTGGTGGACCTATTTGCTCTAAATCCATATTGATGATTGCTCAAGAGGTTATGTTTTTCTAGAAACTGATCTAATTTTTTAACAAATAGTTTTTCAATAATTTTGGAAAATTGTGACAGTAGAGAAATTGGTCTGTAGTTATTGAATTGATGTCTATCTCCGTTTTTGAAAATGGGAATTACTTTTGCAGTTTTCATTTTGTTTGGAAAGATACCTGTTTGGAAAGATTGATTACAAATGTGGGTCAATGGTTTTACTATATGCATTATTATATTTTTAACTAGTGACATGTCTATATCTGTCCAGTCAGTAGACTTTTTGTCGTTGAACTGATTTACTACTTCAATTATATCTATTTCATTAATACCACTAATAAAAATTGAATAATAATTACGGTCAACAATATCCTCTATCCCATCTTTATTTGTCGGTTTCACAATCTTATTAGCCAAATTATATCCTACATTTGCAAAATATGTATTAAATTCATCAACAATTTCCTTTGGTTTATTAATATTTTCATTATTGTCATTTATAAAATAATTAGGATAGTCAGCTTTTCCAGTAGGCCTACCTTTTCTGATTACACTATTTATTACCCTCCATGTCCCTTGAGTGTCACTCCTATGGTGTTCCAGTAATTTGCGGTAATACTCCTTCTTCTGAAATCGTATAATATTTACTAATTTATTTTTATAAGTTTTATATCTATTTTCAGTTTCTTTTGTTCTATATTTTAAAAAGCTTTTGTATAATAGATTTTTCTTTTTACATGCATTTTCAATCCCCCTTGTTAACCATGGCTTATTGACTTTCTTGTATTTTGTGGCTTGTTTCCTTATGGGACAGTTTTTGTCATAAAGCTCAAGTAATATGGATAGAAAGATGTCATAGGCTTTATTGGGGTCTTCATTGGCATAAACCTCCTGCCAGTTCTGGTTACTAAGGTCCAAGTTGAGGGCTGCAATGGTTTCCTGTGTTTTTAATCTTGAAAAATTACAAGTATTTATTTTTGGTTCCTTTTTGTTCCTGAAAAAATTGTGAAAAATTGCAAAAACGGGAATATGATCGGATATGTCATTTATCAACAGTCCTCCTGTTATTTCACTGTCAATTTCATTTGTAAATATATTGTCTATTAAAGTAGCAGTGTCTATCGTTATTCTACTTGGTTTTAAAATCAGGGGAAAAAGACTACTACTATACATTAGATTTATAAAATCTGTTGTTTTTTTATTTCCATGTGGATTAAGGATATCTATGTTAAAATCACCACAAACTACATGTACTTTACTATTATTTAAATTTCCAAACATACCAGCTAGTTTATTATTAAATGTATCTAAGCAAGTACCTGGAGTTCTATATACACAACTGATCATTATATTTTTACATTTCTCAACAATAATCTCAATAGTTAGATATTCTATCATATTATCTATAGTGTTTGACATGCTTTTAACCATTCTGCATCTTAAGGCTGTGTCTACATATATTGCAACTCCACCTCCTTTTGTGTCCCTATTTGTTGTAAACAGCTCATATCCATCTAATTCCATATCATAGCCTTTTTTATTATCAAGCCATGTATATATAGCTATAACATTGAATTTCGTGAATTTTGAAATATATTTTTTAATATTTGAGAAGTTACTATATAGGCTTCGGCTATTGAAATGTATAATTGATAGGGCATCATCCATCTTAACATTACTGGTAAATTGTTCGTCTGTATAGTACTCACAATTATTACTTATATTATTATAGAAGTGGTTGTCAGGATCAACTTCATTTTCAATCCCATATATTTTATGCTCTTTAATATCAAACGTTTTAAAGTTCAGGTTTTCATATTTACTATATAATCTGTGGACACTTTCGGAAGTGTTATCTATGTTTGTAATATCCCCATCCTCCATTCCTTCAAACGGTAATATATAGTCCTCATTTGAGTCTGCCATCATTAATTAAACTATTCCATAACACATTTTTGCATATAAAGTCCATAGCAGCATTTTTGTGGGCATCAGAATTACAGTGTAAGGAACTCATGCATTTAAATCCAGCCACACAGACATGCAAACCCAGGTACCTGCACACTATCTCATCGGACCCACACAAAGACTCTACTTTTCTGCACCCATACACACACTCACACTGTTGTAAGCATATGCTCAGGCAAACACACGCACACAAGTTTAAGCATGCACATTCATACACATACATACAAAAGAAGCAGCCAGTCAGTGGGGAAGGTATTGTCCCTGCGATGACAATAATAATCCCAACATACAATAATCCCATAATAATGGCCATAAAGTGTCCTTCCACATAAACGGTATAAGTTCCATCGAAAAAGAATGTATTATAAAAGTATGATCCTTGCAGGAAAAAAGGAGAATTTTCATTCCAAAAAAGTAAAGGCCATGCAATAATATATTTCCAAAAAATCATAGAATATAACATCCATGCAGAAGAAACGAAAAATAAGAGTTTAGTATAAGGAAAAAAGGAGAATAAGGAAAAAAGGAGAATTGACATTCCACAAAAAAGGCCATGCAATAATATATTCCCAAAAAATCGCAAAATATAGCATCCATGCAGGTGAAACAAAAAATAAGAATTTAGTATACAAGTACGATCCTTGCAGGAAAAAAGAAGAATTGTCTTTCCACAAAAAGAAAGGGCATGCAGTATTGTATTTCCAAAAAATCAAAAAATATTGCATCCATGCAGGAGAAACGAAAAATAAGAATTTAGTATACCAGTATGATCCTTGCAGGAAAAAAGAAGTATTTTCATTCCAAAAAAACGAAAGGCCATGCATTGAAGTATTTCCAAAAATATATAGAATATAGCTTCTTAGACATACTGGCGAGACCAGACAGGAAGCGGCAATAAGGCAAAACAGGAAACACTAGGACATTACTACAAAATAAGAGTATACAACACAGGTCATGAGAGTTGGTAGAGCATTCCACTGTGTTGTGGCTGCGTAGTAGAATGCATTTTTACCCTTAAACGAATTGAACTTGGGGGGGACGAGGTCAGAGGAACTACCTCTGGTAGAGTACCTATGAGCATCCCTTTCTCTGGAGAAGTAGTTCGACAAGTACTTAGGAACTGCATCTTTGAAAATCTTAAACCACACACATTGATAGCTGCAGACTCTTTTTTCCACCTTGAGCCATCATAGCCTTATGACGTGGTCTGGGGTTAGGTGAGACCTGGGGCGCATGCTAAGAAGCTTCTTTTGGGAGGTCTGTAGAACGCGTTTTGACAGATATCTACACTATCAATCTGCTCATATATTAACCTCTCTATAACCTTCGAGATGGAACAGAGGATGGATACAGAGCGGTAGAGGGGTTACTCTCGCAAGCTTAAAATAGTTTGGGGTTTGACACTGACTGATGGATACATTTGATATGTGGGCAACAATGGGAGCAATAGAGACAGCTGCGTCTCTGAGGAACCTGATGGGGATATTAGCGTGGCCGTTGGTTGCAGGCCTCTGAGTTTTTTAGTTTTTTTTTTAGCAAATCTTCAGTTGTTACCTTGGTG
The DNA here is from genome assembly GCF_963280865.1 of Gymnoscopelus braueri. Lineage (NCBI taxonomy): Eukaryota > Metazoa > Chordata > Actinopteri > Myctophiformes > Myctophidae > Gymnoscopelus > Gymnoscopelus braueri. The sequence goes on from NC_137615.1 coordinate 14,578,648, forward strand.
AATTAAAAGTAGCCATGGCATAATACTCCAAATAGAAACTTTCATTCCCATTTGGCCTTCATATGGGTTGAGACTTATTCACTTGAATGAAACTTACAAGGGTTCAATACCAACGAGTTGAGTCAGAGTTCATTGTAGATGTTTTTAAAATAAAATATCGAATGCTGTGCCTTACTATACAACTGTATAGCTTTGAGCTATTACTACCACCTCTTGAGATTATCAGGTGTTTCCCCCTACGGTGGCCAGGGATCACTTTGCCAATTCCTCTGTAATGTCATGCCAATTAAGGGCACTAATCCCAGACCACACTTGCCGTTAAGAAATGTACAAGGAGGAAATAACCGAATTATTTCACCTATAAGATGTAAATCATAGTTTGGATTGCACACTCTTGTGGCCTTCGTATTTTTGGTGTCGAGGTTCCTTTTGCACACTATCTGTTACATCCCATCAGGGACTAGTAAATAAGGGCTATAATGCTCTTAGAAAGGTTGATCTTGCCGTGTGCCATGACAAAGGTCACGGGTGGCCTGTCCTCTGTTTAGCGGATGGCTGACAGACTGACAGCAGAGAGAATGTGAGGATTACAATGAATACTGAATGGAGGTAGGGAGAAGGGGGATGAGTAATGGATTTCAGGGTGAAAGTCCAGGCAATGCAAATGTTCTGCACTTATGCAAATTCCAAACAAGGAACAGTCAAATTGCACTCTGCCAACCTCATAGACTTCACACGATTTCAACATCTCTGGAAGTTGGAACAAACAAAAAAAAACTGATTGTTAGACAATAGAGCTAACAATTACTTTCTATGGAAACCCTTCTACAGCTCTAGGAATTCAAAGTAATGCCTCTAAATAATCAGTAAGCCCAATTTATGTTGGACAAAGTGAAAGAAGCTCTTTGTGAATGAGATTCAAATCTTTGCACACAAGATTTAACTCTTGCAGGAACCCATCTGATTCAAGCCAGGCTAATATAATGCCATATTGACCTTTGGAAAACCCAATCAATCTTGGACAAAACCTGTTTGATCAGGGGGTCCATGGACACGGACAAGCAGTGGGGAGCGACCAAATGTGGCTTTACTTTGTGGACATTTTCCAATTAGGCTGTGGCTCGCCAGCAGATCAGAGTGAGGATAATCCTTGGATTGGATCGAGTGGCTAGTAGTATATGGGACCCAGATAATGTGAGTGAGTGCCAGTGGGGGCCCGGCTTGACAAATGAGAGTGTCACCATGAGTTATAGGGAAGGAGGAAGTGGATAAGTAAGGAGGAGGGAAGGGAGCAGCGTGCAAAGTGGCGAGATGGGGAAGTGATAGCGAATGAAACTCTCTCATGAGTGTGAGCGGAGAGAGGCAGGAAGAGGGAGAGGTAGGCTACTGTATGGTTGGAGCGCTGGTGCGTGACGTCAGCGGCTTGTTGGATTGAGGTGCCGTGTCCTGCTGATTTTAATCCCATCTGATTAGGGAACAGAGAGCATGTGTGCCCGTGCAAACCATCAGGGGAAGAGAGAGAGAGAGAGAGAAAGGAGAGCTACAGAGAGGAATACTGAGTGTTTCATTAAGGGAGATAAGTGGTGCTAATTTACAGCTTGAGAGACAAGAGGGGGGGTGGGGTTGTCAAATATTTTGTCCTTTGTTTGACCCCGTTCCATGCACACTTCTCCCCTTTTGCCCTTCCCCTCGTTTGTCCGGAACAGTTTTCACTTCACTTTCACTTCCAATTTTGAAGTGAGGAACGGATCAAAGCATGCCCACAAACGGAGTCAACAACGCCCTGAAGCTGCAGTTTGGCCTCATCAACCATGAGAACCGCTATCTGACGGCCGAGGCCTTTGGCTTCAAGGTAAACGCCTCGGGCTCCAGCATGAAGAAGAAGCAGATCTGGTCACTGGAGCACGACGACCACGAGGGACAGACAGTGTTCCTTCGCAGCCACCTGGGACGGTACCTGGCCTCAGACAAAGACGGGAAGGTCAGCTGCGGGGCAGAGAGGCCCGACGCCAACTGCCGCTTCCTCATCGTGGCACAGTCGGACGGTCGCTGGGCTCTCCAGTCGGAGAGTTACACGCGGTACTTCGGTGGCTCTGCCGACTACCTGTCATGCTTCGCCCAAACCATCGGAGAGCCTGAGCTGTGGGCCGTTCACTTGGCGCTGCATCCGCAGGCTAGCCTGCTCAGCGTCACCCGCAAGCGCTACGCCCAACTGTCCAAGTCGGAGGGGGAGATGTCGGTGCAAAGCAACATTCCCTGGGGGGTGACCTCCCTGGTCACTTTGGTCTACGTGGAGGGGAAGTACAGCCTGAAGTCCTGCGATGGCCGCTTCCTCTGCAACGATGGTAAACTGGTGAAAGAGAACGCCCCCGCCACCACATTCACCCTAGAGCTAAAATCTGGCAAGCTGGCCTTCAAGGACTGTGATGGGAAGTACCTGACCCCAATTGGCCCCACGGGCACCCTGCGTTCCGGCCGATGCTCGAAGCCCGGAAAGGACGAGCTGTTTGATTTAGAGGAGAGTCATCCGCAAGTTGTATTCCAGGCTACCAACAACAGATTTGTCTCCGTCAAGCAAGGTAATAAGCCTACAGTGCTGTGCTGAGGAAAAGTTAGGTTTTGTAGCGCAATCACTTGTCCCTCTTGTGTTCCCTTAAGATGGAAGAGTTTAATATGGAGTATTAGATCATCACAAAGGTGATCGATTGGCATGCTTTTGTTTCGGCCCCTATGGTCAAAATGTTTTGGTGGTTTGACGAAAGCATGACTTTCACAATGGGATACATTTTAACTTTTAAGACATGTGTGGTTGAAGCGAGTCCTGTTTGCTAGCAAATAATTGCTTTAACGTTTTCTCTCAGATATTCTCAAAATCTTGAACAGATATTTAAGAGTCTATTGCAGTCTAGCGCAAGAATGTGGACACCACAGGTCAAAAGGTCCTCTCCATTTTGAGACACTTTGGAAGGTATCTTCAAAATGAAAGGTCTTGTATTCATGCCAGTCAAAGTTGACAGCAACAGCTGTCAGTGGCGTTGCATTGCTGTTTGCGCTTATCAAAAACAGAGTGATGTATCTCCTTTAGGAAGGTAGATATTACCAACCCCATTCTTTGGCAAGTATTAGTGGGTAGAGAGGCCGTCTGGTAATCAAAAGGTCACCTGTTCACTATGTGTCACTATGTGAGCGAGACACTTATCCCCCCCCATCATAATCTGAGCAGGAATCAGCTGGGTGAATCAAATCAAATCAAATCAAATCAAATCAAATCAAATCAAATCAAATCAAATAACTAATATTCTGGTCATTATCCACTTCTTCATCATACATTGTTTTACTCATTTGCATTTAGGAAAGCTAATGGGAACCAAACCAGGGTATAGCTGTTGGGATGGCAGTAGCGAGGACTGCTCAGACTGGATTATTGTGCGTCATATACACTGTGCAAAACCATCAACAGGGTGGAGATGAAATAGCACTAGCATTGTCCTTGTTTCCAGTAGATCACATGCACTGAATGAAATAGCACTATATGTTCTTGTTTCCAGTAGATCCATGAATGCACTGAATGCAATGACCTTTAGAAGAAGTATAGTACATTAGCAGTGACACATGGTTTTCCACATTCTTGGGCTAAACGATGATGATATAGCCTAATGGAAATGTCATTATGGATTCAAATTGTCACTCACAAACAACTGAAGAATACCTCACATCTCTTGCCTGCATACTCTATCCAGTCAGTGGCATGCTTAATGTATAGCCTATAGTATTAAGCATAGCAGATTTTACAAACTCGCAGCATATCAAATCGCCACATGTAATGAGCTTTGTAGATGTGCTATTTTCAAAGTGTGAGAGACAAAGTATTGACAGAGTATAATTGTGGCTGTTGACAGCCATTCTGAGTCAGTAATTGTTTTAATGGGCTTTGTCATTTCCACTGTGTGTCCACTGAAGATTAAGTGGAGCAGAGCTGACTCCATGGGGGGTGTTACTTCATTACCACCAATGAGCATCAGACACGCAGCTATTTTCTCTTGCAAAGTATTACCTCTCAAACTTCAGCCCCAAAGTGAGAGTGAAGTCTGTCTCTAAAATAAGTGGTTTCTACTTTATGAATAATGTAAAAAACCTAGATTGCAGTGGACTGTGATCGTTAAGCCTGTGAAAGAGCAGCTAAAAACGGATCATGTCCAGGGGTCACCAGACAGATCACTTACTAGGACCAACGTGAGCTTGGAAGATCTGCGGTGTAGAACAAATAGGTTAACTAGCAGGAACAGATGGATGGAGAATACTGGGGTTGAAAGCAGCAATTTGGCTTTTGAAATACAATTGTAATCATTTCATTCATAAAGCACAGGTTTACTGAAGGTTCACTTGTGGGTCAATCTTCTTGCTTAATTTTTCCGTGGCTTTGAGGACATGGCCTAATTGTTTTTAGATTATCGTGTTTTGTCCTTTTGGTGGCTCCCTTTATGTTTTTAAGGAACAATGTACTGAAAGCTGCTTAGAGAGGCCTGCAGTGCAGATTTGCATTTCACCACAGAGGGAATTACAGTAAGAGAAGGAACAGAACAGGATGGGTGGAGGGGTGCCTGAGGGGGATTAGTGTTGTAACAGGCTTAAGACAAAGGCTGAAGGATATTTCTGTGGCAACTAATTTCAACCACACTAGCAGACAGAGTTCATTTTATGAGGTTATGAATTTGCCACCTCTCCACACACCGCCACAACACGAATAAATATACATTAAGAATCTACTGTTAGCTTTTACACCGGTTGCAGTGAAGCAGTCAGGTCAGGACTAGTGTGACAAGTTTTAATTAAATTTGGGATATTAATTTTGTAATTAATTAGCTTTTGGGGCTCTTTGGATAACTCATGCTTTCATATGAGCTGTGTATTAGAGCTGCATATCTGAGCGTGAGATTTGGGAACGTCTGGGGATCGTTGAGATCTGAAAGTGCCTCAGTAAATCGAGGATTTAAGTAGTGAAAAAAGATGGGACCTTCACCGCCCAGGAGGTAGGGGAGCGGGGACAGCTTAACACTTCAGTGAGGAAGTACAGCAGGAGTAAATGAATTCAAGGTTATGATGGTAGTAAGAGAGATAGCTGCAAAAAAGACTGCTGATGTGTTTTAGCCTGCTAGGGGATCGATCGTCAGGGCAATGAATTGAGGAAGACTGAGGGATTGATTTAGTCAAATGTGATTTTTTTTATGGGGGTTGGGGGGGCACAATTTGAACTTGATTTGATTAAAAAGAAAATGCTATTCCTTTAGCCCATTAAAACCGGGAAAGCATCTGTGTAATTTTAGATTTGAGCTATTTAGCACATTGGTTGCACACAGGTAATTGCACTTTACTGTACAAAAGGGAAATTCAGAGCCAATTCCATAGCGTCGTTTTAATGGAACTATTTTGAGTATAATCGCTGTATAATCAAAGCTCATTAGCTATGCTCATTAACCATGCACTGATTATGGATTGCTTTTATAAAACGATCCTGATGCATGCTCATTGATAGTGGCGTCAGTAAGGCTCTTTTGTCTGCTTTCTGTGGACTGTATGACTCACTAGCTGACCAGCAGTGCTGTTATTATTCCGCTGTTGCTATGAGCCATCTACTTACAGTACAGAGAGCTATATTGTAATTTAGTAATTTGTTCACAAGGACCGACTGTTTTTTTTAGGGTGAAACTAGCCAAGCATCTTTGACGTAGGAAATGAGATCACCTGGAAAAATTTGAATAGTATGTCCTTTCATGTCTCATAGATGTTATATTCATTGTATCTTTATACACAGATTTGTGTGTTAGGTCAGTTTGCACATCCCAAAACCAAATCAGATGGGTGCTGGATACAGAATGACCTTGTGAAATAGAAACAGACAAGTCCACACACCAAGTAGCTCCTGTTAACTGACATTTTGAGCAGCACAGGCTTTTCTCCTCCGACTTGATAATTGACAAAAGGTTGCTCGAAACATCATGTACCTCTTTTGCAAATTAAAAGTTCTATTATAAGTTTCTTTTAGCGGAAGGTGCTTGGTGTGTGGATTATTATTTTCTTTTATTATGTCAGTAGTGGAACATTTGATTCCTCTGATACAAGACATACAATCCATGAAGGCAATATTTAAAGAAGACCGATGCATTAACAGATATGTCATCATTTGTCACTGCAGTGGAAGCATCATTGTATTCTCTGTGATAACATTGATTAGCTTATATCTGCACTACAGAGTTAAACAGCGTAGTGCAAAGGTGGCACTATGGCACCTGAAAGTGCAGAGTTGCAGCTTTTGTCAGTTGATGTGGAGCAACTAATGCCTGTAAGGAGAGATATGCAGCATTGCACATTGTACACAATCAACACTGAAGACTTGGTCATACTGCAATGTAACATCATCATAATACTTTTTTTGTGGCCTGGTCTCGCACAGCCAGATGATCGTTTATATATATTTTCTTTTTATACCTATCACATCCCATGGGGGAACTGTGGGCTGTGATCATCCAGCTGAGGAGCACGGAGGGGGGAGCAGTATGGTTAAGTGTCTTGCTCAGGGACATTTCGACTCATTGCTGAGGGCTGGAATTGTATCTAGAACCTCCAGGACCTCCGGAGTTCTATAGGCGGGCTCACTAACCATTCAGCTGTGGCCTATCTGTATCTCCACCTGTCAATTGTCTGGATACATATAAATTCACTAGCAAAGACCACACCATCAAACAGAGGAATGCATTGGTTATGTGTGTGTGGTGCCACTGTGGAAGGAAGAGAAGGTTAGAAGGTTGTCGGGCTGAGGGGGAGGGGAGCCTTAGTGGGAAAGGCGTGGTCGGGGGCCAGGGGTTGAGGGGGATGAGAGGTTGGCGGGGCGGATGTAGGGAGTGCGGAGGCAAGGTGGGCGTGGAGGGAGGAGAGGGAAGAGGGGTGGGGGATGGAGTGAGGTGGAGGTGATGGGATGGAGGCGGGATGACGTGGTTGGGAGGCGAGTAAGTGAGTGAGTGAAGGGGAGGAGGGGAGGGCTGAGTGGTGGGATGAGGGGCCTGATGAAGGTGGTAGGGAGGAGGGCAAGCGGGGATGAAGGGAGGTTAGTAGAAGCAAGGTTAGTTTTAAGCATGAGGAGGAGAAGGGGAGGGGGCGGGATGCAAGAAACACTGAGCATGAATGCGAGCAGGCACGGCGTGGTATAAATACAACCCTTGATTAGTTTGGTAGGAGGAGATAAGGGAGGAGTTGTTATCAACGCCATCACAAGCAGGTGAGCTTGGGAGGAGTTGATGTCGGCCAGATTGGAGGCGATTACATGGGGGAGGAGATTGTTAATTGATGTGGTCTTCCCTCTGAACTTTCCTAAACTTGAACTTACCTGAACTTTCCTGAACTTGGTCTTCCCTCCTGAACCCATTGCATTTAAATGTATGGGCTTGAGCATCCACCGAAGGCAACCAGTGACAAAGCTTTAACCGATGTTTAGGACACGCCTTAACCGCCTCATTAGGAATTAGGAAGGAACGCCCTCTGTCCTTTTTTTATTTTAATCTCAGAATTGTTACCACCCACCTCTTAGAATTAGAACGTCATTACTTTATCAGCAGGCGGAGATCTCTGAAAATCGGGCTATGCGAGACTAGTATGTCCCCCGTTCCCAGTCCCCTGTATTGTAAGTACAGGGGCCCCCCAAAATTTTGCCCATAATGGAGTTTTCGACCAAATATGGAGATGATCTGACATCCTCACTGCCGCCCTTCCCCCCTTGTTGCCACGGTGCGGCACTGAAGGGTTCGGCCGTCTCAAACATGGCCTCCCACCTGGCTCCAGACTGGCCTTCAAGTCCTGTTGTAATGAAATGTCACATTGTCTGTATGCTCACTAAGGCAATGCCTGATAGTGCAAATGCCATTCGTTCATCTTGTCTGTTTGAACAACGAAATAGTTGCTTAGCAGCTCTCTCTTTATTCCCATTCATTTTGTCAGGTGTGAGCATCTCAGCCAATCAGGATGTGGAGACAGACATGGAGACTTTCCAGATGGAGATTGACAAGGAAAGCAAGAAGTGCATGTTCAGAACTAATGGCGGGTCCTACTGGACTCTTGTCTCTCACGGAGAGATCCAATCAACTGCTAAAGACAAGTGAGTTGCTGTTAATGGTCAGTCTGACTGATACTTCTTGGCACAGACATTTTCTTGTTTCTTATAAACCTGGCTTTTCTCACACCTCTTTGAACTCTGTAATCCCTGTTACTCCATCCACCTCTTTGTGTCCAGAGAGAGAAACACAATGTTTGACATTGAATGGCGAGGTCGTAGGGTGTCACTAAAGGCCAGCAACGGGAAGTATGTATCCACAAGAAAGAACGGACAGCTCTCAGCGGTCAGCGACACAGTGGGTGAGTGCTCAAAAGACCAATGTTCCCCCAATCAATGTAGCGTGCTTAATTTGAAATCATCTTTCAAATCAGCCAATGTTGAGGGATACCGGCTGGATGAATGATTTTCACTCTGTGTTTATGTGTGGCCTTTTGCAGGCGACGACGAACTCTTTCTGATGAAACTCATCAACCGGCCCATGCTGATCCTGCGCGGAGAGAACGGCTTCGTGTGTCACCACAAGAACGCCAACACACTGGATTGCAACCGATCTGTCTATGACATATTCTCCTTGTTCTTCAGTGATGGCGCTTATCACATACAAAGTCAGTGTTTTTTATTATATTCCTGTGCATGCTTGCTTGTATGGGCATATCATTGATTCACTCTCTAAGACCCTACGAGTCATTTTGTTTCTGTAGCTAATACATAATAGGTATTCTCTTAATACTGTCTCCCCAGGCGTAGGTGGAAAGTTCTGGCACGTCTCCAACAGTGGCTTGGTGTGTTCAGACGGTGACAAGCCCGAGGACTTTTTCCTTGAGTTCCTGGAACACGGGCGGATCGGCATCAAAGGATCCAATGGCAAGTACCTCCGTGGAGATCAGGGGGGCACGTTGAAGGGTGACGGTGCCTCTGTTGATTCATCGGCTCTTTGGGAGTACTGACCCCACCCACCACCACCACCACCACCACCACAAAGCCATGAGATGGAGTGGGTGGAGAATGAGAGGCGTGCTCAGAGTCCCACCCCTGTGGAAACAGCTCAGATGATACAGACAAAGAGGGGAATGTTTTTACCCTATCATTTAGCCTCCAGGTGCCCATTTTTACTCTTATTTTTGTTTTTTATTGGTAAGAACTTCAGAAGTGAAAACTTTAGAAATGTATATGTGTGTGTTTCTTGTGAAATCCATGTTAAATGTTTTGCAAAGTGACAATGCCAACATCAGCGAGGACACACTCGGATGTGCAGTTTCACTCACACACAACATACTCTACTGTGGATACTCTAAGGCATTGTTTAATCCTGTTTGAGCCATCTCCTTAAAATGCACAGGGTTGTTGTAGCCCAGTATCAAAGCACAAGGAAAGCTTAAGGAAACATATGCAGGCTACCCACTTAAAGCATCTGTTTTTGTATCAACCACTCATCTTAAACCACTTAACCACTTAACCACTTTAAAGCAGCACTATGTAGTTTGGGGTATCGGTGTCCACTTTGGACACAAATAACATGGCAGCCAACGTCTTTGTCTTCCTTACCCAAGAGTCTCTGCAAGCATGTCCGGCGAGGACGCGCTTGTGATTGGCTAGTCTTCGCTTTGACTGGCAGTTCTGCCTTGGTGCCTTGGCAAATGCCAGGAGGAAACTCATTGTCTCCCCTATACATAGTAATACAGTCAAGCCCCTAGCAGGGACCCCTCTGAGTCTATACATTTATGGAAGGATGATTGTTATTGCTTAATCATGTAACTTTATAATTTTGTGGGACATAAAATGCTATATACAGTAGTTGTTAAAATGTTACATAGTGCTGCTTTATTATCCCCTGCTATTTGTCATATGATGAAGTATAGATTAGAGCCTAAGTGGTTAATACTGTACATCCGGTACCACGAGACATTGTTCCCATAAATGATGTGTGAGTTGCCCCGCAATCTTTGCTTATACCCAGTACATAACTTCAGTGAATGCAGAATTAGAAAAGCTCCAGTGGGTGTATCAGATTGATAGTGATATCATTGTGAAGAGAAGGTCCTGTACTAGTACTGTCCTCACACGTGACTGAGGGCTGCATGGTACGTGCCAATTTAAAGGTGTTTTTCTATGATATGGGGAGCCTTTTCACCCCTATGGTGTGTGGCTGTAAATGGCTACACCATGTGAGCCAGCTGAAACGGAACTATATCTATAACTATAACTAAGTCCTATAAGCACCTTAGCATTACTGAGACATTTTTACAGCATTCAAAGGGGATTCAAATCCAACACTGTAACCCAGTGGTCCTCAAAGTGGGGTCCGGGGACCCCCAGGGGTCCTTGGGGGCGTCCCAGGGGGTCCCCACAAACAGTAGTTAATATAGCATCACATTCATTTTACCCACTTTATCCATTTATATGTTGGCTATTCAAGAATAGCAGATCTACAGTCACTTTGTGCCACGCTGAGAGCGTGTGCATAGATGCTGTTTTAGATTCATTTACTTACACAAATCTTATCTTCGGCGGGGGGGTCCCTGGCACAAAACATTTTCAAATGGGGGGTCCGCGGCCAAATACATATCAATTTGGGGGTCCTTGACATGAAACAGTTGTACTGCTGTAACCACTACATTTCTGGTAGATATAATTAGATGTAGGCTTACTGTCATGCGACAGCAGCCCAGGAGGTACGCGTATAGCGCTCCCCCGGTTCGAGCCTGGGCTCCTCCAGGTTAAGTGCCCCTGAGCAAGACACTTAACCTCCAAATGTTCCGTGGTGCGCTCTGCTATGGTGGCTCAATGCAGAGAAGTAATTTCCCCTTGGGGATCAATACCAGTCCTCCTTCAACGTATATTTCAAATTAAATAGCAGAGGTCTGATTTCTCCCATCAGCTCTGAGCTATCCACCAGCAGCAAGAAATATAACGGCGAAATGTTATTACATGAGATGAGAAAGAAACTCCAGGGGACCATACCAAAATCTGTATTTAATTAAATGTATACATTTTTAAAACAGATATTTGTTAATGTACCGTGTATAGTCAGCAAACATTGCTCTGGTGTTTGCCGAGGGGCCTTAAACGATCTTACACACTATATCGCTAGATCCCCCTTATGCTCTACAGCCACTATTGAACCCTAACCTAACACCATCCATTCTCATAGATTTTGTGTTTTTAGTTTTTGACAACAACCCTATTTCTTACCTATGTTTTGTTCCATTGGTTGCAACCCAGACAATCATCTCAGAATGGTTTGGGGGCAACAGTATCAGTCAGTGTGTGCAGTAAAGCCTAAAGTACAACCTGAATACAATCCAGTAGCTTTTTATCAACTATGTGTCCATATGTCCATATCAATTCAGTTGAAGTGTGCAATTGAAATAAATGGTTTTGTTTTTGTGGACTGTATGAATGCAATTCAATATACAGTAGGAGTGTCATAGGAAGTGGACTTGAGAAGAATAATTACCAATAGTTTTTTTGCATCCTGTACCAGATTTAGCGATACCTTTCAGCCTCATTTTAGAATGTATTTATTTAATAACGTTTTTGTTTGTATTCTGATATGATTTTTGAAAATGTTGATCATAATAAAATCAACAATCTCCATGTAGTTTGATTGTATTCTATTAGGACTGAATGTCGAACAATTTAGAATGTTTTAATTGGGCCAAAAACAGGCATCTGTATCATAAGCATTGGGTCTAAAGCAGGGGTCTTCAACAGGGGGTCCGGGACCCCTAGGAGGTCCTCAGTGTTACTACAGGGGGGCCACCAAATGTGATAGGATTTTTTTTTACATTAACCACTTGAACTTTAGCCAAAAATAGCAGCTCACACACGCCTCAAGAGGTTTGGTGTAGAGGGAAAAAGAGCAGACCAAGTACAGAGTGAAAGGTCATCGACGGTTCAAGTGGTTAATGTCTAAAAATACACATTAACATGAATCCAACATACATGACGGTGCTGTCAAACAAGGCTATGAAGCCATCTATGAAATCTATGAAAAGGTTTAATCTGCAACACAGATTTATACAATATATAGTAGAGTGTACCTGCTTCATATCTCTCTCAGCTAAGAGGTTCTTTGCCTGAACAATGTTGAAGACCCCTTGGTCTAAAGCTTGAAAACACTTTCAAGCTTTGAAAGGGATTGATTTTCCCAGAATCATCTGATGTCTGTGACCTTTGAGAGACTCGGGCCTAAATTTGTGTCCATGAGTCACCAAAGCCAGAATGGATGTTATCATCACAGCCATTCTGGATATGGAACCCAAGAGCATTCAGTCATTGTTACGGTGCATCACAAGGCTGCAAACTCAGTTAGGCTATTCATTATACAGTTAAGCTATTCATTAAACTTCCCCGTGGGTTATGATTTCCAAAAACCATCAGCCTTCCATTACTAAACCAGCCAAATTAATTTTGTGATAAGGTCCCCTTAATATCTCAAAAGTGGCAGTTAGGGTCGACAAATGTACCTGTTATTACAGACTAAATGTACCAGCGCTGGCCTGGGATTCATTGAGCACTGAGATCACAATCTAACCTTTTAAGTCATTTATGAATGAAAAGCATGACAGACTCTGCTATTATTATTATGATTGAACTTTTCCAACACATGGTTAAACATGAATGTGTTCCCGTGTTACAGTCCTGTGAGCCAAACTATATGATTATGACAATTGTTGGTGTATCTCAAACACTTGGTGTATCTCAAACACTTTTAATAGACCCTTAATGTGCATTAACAACTTTGTCTTAAACCCTGTCTATAGGCCTACTTCATTAACTGGAGTCCCCCAGTGGTCTATACTAAAGCCCACTCCTTTTTCCCCTCTACACCAAATCACTTTGCATAATATAACAGAGCTTGTAGATCTGCTATTTTCACTGAATGTTCACCCCAGAATAGGGTTCATGTGGTTAAGCCAGAATGAGCATCAAATATGCACACGGACGTGGACACACACCTTACTGACCCTTGGTATTAACATTTTATAATTAAGTTGGCAGAGGCTTTCTTTGAGAGCTGTAAATCTCTTTTACATCAGCCCTGATAGTTATGCTCCACTGAGCTGATGTCCGGATTAACTTCATTTGTTTCTCTGGACACGGTGTTGGCAAATGAATGCTTAATTCTAAACATTGTGCTTTTTTGCAGTGGTGGAAAAAGTTCTTTAAAAAATTGCGTGAGTAAAAGTATCAATACTGCAATGTAGAAACACTCTGTTACAAGTAAAACTCTGGTAATCTAAATTTACCTGAGTCAAAGTACAAAAGTAAAGGCATCAAAACGTACTTTAAGTAACACAAATAAAAGTATTCATTATGCAGAATGTCTCGTTTCACAATTCGCTGTCATTTGTATAAAATAGCAGATCTATAAGCTCACAACGCGTCGCATAGGGACGCGTTGTTTAGTTATTTTTTTAGTTATTTAATATTTGCCTCTGAGATTTAGTGGAGTAGAAGTAAAAGTATTGAAAATTGTAAATACTCCAGTTAAGTAAAAATACCTCAAAAGTACAGTACTTGAGTAAATGTACTTTACACCACTGCTTTTTTGTTTGTAGACATTAAGTTCTGTGGGATCTCAATGTGTTGTTGCTTCTCAGGTCACCTCCAGCAGAATTCATGCTCTGTGACTTTGATTTGAGTCAGTGACCCATAGAGCCTTCTCCAAGTTTTAGGCTTTTTGTATCTTATCTTATCTTGCAGCAACTAACAGAAGTCATACCCCCTATTATTTTGTCTGCTGGGGAAAGTGCACACTGATAGCCGTTGTAGCAATCCCCCAGTGCCCACTCTCCATTTCTATTCTCCATTGCACTGGCCAATGCAGTATTTTTCAAATGATGTACAGTATAACTGATAAGTTAACACTTACTGTTATACAAAACGTCTCTTTGAAAAAGACTGGTTAGAATAGCATTCAAATTCACAACTACTGAGAATAACACAACAGAATGTATTTGTGTGTGCAGTAAAGACAATACTTTTCTTTAATGTTTTATTATTTACTGATGTTACTATAAACAGTTGTAAATTACATCGCCAACCTGTTACTGTTTTGGGAGGAAAATAAGGAATGTTTAAAAGGTGATAAGGGGCTTACAACTCTAACTAATGTCACATGTTTCACTAATTCAGTCGTTACACTCCAGTTCCCATTACAGTGTGAATCCTGCATGCATGCAATATCAACATACTCCCTGCATAAAGGGTTATTCATGCTTTGACAAAAAGTGTTGTGTGAGATGTTTCTCACAAAAACATGATGTATTTCCAAGTGAAAAAGTGTCATTATGGCTTAACAGACTTGTAGTCGTTGCTGAAACAGCTCACTGAACGGTGAACATTAAAGCTAAAGTGAAAGTCACAGAACCAGACAACTGTGACTTTAAAGTGTGGCCACTGGCCAGCCAAGAGAAACGTTCTGGACTACAGCCACCGACCCTGAGAGCTCAACATCCTAAAAGTCAGATATCTATTCGCTGTCAAAGGAGCAGCTGCAGAAAATGACACTCTACTCATGATGAAGGTGACAACGACGAAGGTGACAACTGACAAAGATGGCATGATAATGATGAGTGGATTACAGTCGATGAAGGCCAACCTTAGTATTTTTTCATTGTGATGTAAATTGCCTGTCACTGAATATGAATGGCAATAAAAGGAAAAAGGGAAAAAAAAGGAAGGTCGACCAGTGACTAAAAGGTCGCTGGTTGGTTGGTTATTTATTGTTTATACATACTTAACCATTGGAATCCTAGCGTCCTCATTCTGGGCCGAACAATAGTCAAAAATAGCAGATCTACAAGCCCACAATGCATCGCAATTGGCTATTTTCTTGCGAAGATATTTGCCGTATAGAGGGAAAAAAGGCCCAAGTATAGACCCCTGGGGGACTATGGTCAACTAAGTATAGGGTTTGAGTGGTTATTACGAAGTTACAAAGTGCTTTTCTGAAGAGAACTGAAAACAACAACAACAAAAACAGATTAAATCTACATTACAAAAAAGGAGAGGAGTACTGCCTAGCCCTAGAGAGACACAGTAAACCATTTGGTGTAAGGGAAAGTGAAAATGCTCTTTGGTAGGAGACAAAGCAACCAAAACATAAAAATACAAAAACAATATCAAGGCCAAAGTTAGAGTTAAAATGGCTTTATTAAATTGGTGTGTTCAAGGTCAAAGAGATAAAAGGGACTCTGACGTGTTTGGTCTCGCCAACATGGCTTTCATCAGGAACAGCTGTATTCCAGCTGTAAACTGGGGATGGGACTGCAGATGACTCTATGGTTTGACCTCTCTGAGGTCAAAATACTACAACTGTATAATACAACCATGTGTATGTGTATCTACTGTAGGTAAGGGATAGGCAAAATGTAACTTTCCATTTGCTACAGTAACTGATAATAAAGTGATTTCTTATCTTCTTCAATTAAATCGGTTGTATAATACAAGCATTTTGTGAGAGGAAAAAAGGGGTGGAACTCAAAACTCATTAACTTAAGGTCCTAAGAGATCCAAGTGGTGGAAAGTCTTTTTCAAAGTTATTTCTTAACCATGCCGCGTGGTCCCACTTTTTTTTTGCTTGCCTAAAGTCCTACAAAATGAAGAAAACTCTGTTAGTCATTCTGTCCTCATTTATCTTCCTCTTCAGTGGCTTGGTCAATCGATCTGAAATTGCACATTGGCATTGACCATTGGCATATACAGGGAGTGAGTACGCTTAAGTGGTTCATTAGCATTTTTGCTATGGGATCTGTCTGTAGTCACGGTCCCATAGCCCGGATAGACGGTGTGGACATGGGGGGGGGGGGGGACTCACGGGAATAGTGCCAAGTTTAATCGATTTGTATGTGTTTCCAATTGTCTAATTGTGCTCCTCTCTTTATAGTAGCGCCCTGGACCTGGGCTCGGGGTTATACAAACACATTCACACAACGCCAGCAGATAGAGAGGCAGAGAGCTGGCTCAGCGGTGCAAAGTTATAAAAGACTTTGATTTAAACATGTGACAAGAAGCAGACCGAGTAAGGCTGGGCTATACAGACTTGGCACACCGGTATAATCCTGTATTGCTGTTCATATACCTGTGTGTAGTCAATAAAGTGCAGAAGCTTTAATTACAGAACCGTCTCATCAATGTGTTGGAAAGAATCCACAGTAGTACACAGTGTGCCTCAGTGACATAACAACCAATTGGCAGATGGGGACATGCAGTACTGTCAAGTGGCCTAGCATTTTTCTCCTTCAATGTTCCTCATTGACCTGAAATTGAACATGGGCATTGATAATTGGGATATGCAGGGACTGACAAAGCAGTTATTTCACTTTTCCCAATTTTTCCCAGTTTGATGATGATGAGGAGAAGAAGATGGATTACAGTCAAGGAAGGCCGATCAGTGACTCAAAGGTTGCTGGTCCTGATCAAACTATTTATTTATTGTTTGTTTGTTTGTTTATACTTCAGTTCAAAGTAGCTCTGATCCATAGCGTTAGAAGGAGTTCTCCTTAACGCTATGGGACTTTTGAGCTTTTGCGCACGCAACACAGGCTGCGCAGCCTCTCGTCTGTAGTAAAACATTTAAATACACTTTTGCTACTTAGTGGGAACACTCAGAGCTCCCCACCTCACGTCTAAAATATACTTTTTGGCCAGAAAATAAAATATTTCACCGGAAGGAAAAATCCGGTCAATAGAAAAATTACATTGACCAGATCTGTAGAGGGCACAGTGGAATAACCAAAACATTTATATTCCTTCCTGTGAAATATTTTATTTTCTGAAAACATTCAGTGAAAATTGCAGATTGATCGATTGATCTGTTTTAATGATTATAATGATCATATTTTGGTCCACACAAGAATGATTACATGTTCAAAATGTTGTCATCTTCAACAGATTATTAGACATTACTAGGATACTATAGGCTACCTACAAACAACTAGAAATAGCATTGTATTAGATGTGAACTGGCGGTGATGGTCCATGTGGGAGTAACCCATATGGTCCATGATGGCTTTTTTTTCAAGTGTTTAAATTTTTTATGTCCTGGAAACTTCCCAGAGAGACCGCTGGAAGCCCAATCACCACAGTCTGCCTTTCCCGTCAGCAAGGGGAGAATTTCTAGCACCTGGGTCTGGTTGGCTGCCTGGGCGTGTAGTTCCCGGTGCATACCCGCCACCTTCATGAGAATTTGGGCCAGCTGGGCCACCAGCTGCTGCTGCGGACCTGTCATTGCTGAACTGTTCCCAGCTAATGAACCAGTATAGGACAGACGACAGCGGTTCTCAGAACTTAATTTTTATTTCCAAGTATCAACACACGGCTTGTCATTCGTGCCCTAATTATAACCGTATAGTTAGCCACAAGAAGGCCTAAATAAGACACAAACCCTGTCTCGACAGAGGGTCTTTCTATGTGTGTGTGGGAAGATGGCTGATTGTGTGCAGCACAACAGGTCACTGCTTAAATCAGCCATTGCCCATCCTACACATACTCTTTCACACAATAGTCATGAATGACAAAATATGTTATAATATAAATTTTCATGACATCAAATACTTAAAGGTAAAATAGCGTATGCTACTTACACATATCAGATCTTGCTGTGACACTGTGGAGACCACAGAAATAAAACTGTCAGTTGTCGCAGTGCGGCAGTAGGCCCCATATCTTTCAAAGGAGGCCCTGCGTTGGATTAGTAAAGACTAAACTGTGGGGCCCACTACATTTCTTGAGTTTCTGGGTATTATGATTGATCTCAATTTCATGAAAGCTTCCCTGCCCTTGATAGAGAAAAGACATTATGTATTCTTTCATGTCAGCAATATAAAACTATTGCTGGGTCATTTTAACTTTACTATGCAGACTTCACCTGAAAAATCCTTGATCTTGCAAATTCCTTGCCGATCCTGCATGACTAAATAATTGTAAATGAAGGAAGCTGCTCAGACCTGCGTTTCGGATCTCTGCTGCTTACGGCCTAATCATCAGAACAGCATTTCTTTCATATTGATCCCTCAGATCCCTCAGTTTTGATTGGTTCTACAAAAAGGAAAGGAATGGTTTATAGATGAATGGCCCAAAGTAATGAACTGTTTGCCGTTAGATGTCAAATCTATCCAGCATTGTTTGACATTTTCAATTTACCCAATCACTAGAGCATGTATTTTGTGGGGCAGTGTAGGAAATGGATCGCAGTTGTCTGTGATGATGAACGCAATATTATAAACAAATCAAGCGTAGAGATAGTTCAGGTAGGTACAGAAGGCAGGAGGTCTACACGCTCAGCCTCACTTCTCCCTCTCCCGTTCTCATTCGCTAACCAGTTAATACACACGAACACCCACGACAGTCAGACGGTCTCTCCACGTTCAACTTCACTCATCTCCCTTCATTCTGATTCGCTAACAAGCTAACACATTCGCCCTCAATCTAGTGGTTCATTTAGGCGGTCTTTTTAAGAAGAACACTGTTCACTCTTCACGTTCAGCATTGGACAAAACTTTGTTCCTGCAGCTGTTTGTGATCAAACTCCCTCCACCTCCATAGCCTCCTCCTGTGCCACACATACACAAGTTAAATGTATGATTTTGTGGATTGCATGTTGTTATATCTGATATAGGTCTATATCTTAACTTATGCCATTGAAGGGCTCGATATTTAAATGAATGTTTTTTGTGGATTGTATTTTATATCTTATGCTTCGGGAGGTTTGTGATCTCTGATTCTGTGTCATGCCTCGTGCAGATTATCTGTTGTATCACAGGAGCAGAGTCACACCGCCAAACTGAATGCAATAGCATTGCAATAAATGCTTAATCCTGAGCTGCCTAAGTGTCTAACTGAAAGGCTTCTTCTGCGCAATTTATTAACAGATTAATTAGATGTTTAACTTTGACCTGTATGAAATGAATCATTTCATTTTAATGGCTGCTTACCGGTACGTGCCAGGTTTTGTCTGAAGTGGCTGCTGATGCTTTATTACATTTTAAATTTCAGGAGTTTCATGGCTTGTGCTCTGAGGCCATGGATATTGCCTAGTCTTCAGTCAGTCAGTAGCTATAGACCAAATCCTTGCCTGTCAATTTATTTGTCAGCTGCTGCGAACTACATGAGGTCTGGATTAGCAAAGTGAAATCCTATGACTCTGCTTAATCGTATACCTCTCGTATACCTCTCATCTTTTTGTGTTGTCTTCCGACCGTGTCCTCTCCCAGTCAACATTTCATACATTTTCATAGTTAATTGCTTTGAGTCCCGCAAACTTCAGGTCTCCTGCATCAATGGCAGTACGGCTGGCATTCAGTTCCATCTTCGCCGCAAGAGAACATTTAGTAAGTATACTGAGCAATCCTTCTGTCCGTCTCTTCCTCAGTGGTCTTAAAAAAACAACACCCAGAAGGAAGAGATAAATTACTTCCCATTACTCTTCCTAAACTCCACAAATTGACACCACCTTCATCAAGGGTTTTTCAGTCCGTAGAGTTTTTTCTCAATACTTTTTTATTGGTTTTTGAAGTGTGGTGAATTCTGTACTCATTTAACCACATGCATGACCTTACCAATAATAATAATAATAATAATAATAATAAAAATAACTTTATTTATATAGCACCTTTCGAAAACAAGTTACTAAGTAACAAAGTGCTTTAAATTAATAAAAAGCTGTGCGATAGAGGTGAGTTTTTAGAAGAGACTTGAAAGAGGGCACTGAGTTTGCCTGCCTGAGATCTCCACAGCCGAGGGGCCTGAGCGGCAAAAGCCCGGTCGCCCTTTGTGACAAGGCGAGACTTTGGAACCATCAATAATAGGGCCCTGCTGGATGATCTCAGGCAGCGGCCTGGCTTACAGGGAGTTAAAAGATCACAGAAATACACAGGAGCCTGAAGCAGTAAAATCTTAAAATCAATTCAAAAACTCACAGGCAACCAGTGAAGGGTGTAATGTGCTCACTTCTCTTTGCGTGAGTCAGGAGCCTGGCAGCTGCATTTTTGAATCAATTGCAGTCTTTGAATATTTCGCTTACTGATACCCGAATAAAGTGCATTGCAATAGTCAAGTCTGGAGGAGATAAAAGCGTGGATGACCTTTTTTTAGGTCTGCAGCAGTAAGGAAGGGCCTGACCTTTGCTTATCATTTGGTTATTGATGCATCATGCGCCCCATTTCACGATTATGTTCAAACACTGAAAATCAAACAGACTTGGGAAGGGTAGGCTATACTCTTATCGTAATTACTCATACTAACACTGCATTTTGACCTTTCTCCTCCATGTCACGGTATCTGCAATGCCACCGATCTGCGTCTACTAATTCCAGCAACGCCATGACCATTTCCTGGTTCTGCACCAAACTCCTCTGCCAACGCCGCGGGCTGCATGCTCAACACGGCACTGCTGGCTCCTTCTGGATTGGCGCAGCTACCACAGCAGCTGCTAAATAGTAAAACTACCAAGCTCAAAGCCTTTGGCCTCGGCCTCGCCTGCTGCATTCAAGATCTAAGGAATGCTCAATACCAAGGGCATCATTTAAGCTAAAAAATGGATGAGCGTCTAATATGCACCTTACCGCTCTCTTGGATGCTCTTGCTGTTGCTGTGTGCCTGTAAATATTAAATACTCTATATCATATGCTTTGCTGCTGCTGCTGCCGCTTCTATATTAAATGTCATATTCTGCTAGTGTTTGATTCATGCTGCTGCTGGTTATTGAGAATACAAAACAAAACACTTTCAGATGGTGCTGGGTAGTTAAAAGTAGAATGTCTCTTTTCTGATCCTGTTGCCTGTGCAATGGATAGACACTTCAACACTGGCGTCCCAATTTTTGGCATGTCATTATAGGCGAAAATAAAAATAGAAATGGAACTATTTTCTATAATTCTTTATAATAGCAGATTTAAAAGCTCACAATGCATCATCGTGTGATGCGTTGTGAGCTTGTAGACCAGCTATTTTCTAAATAAGTTTTGAGGTTAAGTAGTTCAGTCGTTAAGTGGTGAAATGGGATATCATTTAGGATTTCCTGAATTTCAGGAAACAATAGGTGCTCTGTTATACATATAGTTTTGAGCTTACCACTTTAATGATTTGTGCCACTAAGCCAGTATAAATCCCTGATTGGCTAACACAGACTTGTCGGTTTAACAACTGACTGACTGAGCTTCGCTTAATGTTTGTGCTGCATAGCCGATATAAATGGAACGACTTGCATCGTTTCCGACATGCATGGCCCCAAGTGGGCCGTCCTAGGTATTTTAATCCATTACGTTAGTTGTCCCGACTGAAATGAGCGTTGCACATGAAATGTACAGAGCAAGTCAGGGAACTTTTTCCTGGCGGCCAACCTCTGCACCACGTTCTCCCTTTCTCAACCAGTCACATACACCCTTCACTAAATGGGTCACCCCATTTTGGATAAGAAAATACTTTATTAGGGAGGCAGGTGTGTTTGGGGAGTGACGTGTGTGAAACGATACGGACGTAAACACAGCAGCATGGTGTTATCGAGTGTTATGCAGAATACATACATACTGTAACATAACTGTCACGATGAATATATATGCTAATATGCATGCATATACTATACTAAACACAATTTCTTCATGAGGGACAGCTATCAATCAGCCAGTGAACCGTGAGGGGCAGATGATGATGTTATATGGTTTCAGGATGGCGACGGGGGTGCGTGCTGGTGGTGGAGGTTCTGCTTGCCCTCGCTTAAAACCTGAAACCTACAAAACGGATGATGGGAAGGTGATCGTGGAAGATGAACTTTTAAACGTTATTGTCGTGAAAATGAAGACAAAGCCATGATGAAAATGTTATGTTGACAACAAACTACTTTTCATCTAAGTGGATTAAGGAGTCCAAGCGGCTGCTGATTGAACTGCAGCCCGAATACCACTGTACGCAATGTGACGCACAAAGGCACACAGAAGGACGTAAATAACGTTTGTGTCACACTGGATGAACTGCCACCGGTGGGGTTCGGCAATATGGACGCCTCGGCGCAGCTAAGCAGAATGGAGCAGCTGAGCCAAGAAGTGTCTGGTCTGAGGAGGTCACCGGAAACACAGACAGATGTGGGTGAGAACCTGGGAGCTATTGTTTTGCGGCCATGGATCACCGGGTGACAGCTGTGGAGAAACAGCGTATCCTGGGACTGCCGGCGGCACCACACGGGAGGGGGTGTGGGGGCCGCTGGGACCTATATCCGCCACTAATATGAGGCTTGTGGGCCCAAGGCTACTGGCAGCGGGGGAGGGGGGGAGGGAGTGAACTTAAGTGCCTAGGTACACCTGCAGCTCTGCTTGAGAGCCAGTCTGCGTCTGCATAGTCACTGTGAGTGATATGAACTAATCTCGAACATGAACATCTGTGTTGTGTCTTACAATGCGTGAGGGCTGCGTGTTGGCCACAGTGAAACTGATAAATCACACCGTATTGTTGTGGACAAACTGTTGGAGAGATGTGACGTGTTGTGTGTCCACTGTCCAGGAGATGTTCTTAAGACCTGGAAGGTCTTAACCCTATCCATAAGGACTTTCACAGGGTGGGGGAATCCACCACCGACCTGTTTTCTACAGTGGTACGAGGGAGGATTCCAGGGGGAGTTGCCACTCTGTGGAATAAAAAATATGACAATATTGGGAGTTGACTGGGCTATTGGAATAGAGCTGTGCTGTAGCGACAAAAAAAATCATTTTGAATGTTTATACACCATATGAGTGCTATAAAAATGAGGATGAGTATCTCAGCAGAATGGCATGTG
Source organism: Gymnoscopelus braueri (assembly GCF_963280865.1). NCBI lineage: Eukaryota > Metazoa > Chordata > Actinopteri > Myctophiformes > Myctophidae > Gymnoscopelus > Gymnoscopelus braueri. Next base: position 14,601,528 of record NC_137615.1, read on the forward strand.
TTATGTCTTTCATTCAGGACAATCCCTCTACCTGTATCTATGTTGTTGGTGACATGAATGCTGTGTCTGATGCTAACTCCTTATTTGGTAAGCATTTAAGGCTATTTTGTTTAGCCAGTGGATTGATTTTAACTACCAGGGTTATTTTGCCTGATAATAGCTTTACTTATATTAGCGAGGCTTGGCACACTACTTCATGGCTTGATCATTGCCTCTGTACAGTGGATGCTCATGACTCTATAGTTAGAATGGATATTGTTTATGATCTGGCTACCACCGACCACATACCCTTTCGTATGGTATTAAATACAGGCAATCTACCAGTGTTGTTGCCTGTGGATAACAGCTTAAGTGCAGGGGAAATAGACTGGGCTAAACTGATCAAGAAAGATCTTGATAAATATTTGAATCTTTTTTATGCCTTACTGGGTAATATTAAGGTACCAAAAGATGACATGAACTGCAAGAATGTACAACACTGTAATGATTTATCTTCCCTGTATGAATCTATTGTGGAGTCTCTCTGTATTTCCAGCAGGCCTCGCTACAAACATATAGATCAAAAGTATGTAATGCTAAGCCAGGATGGAATGATCACGTTCAAGAGCTCCAGGCTAGAATTGCTTTTAAGATATGGGCTGAGTCTGGCAAAAGTAGCCATGGCCCTCTCTTTGAGAACAAAAAACAGACTAATGCTAGAGATGCCCTTTGTTTTATTAAAAGAAACGAAAATATAACTAGAAAAAGTGCTCCTCGGAGCACAGGTCTCCGCCAGGTCAGGTAGGTTATTGTGGCCTCCTGGTGGCGCTATAATAGGCCAATGTGAAAAGGGTGGCATTTCTTCCTCGGCCTAGTGGGAATGTGCATGCATTCATGATTTGAGGCATTTTGTTCCAAACATGTGTTTTGCTAAAGTAGACCTGCTGGTGGCGCTATAACAGGGCAATGTGAAAAGGGTGGCATTTCTTCCGCGGCCTAGTGGGAATGTGCGTGCAAACTTTCAGGGAAATCGCACGCCGCGTTCATGATTTGAGACATTTTGTTCAAAACGGACCAATCCTGCAAACTTTGGAAGCCAACTTTTGCCAATCAGGATGGAATATGAAATATCGGACAGATGCGTCTTGATCACATGACTATAGAGATACTGTGTACCGATTTGCGTGATGTTTGGATAAAATCTGAAGGATTAATATCCAATTTTTTTTTTTACATAAGTCGGCCTCCTGGTGGCGCTGTAAATAGCAGATGTGAAAAATGCAGTGCAGATGTTTTTCCTTGGCTTCTAGGGAGTGTGCGTGCAAAGTTTCACGCAGATCGGTGCAGTTATAGTTAAAAATGCAAATCGGCCTGTTATAGCGCCACCATGAGGCTGATTTGAAAAGTTTTAAGTGGCATTTCTTCCTCGGCCTAGTGGGAATGTGCGTGTGCAATTTTATGGAAATGGCAAGCTGCGTTCATGATTTGAGGCAGTTTGTTCAAAACTCACCAATCCTGCAAACTTTGGAAGCCAACCTTAGCCAATGAGGATGGAATATGGGAAATTGAACAGATCCGGGTTGATCACATGACTATAGAGATACTGTGTACCGATTTGCATGACGTTTAGTTAAAAGCTGTAGGAGTAATAGGAAGAAATGGGTTTTGCACACATCGGCCTCCAGGTGGCGCTATAACAGGCCCATGTGAAAAATGTGGGGCAGAGGTTCTGAATTGGCATCCAGGGAGTGGGTGTGCACAGTTTCGCAGCGACCGGGCCAACGGTGCCGGAGATTAGCTGCTAACACACAGACAGGACGGACACACGGACACACGGACACACACACGAACGGACGGACAGGGGGCAAAACATACTCTCTCGCCATGCCTTTCGGCCTGGCGGAGACAAAGAGGTCATATTCACTGGCAAAGAAGCTGCAAAAGAATAATGTGAATGATTTCTGGAAGGAAATAAAAATGTAAGACATCTCTTCCATGAAATATAGATGGTGTGAGTGGTTCCGATGAAATTTCACAGTTATGGCAGAAACAGTATTCTGAGCTGTTCAACTGTGTAAAAAGCAATCTGTTTGTGGTGGATAATGAAGATTTTAATGATGAGGTAATTGTTACCCCTGCTTAAGTCCATGAAGCAGTTTTGAAGCTATGGGAAATAATAAGGCCTGCGGGTCTGGACAATATAACAGATGAACATCTTAAACTAGTCAGTAAGAAACTGTGTCCGTTGGTTGCTATGTGTTTTACAGTTTTTTTTTGTTCATGGGTTTTTACCTGTTTCCATGCTCTCTGTTGTGTTAGTGCCGGTCATTAAAGACAAAGTGGGTAAGCTAAACAGCTCAGATAATAACTTTGGCCAGCGTTTTGTCCAAAGTGCTAGAGACAATTCTACTGAGTAGACTTGAGAGGTTCATCTTGTCTGCTGATAACCAATTTGGATTCAAACGAAAACATGGCACTGATTTGTGTATTTTTGCTCTCAAAGAGATTTTAGATAAATATAATAGGCAGAATTCTACAATGTTTGTATCTTTTATTGATGCTTCTAGGGCATTTGACCGCATTAATCATGAAAAGTTATTTTTTTAAATGACACAATGACACACTTGTTTCTTAGTCAGAATCTTGGTGTTCTGGTATGCTCACCAGACGATGAGAGTGAAATGGGGGAAGTCAATATCTGCTCCCTTTCATGTGACCAATGGTGCCCGTCTGAGGTCTCCTTTTCTTTTTAATGTTTATATGAATGATTTATCATCGATTTTAAATGCATGTGGTATACCAGGGTGTAGGGTTGGTGACACGTTAAATAATCACCTTAAATATGCGGATGATTTGGTCATCTTTAGTCCGTATAGTGCTGGTCTCCAACAGCTTCTGAGTATATGCTCACAGTATGGTTGTGAGTTTAATATAAAATATAACGCTAAAAAGAGTAAGAAAGTAGGGAAGACAGACAATCAACCTTTCCTGACTTCTATCTGGCTGGCTCTGCCCTTAGTGTGTGCAGTGAGATTACTTATTTGGGCCATATTATCTCCAATGACCTTTAGATGACATGGATATCTATTGACAACGGCGGAAGCTGTATGCCCAAGCGAACATGCTGTGTCGCAAATTTAACATGTGCTCAGTACCTGTAAAGATCTCTCTCTTTAGATCCTTTTGTACACCACTGTATACTGCCCACCTTTGGTGTCGCTACAGACAAAGCAGCATCAGACGACTTACAGTGGCTTATAATGACTGCATGAGGCTGCTGTGCTCCAGTTCAAGCCAGATGTTTGTTAGTGTCGGGGTACCCACCTGTGCTGCTGTGCTACGTAACCTTATGTACAGGTTTATGTGTAGGGCATCAGTAAATGACATCATCGCTGTCATAACGGACCCTACAGTACACGCAGTTCTGTCAGGTTCTCCTCTAGACTGTGGAACCATTGGTGCACATGTTTGTATGTCAGAAACTGAACGATGTGGGCTATTTGCATTTTATTGCATTTATTGTCTCCGCCAGGCTGAAAGGCATGGCGAGAGAGTATGTTTTACCCCCTGTCCGTCCGTGTGTCCGTTTGTTTGTGTGTCCGTGTGTCTCACCGTTGGCCCGGTCGCTGCGAAACTGTGCACACACACTCCCTGGATGCCAATTCAGAACCTCTGACCCAAATTTTTCACATGGGCCTGTTATAGCACCACCAGGAGGCCGATTTGTGCAAAACATATTTTTTGACAGTACTCCTACAGATTTTGTCCAAAAATCACGCAAATCGGTACACAGTATCTCTATAGTCATTAAACGAAACGAGTCTTTCAGATTTCTCATATTCCATCCTGATTGGCTAAAAATGTCTTCCAAAGTTTGCAGGAGTGCTCCGTTTTGAACAAAATGCCTCAAATCATGAACACAGCATGCAATTTCCGTGAAATTTTGCACGCACATTCCCATTAGGCCGAGAAAGAACTACCATTTGAACATTTTCAAATCAGCCTCATGGTGGCGCTATAACAGGCCGATTTGTGTTTTTACCTATAATTGCACCGATCTGTGTAAAACTTTGTATGCACACTCCCTAGAGGTCAAGGAAAAACCTTTGCCCTGCATTTTTCACATCTGCCTTTTATAGCGCCACCAGGAGGCCGACTTATGTAAAACACATTATTTTATACTACTCCTTCCAATTTTATCCAAATTTCACGCAAATCGGTACACATGATCTCTATAGTCATGTGATCACGACGGATGTGTTTAATTTTTCATATTCCATACTGATTGGCTAAGATTGACATCTAAAGTTTGCATTATTGGCTTGTTTTGAACACAATTCCGCAAATCATGAACGCACGGTCCAATTGCGCTCAAACTTTGCACGCACATTCACACTATGTTGAGGAACAAATGCCACCCTTTTAACATTGGCCTGTTATAGCGCCACCAACAGGTCTAATTTGGCGAAACACATGTTTTTAACAAAATGCCTCAAATCATGAATGCAGTCAGTGTCCGATTGTCGTGCAAGGCCTAAGAAGAAATGGCACCCTTTTCACGTTGGCCTATTATAGCGCCACCAGGAGGCCACAATAGCCTACCTGACCTGGCGGAGACCTGTGCTCCGAGGAGCACTTTTTCGAGTTATTACTGTTATTTTCCTTTCTGTTATTTATTGTGTTGTGTTGTTAAATTGTGATATTGATCTCCCTATAAAGATTGCAATGAATATTAATCTCCCAGGGGGGAAATTCAGGGTGTTACAGCAGCATATAGAAAAAAAGAAACTACAGTAAATACAGCAATAAACAAATACAACAATTGACATTGCCATAACCTACAGTATACGTGCTTGCAGACACACACATACTCCCTCTCACACGCATGCACGCACGCACGCACGCACGCACGCACGCACGCACGCACGCACGCACGCACAAAACAACAATAAAGTATGCTCGCTCACAAACACTGGCTTGTTTACAAACAGTCCACGAATGGGGAGTGTCTGGGGCAAAGAGGGCACGATTTGGAAATGTCTCAGGCCCCATTGTATAGTGAAGTCTGTTGGCTGTGGGCACAAAGGGACGCCTGAACTGCTCCGTGTTCCACCTGGGGAGATGAGAATGAGTCTCTGGCTGAATGCACACACCACACAATGGAAATAAGCTCTGAAGCGTTTTGCTTTTCATCCTTTTGACAGATATGCCCAAATATATGTTTATGAATATGTGTTTTTGACAATAAGGATGTCAAATGTCAACCAATCACTTCCCCTCTGCCACAACTCATCATAGAGGGGATGGAGCTTCCCCAGCATGCCACAGCAGAGAACAGTGTGCTGGCTACCAGCACTGACTGCTAGAACATCTATAGCACAATGCTGCACACATTGAAGGACCTGAGCTTCCCCAGGAGATCCCTGGTCTGTCCCTTCTGATAGAGAGCTTCGGTGGTGTCCTTCCAGTTCAGTTTTTTATTACCAGCTTGTGAAAACAAGCTGTTCTATATTTAGTAAAATTCGTATTGGCTGTCCTTTAAGCCAATGGGTTCTACGCAATGCCTTCCCAATCCCATACTCTGAACGGGCGCAAGAGCGTCGTCACTGACTGAGTGACTGAATCAGTCAGTGCAACACGTTCACCGAACGTCCTCTCAGGCTATGGCCTCACATCACAACTGCCGGCTACACAAAGAGGGGAATGTGCATCAGACAACATCAAACGTGAGGTGGACTCGGGCAAATACTTCGGCATGATCATGCTGGATCTCCAAAAGACAATTGACACTGTAAATCACTCTATACTGATTGATAAGTTGAAGGCAACCGGCTTTGATAGTGCATCCGTGCACTGGATGGGGATCCTATCTGGTGGGGAGAGAACAGGTGGTGGAGGTGAACGGAACCCTGTCCTCCCCTCTACCAGTGAGCTGCGGCGTTCCTCAAGGAAGCATACTAGGGCCTTTACTGTTCCTAATATATCTCTGCTGTCCAGCCCGAACCTGCTAACTCCAAAACGCTCATTGTTCAGGAAACGAAAAAACAAAATATACGTTTTTTAGGAAATGAAGAAAACCTTATATTTTTAAAACAAAGCAATACTGCCTCATCAAAGTTGGTATAGTGACTTTATATATCGTCAGATACTTGCATGTGTCATTATATTATCACCACTTTACCCAAATCCAGCGCAAGTGGAGATAGTAGTTTCAGACGAGCAGAAATCAAGCTGAAATGGAGTTAGGTGTCCAAACAACAATAGCTCCACTTGCTGCTGAGGGAGAGGTTTCAAAAGATTACAAATGTCCAAAAGCTAACAATGGATCTCCAAGCTCACAATGCATCACAACAACGTGTGAATTAATGCCCTGATGCTTCATGACACTTACAGTATATAGGCCAACAATAATAAACAGGACTTTAAATATTACAATAACTTTTGCAAAGAGGGGTTCACAGAATTGGAGATTCAGTAGAACTAGCGCGAGTTGCGACAGAAATGGGGGTCATACCTATGTTCCCCGGACCTATGTGAAATGCTATCAACTCCTTTCTTCTTGTCACATTGCTCTCTTCATTAAACACTTCATAGATTTTAGAAATATATTATATTATATATTTTCTTGTTTTCATAACATTAGCGTCAGTGCTAAGTTTACATGATACTCCTCCTCGTTCACTGCGCAGCGCGCTCTGTTCTGTGTTGTGAAAAGGCTGCAGCAGAGTAGAGAGGGGGAGTTGTTTGTTTTTGACGGACAGTTTGAGGATCCAATGGAGTTGGGAGGTTTCGTCAGAGGCGCTTTTTAATACTTTTCATTGGCTCAAATGTTTAGATTTTTTAGACAGACGTAAAGGGTGTTCAATAGCGTTGATTTATAAAAAATAAAAAAAAAGCTGAAAATGGAGTTAGCTGGTTCGTCCCGGACACCGACGATATGTTAAAGAGATGACATCAGCATGTGACTGCAATTTGTTCATGTTCGCGGATGACTCGCCACTCCTGGTCTCGGACAAGGACAAATTGCAGGTTGAAAAAGCCCTTAGCTCTGAACTCGGTAAAACCTGCACCTGGCTCACTGATAACAAACTATCATCAGGGCTTTTTGTGTTATCCTTTTAGCATCATTGTAAGAGTGCATTAACAAATCCACTACTGAGCTTTAGATATATATATATTTTGGTAATGTTTAGTAAGCTGCAAGAGTCAAGGGTTTTTATCTTGAAAGAAGCTGGTATAAAATGAAATATAATATTTCTTGTTTGTTTGTGCACAGTACACCCAGGAACTTTAAATGGGGAGCTGTGACTTCTTCCCTGCTGTTCAATGCCTTCTTGCTGTGTGCCTCTGCCTCATGCTCCGCTGCTACTACTGCTGCTGCTGCTCTTAAAATAATTTCTGTTCACACTATTACTGTATATTTATTATTATTGTTATTGCTACTACTTGTATTTGCTTGTATCTCCCTCTCTGTCTCTCTCTCTGTCTCTTCTCTTTCTCGCTCTCTCTTTCCCCCCGACACGGTAGAGGCAGATGGCTGATTGTACCACATGCCGTTTACATTTCTGACTAATAAAGTATTCGATCAATCAATAAATCGCACGCACGCACGCACGCACGCACGCACGCACACACACACACACACACACACACACACACACACACACACACACACACACACACACACACACACACACACACACACACACACACACACACACACACACACACACACACACACACACACACACACACTTCCCATGTTATCCTGCACGAGGCAACGCTCAAATTTGGCCCTGGAGCTGTCTCTGGCGTAAGCTATGGCTTAATTGACCCGCACCCCCACCGCCTTCACCCCCTCAGTCAGTGTCACACTCTATGAGGGCCCTTTTCTTCCTCTTAAGGAGGGCAACAATTTCCTGGTTCATCCAGGGCTTTGCTATTAGAGAAACAGCGTAACCTTTTCCTGGGGACGAGCCTGACCTCTCCTCACAGTGCCTGATGTAATCTACTATAACATGACATAGGCTGTGTACCCTGAAGAACACATCCCAGTCGGTCGTCTCAAGTTCAAAACTCAGCCACTCCTCAGCCATTGCTGAACATAGAGAGAGACAGGGAAACAGAGTGACAGAAATACAAAGATAAGGAGGGAGGGGGGGGGGGGGGGGTGGAGGGAGTGGGAGAGAGATATGAAGTAAAGCTGAAATGGAGTATGACAAGATAAAACACATACACATTTTAGTGAACTTTTGCTTTAAACTGAGCAAATCTCATAAAAGGAAGCCACAATCACTCTCTGCAAAGGCAGATGTATTTATATTTCTGTCTTATTCGTCTTATAAACAGTCTATCCGTGTGGTAACACCATGGTGGATAATGGATAGAGGTCACAGAGAGGGCATTTATTGGCATTTGTTTATGGTCTTGAAGGCAATTTTCACACATGAATAATTCACACTATCAAATAGGGTTGGTCCAAATCAGAATCAGAATCAGAATCAGTTTTATTGTCACATCACAGGTTTACAAGGTAAAAAAGTGGGTGAAATTCTTTTTTGTACATCGTTCCCATCGCAACGTTAGTTTCCATAGAAAGAAGAGGGGGGGGGGAGAAGAAGAGGGTGGGGGGCAGGTGGGAAGGAGATCAAAAACAAGAGAGCAACAGAAGGCCAGACAAGTTATCTACATATTTACAAATTACCTGAGATAATAAATAAAACTAAAAAAAATAAACTAAGGTGCCTGAGCATAGCAGCAATGTATTGTACTGTGCATGTTATACTTATACTGTGCATGATAGACAAAGGACGTTAATGATCAGCTATGCTCTATAAAGCAGGGGTAGGCCACCTTAGGCACGGGTGCCAACATTGGCCCAGTCAATTAAATTAAGTCCCCTGAGCTCCCCTCACATCTGTATAAAAAATACATCCTGCACATATTTGTCAGGCCAAAGTATGTTTTGCACCCCGTCCGTCCGCCCGCCTGTCTGCCCGTCTGTCCGTCCGTGTGCATCTGTGTACAGCTAATCTTCAGATTTTTCATATTCCATCCTGATTGGCTAAGATTGGCTTCCAAAGTTTGCAGGAGTGCTCCGTTTTGAACAAAATTCCTCAAATCATGAACACAGCGTGCGGTTTCGTGACATTTTGCACACACATTCCCACTAGGCCGAGAAAGAAATGCCACTTGAACATTTTCTAATCAGCCTCATGGTGGCGCTATAACAGGCCGATTCGTGTTTTTACCTGTAACTGCACCAATCTGTGTAAAACTTTGTATGTGCACTCCCACTCAAAAAAATACCTTTGCTCTGCATTTTTCCCATGTTCGTTTTATAGCACCACCAGGTGGCCGACTTATGTAAAACATTTTTTTTATATATTACTCCTTCAGATTTTATAGTCATGTGATCATCTGGCCCACAATAACCTACCTGACCTGGCGGAGGCCTGTGCTCTGAGGAGCACTTTTTCTAGTTCTACATTCATTCAAACTCTGACTGAGGAGGGAGTCTGGGATATTGGTGGGGTTATTGCTCTAATGTAATGATCATTGTCCTGATGTGAAAGAAAATATTGAAAGGTTGTTTATATCAGAATCTGATGGAAATATTTTATTTTGATTTGGTGTCATAATTAAAAGTAATGTTGGCACGACTATCAAGTAAATACAAACGTGCCACTTCATGTCAAAAAGGTTGACCCCATCAGGAATTTAGAAAATACTCTAAATGCACAAGGTTAACATGCATGGGTCAAACACAGAGCACATGGAATAACTACATCAAATTGATTGTGGTGGTATGGTCCAACATCATGTGTAGAATGTCACATCTAATAACCACCTCTGGTTTTGAGGCCATGGATGACTGTAATTTGGCTCAAAGGAAGATGACAGTTTCTGTCCATGTTTTACAAGGTTATTATATCATCTCGAACCCCATGGTGCTCACTAGCCGTGTCATAACACTGCACCCCAATGTCCTGGGCTCACACTGACAGCAAATGACACACAGGTTGCAGCCAAGTCCTCTAGCCTCTGACATAAAACGATATCAATACCAGCTGCGACCAAACATTTTGATATTGTCTGGATAGGCATTTCACATAGGCCTAATCCAGGTAATAGAGGATTAATATATGTGCTCTGTGTATTGTTGTTGATTGTGTTATTGTTCTATGTTTTGTTTTGCTCCCTTGATTGAAGTTTTTTTTCTTTTTTTTTTCTTTTTTCTAAATGTATGTATCATTATGTATTCTGTAATCTGTGGACCCCCTTGAAAACGAGATGGTTCATCTCAAGGGGTTATTCCCAATAAAAAGTTCAAATCCTAAAAGCTGATTCATGGTTCGCTTTGAAAGGATTCCTGAAATAGTTGTAGTTGGAAAAAACAGACCAATATCTGAAGGGAAAAAAAGAAAAACAGACGTGGTGGCCTACTGTCTGTAGCAGCAGCCCAGCTCTTTTATCAGGTATGATAGTAGCTCCATTAAGAACCTCTCACTCCGCTATACAGCTCCGAGTAGCGGAGTGAGAGGTTCTTAATGGTATGATAGGTGGTATAACCACCAGTTATTGGCTATATTTAGGATATAACGACTCAACCTGCAGGCTACTGCATATTAGTCTATATTGGAGGGTCATTTGAGTCATTATCTAGAAATTGGTAATTGACCACCACACCACTGATGCAAATACATTGGAACTGTTGAGGATACGCAGTTGAACTGTCAAAAAACCACGCGCGCGAGACGTCGGTCAATCGAATACAAAAAACACTCGCCCCAAAACACAGTCACCCCGGCCCGGGGTAAATCCGGCAACATCGGAACGGTCGCCACCAGGTAATTCTAAACGTAACCTCAGTAAACTATGCGTTAACGGCTAAACCTAACCTCATTCCTAAACCTCAGTAAAACTATGCCTAACTTTATTCCTAAACTTAGCCTCAGTAAAACTATGCCTAAACCTAACCTTATTCCTAAACTTAACCTCAGTTAGAAAAAAAAACTATGCCTAACTCTAAACTTATTCCTAACCTTAACCTCAGTAAAACAAATACAAGAAATGGTGGGCGAGCAGTCCGCGAAAGAAATAGGGGCGAGCGTGTTTTTTAGGGCGAGCTTTCCGGTTACAGTTTCATTATTCTGCTCGCTGCGCGCAGAAGAACATGGGAACGGAGGCATCTCCTCCTTTCTGTCCATCTGGAAGGAGATTTCCTGCGCATTGTGTAATTTTTGTGGTTTCCGATTTCTGATTTTAAAAGCAGTCCTTTTGCCAACTGAACTGCACGATGAACAAGCAGCACTTTTCAACGAAGGATACCATTACCGCTGGAGAGCTTTTACGCACCGAGGAGCCTCGCGTTGTGACGTTAACGGCAGCTGTGTCCACATTATAACAGCCTATACTTCAATTTAAGAAGCTCCTAATCAGCTGTAGGAGATAATGTAATATAATAATACAATATAATACAATATAATATAATATAATATAATATATATAATGAGGTATGGAGTGGTGGTTATGATAATAATAAGATAGTAAGATAATAATAAGATAATAATGAGGTATGGAGTGTTGGTTCTGGCGGCTGGGTTCACCGGGATGCTCAGCTTCAGCCTGCTGGCCGTGGCCATTGGAACAGAGTATTGGTACATCATAGATGTGGACAAACCCAACTACACCGATTCAGAGGATCTGAGCTCTCATTCCGGACTGTGGGCGACGTATGAAGGTATGTGTCAGCCTATAGAAAATGTATTTTTATTGACTTATTGTTATGTTGTATTAGTAAAATCATGAGCTGTACAGTGGTGGAAAAAGTACTCACATTTTTACTTAAGTAAAAGTATCAATACTGCAATGTAGAAATACTCTGTTACAAGTAAAAGTCCACAGTTTAAAATGTAGGCCTACTTGAGTAAAGGTACAAAAGCATTAATTGGTATCAAAATGTAGCCTACATAAAGTAGGCCTACCAAAAGTATACAGCACTCATTATGCAGAATGTCCCATTTCACAAGTTTTCAAATGTATACGAATCTTTTGAAAATAGCAGATCTACAAGCTCATTATGCATCACATGCAATGCATTGTTAGCTTGTAGATCTGCTATTTTCAAATGGCCGAAATGTATATAGGGGCTTAAGTGAGTAATATGTTTTGAAATAATAATTAAAATCAAAGTAGTAACGAAAAGTTTTCAAATAAATGTAGTGGAGTAAAAGTACAATATTTGGATCCGACATCATCCGAGTTGTAGTGGATTAAAAGTAAAAGTAATGGAAATTGGAAATAGGCTACTCAAGTAAAGTGAGTGATCCTCAAAATTGTACTTATAAGTACAGTACTTGAGTAAATGTACTTACTTACTTTACACCACTGGAGCTGTCTAATCTCTCGAAGTGAATCAATGATTAAGAACGAATGGTCTCAAAACCATCGCGTTTCCCCTAGAATGGATGCAACCGCGGTAATGATGCAGGTGGCAGCTATGGGGGGGAAATATATATTAGGCAGATTTCTTGTCGGATTCATTTCTAACAATGATTTACATAAGTGTATTCCGCTCAATAACTGTGGCAATTAGACCACTTTAGCGCGCTAAATGCACTTGCAAGACTCACCACGGTAACAGGATATGTGGCATGGCATGGGCACAAGGGACATCTGGGCACCTCGATGTAAAATTGTCTATTCTGTGCAAAATGTTGCAAAACCTGTATATCCAGTCATTTTGGGGCATCAACAAGAAATTGAAGGATTAAGTCTGATGCATGTTCACATCATGTAGGCCTATACTTTACATTACTTAAGACCATTTTCAAATATTTCATTTTTTAACATTTTGGACAAAATAGCCAATTTTACATGGAGGTGCCTAGATGTCCCTAGTGCCCACCTATGCTGTATCCCTCACCACCATCAAACCGACCATCTCTTTCTCCTTCTCTTTGCTCTCAGTCATATTTCAAGTTAATGTGTGATTTATATTGATAACAGAGTAAAATGTGGTCTGATGTAGACAATTATTGTCGAACATTTAACAGGAGCAGCCTTTTCTTCACCAGTGTATAGACACTCCTTTATGCATTGTGCATAGATGGATAGAGCTTTATTGATCCCTTAGGGGAAATTCACTTCATGATTTGCAATTTTCTGATATGATCACATAATATTGTAGTGGGAATTGTTCTTATTGAATATAGAGTGGCAATATGTGGAGTAGGCTACACAGCAACATCCTGATAATGGTGTGTATAACAACTGTAATTAACACTCATGGTGTACTGTGTATAGATTTACAGATCACCTTCTCTATCATTTTCCCAGGGAACAGCAGTTTCCTTGTCCCCTCACTTCTGGCAGATACCTCCAACCTGTCAGATGTAGAGAGACACCTTCTGGGTGAGTTTGTTACACCACTAACACTTCAGGTGAAACATTTAATTCCAAAAGACAAGCTCACAGCTGACGCGTTGTGAGCTTGTAGATCGTCTTTTTCTTTGGTTAAGTGGTCCCCATGATCTTTCCTTGAGTGCCACCCTCACATTGGCTATTTTTGAAATAATTTAGATTATCTTTTGTGGTTAAGTGGTTACATGTTCCTGCCAAGTTCACAATAACTATTGTGCATGTATTGTAATGTGTGTCTGTAGTGTTGCACAGGGTTGCAGTCATCGTTTTGCCCCTCAGCCTGGTTCTGCTGGTGTTTGGCTGGATCTTCGGTCTGGTCAGCTCTCTCTCCCATAGTCCCACCCTGCTGGCCTGCACAGCGTCCTATCTGCTTTTCTGCAGTAAGTCAAACCTTTCTTCTCCTAGATCTGAGGCCCGAGGCCATGACACAATGTGAATACTGCGTGGGTCTGAGCATGAGCAAGGTCATGGCCCAGCGGGCAAGAAACATTGTACAACATGCATGCTCTTTAATTAGTGCGTGGGTATTCAGTATGTCCTGTAGACTCACTTATTTGTGTGCGTGCGTGCGTGCGTGCGTGTGTGCGTGCGTGCGTGCGTGCGTGTGTGTCTTCCTTGAGCTGCAAAGGGCCAAGGGGGCATCCTTGAAATCCAATGTTGTGTTAACTTGCTTCAAAATGAAGGTAACCAAGGGAATCTAATTTGCGTTCAGAACCAGACACAGAACCACTGAAAAGTAGACTCTCTGCACTGTACTGTACTTATATATTACTACCCATGCATACTACTATAAATACAATACAATGCGTCCATCCATCTATTGTTTGCTGCCAAAAAAGATATATTAAAAAAATCGAATTCTATCACAAATCAAAACTTGCTGAGTCCATTCATGCTCCCTAAAGGTTGAACCCAAACCAAGTGACCCCATGATCTTTCCTCGAGTGCCACCCTCAGGCCAAAGTTTACACTTCTTAGCCATGCAGACCATTAGTGTGGCTTTTAGAGTATTTTTTTCATATATACAGTACAATATAGTAGCTGTTAGGATTGTGTGAAAACAACTCAAATAGCTGGCTGGGGTGAAACACGATTGCTGAAGGCTGCAACCAAAAGGCTGCATATTGTAAATCTCTGTGCCGACATTAAAACGATCTCATTTGAGTTAATTAAGTTGAGTTGAAGTACCGGTAATGATTTTTCATCAGTTACTAGAGTATGCAGTATGCACTTTTAGTAAAAAAGAAAATCAAGACATGTTCAGACAGAGCGGTTTTAAATTAGGAACTGCATGGTCTAAATAACTAACAGTAATGGTTCCTTTCGTAGATAATTATGTGAGAGGTTGTCAAGATGAATTGGATTTTCACTGATGGGGTACAAAATAAGTGTTAATTAACCAAATGGAGATTTTATTTCAGTCAGAATGGAGAACCACTAACAACTGTTTTAAACTCAAGAAGCATAAATAATCAATCCAGTTAGCTTCTGTTTCTCAGTAACATGGGATATAATATTTGATAGTTTTCTTCTGTTTTCGCTTTAATCAAATAATGTTTTGCAGGTCAGAAATGGTGACTACCCACACAATATAATTAATTATTCATGCACACTCATTATTGGCATTGATCACAGTTAGAAGATATTAATGATCATGTTCAAGTGGCAGAGAATTGCAGGCAGCATTGAAGCACATTTCAACAGCAAGGCAATTTGTGCAACACATTATAAAAGTAATTTTAACACCTATCTCCTTTAAGCAAATGAAACACATTATGAAAGTACATTTGAATTCAGTAAAAAGGAAGAAGAAAGAAAAAGAGAAAGAAGTAAAACACCTATCTCCTTTGATAGGAAAGACCTACTCAGGATACAGAGCAAAAACACACTATAAAAAGAAGAGTCATTAACTGCCTTTCACACTCTTTCTCTTTTATGGCATTCCCAGTCACTGTCTACATGGCCGTAGCAGACGGGGGGGACGGGGGGGCGGCCTCGCGTGGGCCGCGAACCGGTATTTGGGCCGCGAGGCCACGGGGAAAAAGAGGAGGAAAAAAAGCCTCAAATGAGGCCGGCACTAACCTAACCCTAATCCTAACCCTATAACCGAAATAAATAAACCAAAAACTGGGGGAAAAACGGACCCAATCCGCCCAGAACCGCGGAAAATTTTCGCGCGCGCGGGGATCCTCATGCACGCGCGCTGCGTGCGCGTGCATGAGGCGCGTGGTACAAATATGTCCCCCCCAACTGGGAATGGCTTCCGACGGCTCTGACTGTCTATATATGTGTTTTAATCAATAAAATGTTCCTTTTGGTGAGTAAATTGAGCCTATTCATCAATTTAATTTAAGCATTTAAGAATTCACAGACCGTATGTCGTTCTGATAATTGTCAGTCTACATCTTCCGACTCCCATATAATCATCCTGCCCGTATTGGTATGGCACTACAGAAACAATTTTCTTCCAGGCTATCTGAGGATGGTAGCAAATATAATCCTAAACATCAGCAGATCACTGCAGGCCGCCCTCGTTTAGTAATAGTATATAAGAGTGTCGTGCTTGAGTAAAAATGTCCTGGGTCTATTACGTACTGTAGCATACAGCAAATGGGACCAGAATGTGCCGATCCCCTTTTTTTATCTTGAATGAGGATGCCGTTTTTATGAGCAGTGTGCACTGTCACCTGGAGTGCTTCGTACTGGAGTAAACAGAAAACCCATCAGGAAAAATGTTTGTGCATTAGACGTGGCTCCACAGCGACCTCAGAACGGGTGAAATCCAATCCTAGGCTGAGGGTTAAATTATACGTGAGGGAAAATACGTGGCTGTGTCATAAAATGCTGGCCGTTACAGCTGTTACTGCTACTGCTGATGGGTGCAGGCTTGCAGAGTGCACAGAGAAGACAGCTCTCATTTTATGTTTGTTTACAAAGTGACTCCTATCTATAATCTCTGCTTCAAAGGTGTCATGGCAACTCTGGTCGATCCTTTTCCCTTATCCTGATCTATTCTTTTATTTTACCGTATTTATTTTCGGGCGGGGGCACTGTCTGTGAGCTTGAGAGCCCTGGAGAAATTCATATTCCAGACTGACACAAAGCCTACTGTTTTTTTACCCTCCAAGGTTTCATTTATTATTGTTGTTTTGCTATTTATTGTTTAGTTTTTTTTGTTTTTGGGGTGAGGGGGCAGTTGCCTGTGTTCTTGAGAGCTCTGGAGAAATTCACACCTCCAGCTTGAATGACACAGACTGACATAAAGCATACAGCTTTTTTTAATCCTCCAAGACTCTCCCAGACATTTCTCTTCGTTACTGTTATGACCCTGCCTAGGGGTCAAGTCTCTTGCACTTCTCCAGCACATATTGCAGCATGCAGGGGTGTACGGTTATAGTGGAGCGCTATGTCGCGCCGACTCGCGCGTACACACGCACGTGAGCGATCACCGATTGAAATAACCTCTTTAATGTAGGCCTATTTATTAACCGACAATATACTGTATATCAAATAATGCTATTCTATTTACTTGCATAATGGGGAAACTTTAGTGTTGTCATAATTATGCATTTACCTTGCAGACCGTCACCTCTCTAATTTAATTAGTTCATGAATCCATCAGCCGCTGTCATCCAACTCTTTTGACTGCTTCAGACAGAACATCTGACACCTACAGTAGGCTTCCTAGCAGGTCACACAATGAACCGTTGATATGCATCCAACCATTCCTGTTCATTCAAGCAGTGACACTCAGCGTCGATCGGCAGGTTTTGTAAGCGAGTTGTGAAAACTGCGAATGGTGCCTGCGCGGGCGTGCGTGCAGCTTCAAAGCTAGTGGAGCTGCACTAGGCTCCACCAGCAGCTCACCCCTGGCAGCCACACCAACATTTCAATCCACATAGTATGAGCATTATAAATAAATGGTCTTGAATCTTGACTAAACAGGATTCCCCTCTTCCCACTGCCAAGAACCACCAGCAAACAAAGACTTATTAAGGGTTTATTTAAATTGTTTACCTTCAAAAATGAATCAAAAACAATTGAGTGACCTAAACTCCTAATCAGAAAAAAAGAACCCAGGAGAACAAAAAGGTTAAACGTAAACACTACTACTCCTATCGATCCTGGGCTGTAATCAGTTAACACTTAGGTCTGATACTTTTCACAGACAGTTAGGCTGGCAGTCAGGCTGGAAGTGGACGGGGGAAAGCCCACAGGAGCTGCAGAAAGCTGGTCTTTTAACCCACTGGCTTGGAGGCTGGAATCAATCCTGGAACAATGTTCACAACAATCAATCAGTCACTCACTCAATCAATCAGCCAAGCATACCTGCACCACAGAGAGGAGGGGTGGGGGGGGGGAGAGAGAGAGAGAGAGAGAGAGAGAGAGATCCACAACTCCTGCACAGAGGAGTGTAAAGCACATACTATACTGTACATTTGAACATGTTCATACAATCTCATGGGGTCTTAATTACACGCAGTGTTAACAGTGTGATACAGCACAAAGTGAACATGTACAGAATTTGATAAGTAACACTCTGTAAAACTTGCACGCTCGCCTGCAGTTAACACACTCACCGCGAAAGGGGAGAATTCTCCCCTTTGCAGTCAATGGTGTTTACCGCCAAAGGGGAGAATTCTCCCCTTTTTGTAATTTTTTTTAATTTTGTTTTTTAATTTCTAAAATGTTTCTCTAATTTTTGAGTATTAATTTTTTTTCGTTATTCACAACGAATTAGGAGATTAAAAAAAATCCATTCACTTCAATGTTAAAAAATACAATTCTATAAAAAATCATTAAAAACGCAGTGGGTGAGTACATTATGAATAAATTCTGGCAGTCAATGTTAATCAGACATGCTTCCCGCCCGCACAAACATGGCCAATTGTGTTTGTTGCAGCACCGGGCCCAGCCTGAACTGAGGCATGATTGAGGATTCTAACGCCAATCTCCTGGGTGGTGGTCAGGAACCTCACACTTGCACCATGCACCCAGACACCACTTGATTCATATTTTGTCACACTTAATGATTAAGACCTGAGGCCCATTCTGCGAATGCCTTCTAAAATCAGTTGCTGTCAAACCTTTTTGTGCCAAGGGACCCCCACAATGATATGTATTTGGCCGTGGACCACCCATCTGAAAATGTTTTGTATCAGGGACCCCCAGAAGAGAAGATTTGTGTTAAAAAAAAAATCTAACACAAAAGATTTTTCTAAAATGTTCAAAAATAGCAGATGTACAAGCTCGCTGTGTGGCCCGAAGTGACGCGCTGTGAGCTTGTGCATCTGCTATTTTTGAGAACCGAGGGTAGTAATCAAAAACCATGAAGTAGTTTTCACTTTCAAAGAATTTACATGACTGGAGTACATTTCTGCAACATTTCAGATTCTGATTAATTCTTTATTGTCCCCCATAGAGGACATCTGCTTTAACAGTCTGTACACAATTAAATACAAAACAAGTCACACAACTTAGTATATATTTTATAGTGTTCCCAGGCTATTAAAGGCATTGATTGCTGAGGCCACAAAGCACTTCCAAAAGTGTCGAGTAGTTACAGTATACGGCTGCAACTACTGATTATTTCCTTAGCGATTATTCTATCGATTACTTTTTCGATTAATTGAACAATCAAGGAGTGTGTTATTTTTTATTTCAACGAATCGACACAAAAAGATTGTAATAGACTTTTAAATCTAATCCAAGAAGTGGGTGAAATTAGTTTTTGTGCAAGCTCATCATTTTGTAGTTTTCAGAAATGAAAAAAGGAGGGAAAGATAGAGAGGGAGAGCAAGGAGAAAATAAAATGGTTAAAAATAACATGTAAAAAATAACAAAATAAAATATATCTTTTCACATAGCATAAAAGAGTACACATGTTGCAATGCAATGTGTTGCGAGCTTGTATATCAGCATCATAACATTTTTGTTACCTACTGTAATGAGTAATGACAAGGAAAGATATATATATTTTCCCCCCATAACCTTCCCAGATTATTGCTGTGCGATTATTGCTGTGCGTTGCCATCCAAACATTCAGTGCACTGCACCCTACTGTACAGTACAGTGCACTGAGTGCGTGCACTGACCGACCCTACTCAGAAGCAGGGTTGGCCAGTGCGTTGACTCTGAACACCAATGAAAACAACAATGGTGGAAGAAGTAGCCTAATTAGTTGATAAATGCCTACTAGACAAGGCTAAATGTGTGCTACACAAGTCATTGGTGCCAGTCAACTGTTGTTTCTATTTTGACAGCCAGTGGGTTAGGCAAGTACAGGAAGCAGCGAAGGACAATACAGACTGCAGGCACGGAGGCGTGAAGCAACAATCCTAATATACAATTGAGAGTCCAGCGCATGCGGGTCCTTTTCATCGAGTGCAGCCGACTAGAGCCGAGCGAAAACGAACCGGCGGCCATTGAAATGTCTGCATCTCCACCTCAACCGGACTGCCCTTTCGCGCACAAAAAGGGAATCATAGCTGCTTTTTCCTTCTTTCAATGTTGTGCGTGTGTATACGTGCTGTGTGTGTGCGTGTGTGTTTGTTACTGTGCCTTTGTACTTTCGCGGTTTGTCTGTGCGGTCTTCTACACCGACGTTCGGGACAGGCCAGGCGCCAGGATGAAATGACTGAGGGGGCAGTTGAAAATTGTGGGGGGGCACACCAGTCGCGCAGCATGCACGCGCGAGAAACAAGCAACCAGGTTTATGAAAACAAGCCCAAAAGAAGCGAGCCCTTCTACCCGCAGTGTCGAACTCTAGAGGTTCGGGCTGCATAGCGGCCTGAATTTCTAGTACTGTACATTACACCCTCCACAGGGAAGGTGCGTTGTCTCTACTGACCGTTCATAAAACTCAACTGAACTCACTGTGAAGCGCACTCTGAAAACTGAGCACATTCTCCGAGTATATTTCCAAACGCACCCTATATTTGCGGCCAGAGGGGAGGAGGGTGATGCATGGTTTGAGGGGTGGCAGTCAGGGGTCGTGTGCTATATGGTCAGTGCTCTGTGAGCGGTGGCAGTGTGACAGCCTGACAGGAGTTGTTTGCTACATGGTCAGTTCTCTGTGACTGGTGACAGTGTCAGTGAGGGGTGGCAGGTTGCAGGGAGGCCAATTATTAATAATCGTTTCAGAGACATCTCAGAGGCATTCCATAGAAACACAGAAGACTGCTCGGTTTTATGGCGGGTAAATGGACCATTAACCTTGCTACATACAACAGGTCATGTTGATAGTGTGTCCCTGTATTGGTACAGACGTGTACCGGCGTTTAATTAAGTGTATACTTAAACACATTTTGCAGGTGAACAGGTGACTTAATCTTCGGCATTGAGTCACAGAAAAGGACACATAGATAGTTGAGAGTAGACTGCACATTTAAATCTAAACCTATAAGCTATAACAGAATGTGCTCTGGAAGCAGAGCATAAATCTTGCTCATGGGTTTAATATAACTCATTGCAGACAGTTTAATGGCAACTGAAGCTCTTAAATCTGGCCACCAGAACAACTTGCGGCCTTGCTACTGCTTGTTTCTGTATTTTCACCTGTTCTAGAAGAGAAAGGATTGCATTGCTGGATTCCTCCAGAACCATAATGCAAAATGTTAGGTGAGGTGTATAGGGGTTTGCTGCAGGTCTTGGTCTATTCATGGCTTCTGCAATATGTCATCAGACATAAACAGACCATTTTCCCATTCATGGAAGTACTTGAATCTCTTCTCCAGGGGCTATTTTCAGTGGATCCTTTCAAATCAATCAGCACTTTAAAATGCATTAAAAGGTCATGATAATGCTAATGATCATTGATTTGGAAAATGGTCACAAGAAATGTCAGGTATACTGTGAGTCATAATCAGTGGGCTAAACATATGCCAGATCACTGGTATTGTCCTTTAATATTTTCTAAAATTCAGAAACACAAATTGGCTTATATAGGTACCATAGCCTACTGGCTAGACACATGCCGTCCTTGGTAATTATTATGAATTATTTTGTAGCCTGACTGAGCAAGCTCAGATGTCCTTTAAAATGTTGCTGTTGGGTTATGATAAGCCTGCCATCTGGGGAGGTCAAATTTCAATTTTCAATTTTGGCAGACACTTTTATTCAGCTTGTTATAAGCTGCTCCAAACTAATTGCCCCTAGCGGGATCAATAAAGCTATTTGAATTGGATTGAATTGAGAACGATATACAAGTGCACAAGGTCAGGGAAAGTGCCATGGACCTTTGGCAGGTGGTCAAGGACTTAGAGTGCTAGCCTAGGAGAGTATGCTACAAACTATATACTGTACTTAAATGCAATCCAATAGCCGTTGAGACAAGGGGAAAATCCTTGTTTGTGCTGCTCATTTGCATGAATACAGAACAACTTGTTGATGAGCCAAGCATTTAAGGTTCCGTCTCTCTTGCCATCTCTAAATTTATAGTAGAACACCAGTTAATGAACATTATAGGCAAGTTGTATTTTAGTCATGTTTAGTTGTTTTGGGGGGTATTTATATTCTTTGCACATACTTCTACTTCTTTCTGCTTCCTCTGTGACTAGTATATCCTCTCTCCGCATCCATGAACCTACTCTTTGGCCTTGATCTCCCCTTACACGGCAGTTCCTTCCTCAGCATCCATCTCCCAATGTACCCCTCATCCCTCCTTTTCACATACCACCTCAAACCATCTCCACTTTGATCAATTTTTATGGGTTTGTTTTTCATTATTATTATTTCAAAAGAAGATGCCATTTAATTTTGTCTTAAGTTTCAAAGTATTATCTTTTTTATCTTTGATTTATTTGATTTGATTTATTTGATTTGCACAACAGTTTATGTATATGCATGATATGATAGTTCTTTCCATGGGAATTTAGTTGTTGTGCCGGTGAGGTAAGAAACCCTAGGGGGGCTTATGCGAGTACCTCACCGTTTACATTACGTATAATTAGAATTATTTAATATTAAAAAAAAATATATATATATATATATATATATATATATGATAAAAACATATGATAAAGAAAATAGGACAAACAATAAATATAAAAGTACAAACTGGGCAGGAGAAAAGAAAAAAAGAATGATTTGGACAAAGCAAAGACATGATACTACTATATATTCATGTGAAAATAGTAGATAAGAGATTTAGAAAATCCATACGTGATGCCTATCATCTAGTTATCCACTCTGGTATTCAATTTACGTATTAGGCTTCTTGTGTAGGTAGGTAGGGAGGATGTGGTAGCTACTACATGGAAATGGGCATTCCATAGTGAAACACCTTTATATTTTATGGCAAACTGCCCCCTGTTGGTGGTACATAGTGGGACATTTAATTGATTTGCTTGCCTGGTTGGTGTAAGAATGAAAGCTGGAATTTGTCTGGAAGTACTGTTTGAAATGATCTGGGTATTTTGTGTTTTGTTTTGTAGGTGAATGTACATGTTTGGACTGGAGTATATTTATATTAAAGATAGTTAGTATATTGAGTGATGAAAAAAGAGGTGAGGACAGATACTGTGGACTAGAGTTTGTTGCTATTCTGACAAACTTTTTTTGTAGCATATATAATTTATGGAGGTAGGAAGGATAGGTACTAGCCCACACAATATTACAGTAGGTAAGGTTGGGATACTAGGCTGTAGTATAGGGTTATTAAACAGGCTCTATTTAGAAATGACAGATTTTTGGGATAATCCCCCCAACTTTCTGTGTTACCTGGTCGATGTGTTCTTTCCAGCAGTAATTCTCATCAACCATTATTCCCAAAAATGGGGTGGCGGCGCCGGCTACTCTACTTATTTCAATACCCTCAATACTGAGCTTAGCTTGCTCAGGGTTGTATTTCTTCCTACCAGAAAATCTCGACTGTTTAGCGATTGTTGTCCGTTTGTAATATGATTTTCTAGACAGTTGAAAACAGTACCTCGAAACCCATATCTGGACAACTTTGATAGTAGTATATTATAATTGACAGTATCAAAAGCCTTTGAAAAGGTCTAGGAAAAGTCCCAGCACATATTGGGATGACTTTAGCCATCTTTAGGTCACTTAGGTACCTCTCCAGTTGTCAGTGAGATTGAACATATAAAAGTTAGTGAGCGGTTCTACGATAGTTTTTACCTCCTTTATGAGTGTAGTTCTGATTTCGTCATGTCCAGCTGCTGTTGGTTTCAGCTTATCCATGATGTCAAGTACCTCCTGTGGGTCAGGAGGTAGCCTACCATTAATTAGAGGGGAAAATACTTTCAAGAAGTAGTGAAAATGGAACATACAAGCTCGTAGATCGTCTATTTTCCACTATGTAGCACCCTCAATTCTGTCACCTCCAGTCATCTTCATTTAACCCATCCTAACTATTAGGAGCTTAACCACTCAAGCCCTATATACTTCATCATATGACAAATATAGAAAATAGCCAATCTACATTCTCACCTCGCGTCATGATGTAATTCATGGTGACCTTGTAGATCTGCTATTTTAGATATATATTTTTTTAAACATTTTTAAATCTGGATGGAAACCTTTCGCTATAATGACTCAATGCCCAAAATAGGGATGCCAGATTGAAAGTGGTTAATTGACAGCAGGGGTGTAGTGCTCTCTCAACGTTATTGTTCCATTACTATCTCTATGTTGGGTAAGAAATGTTATGTATTTATTCCGGTGGGAATTGTTCTGTAATTGTGTCTGTATTTGTCATTTATGTTGGAAATAAAGGCATAATGTTCTGTCTGGCCAATTATGTTTTTTTAATATAATTGCCCTATTACCTATGCTGATTAATAAATATAAAAAAAGAGAATGTTATTGCATCTTTTTTGAGCAATTGCACGCACGCCCGAACATGCACGCCCGCCAGACTGCATCGCGTTCATTCCCATGATGAACCATCCAACATAGCGGTGTGAGAGCATACCTGGCTGCTTTGCATTGCATTAGCTCTTCAACTACATCCCCACACCATCCTATATATCCTCAATGCGCCATCTGTTGTCAATCATTGAGGTGTCAACGTGTACTTACTTAATAAGTGCTTTACATAACAATAGCCTATAGGCAGCTGCAGCACTCGCCCGATTTGCATGACATTAGACGTTTACCTATCATCACATACACAACACACAGAAGTTATACGCACAAAAGAGGGCATGCCCATATATGAGCATATACTGATGACATCGGCGATCTTCATATATGGGCATAAAAAGGACAAGGACTGACAGATACAGAGATCCAGTTGTCCAGAGCAGTCCAGATACCTGTATACAGATATCTCCATATGGGCATAAAAGGGACACAGGTAGACAGACAGGAACAAACATCTCCATATATGGGCACAAAAGGGACAGACGGGTACAACGATTACTCTGACAAAGCCCCCAACACTATCACTCAGACATATTGGTCGGATCGGCAGTGCGACGTAGGTGTGACGGCCGCATAGCGGCTCGAACCTCTAGTGTCATTAAGATAGCGTTCCTACTGTAAAAACAATCCCCACTACACCCTTGACTGACAGTAATTTATGCCGGGTAACTACCGTAAAGGAAAGCCCCAAACTGGGCATGTCTAAAGGTCATTCAGATAATGAGGTCCCATGTACGTAGACGTGACTACTGGGTATTGTAGCAGGTGCAGCAAGTTGACATCCACAGCAATTATCTTTAGATCGACAGACAGGCCTTTATTGTATCCTGTGGGGAAATGCACTGGCGTATGGCGGGTTCTAACGTTGACCGGGCCAGATTCTTAAACCCCCCTCCCCCCTCGGGGGGAGGGGGGTTTAAAAAAGAGGATTTTTTTCCCCCTGGGAGAGCAGGGTTTTACAGACCGGGCCAATGAGAATACACCACTGGGGAAATGCACGTGTCATCACAGCAACTTTAAACAATAGAAACACAACAGGTACAGTTAGTTAAGAGTAGAGGTATAGAACTAAGATCAATGAAGGTAAAAGTTCCGAATTAATTGCAACCTTTATGAACACCATGTAGATGGATGGGCGTGGATGGACTGAGAAGCACTCAGTCAGCGCCGATCAAAAAATTGATTATTCTGCAAAACATTTTCAGCGGTGGAGAAATAATTATGCATGAAAGAACGTAATTTAAAACTGGGAAAGGATCCGTGTCATTTTCGATTTTAGCTATAAAGCAAGTTTTTCTGAAAACTTTTAGGATTTAGAGCAGTGGTTCTCAAAAATAGCTGATATACAAGCTCACAGCGCGGCATTAAGTGACGCTCTGTGAGCTTGTATATCTGCTTTTTTTGAAAATGTTTAGAAAAATCTGTTTGGAAATGTTTGAAAATTTTACATTTATCAGATGGGTCCGCGGCCAAATACATATAATTTTGGGGGTCCTTCGCACTAAATAATTTCAGAACTACTGATTTAGAAGGCATTTGTAGAACCGGCCTCAGGGTCTCAATGGGTTAAATGTGAACACTGAGCGGTGGCAATTGCCATCCCCCCATGAAGACCTCAAATGACACCCCTGTGACGACATCCCTGTCTGTCTGTTGTCTCTGTGTGTGCTGCATCAACAGGTCTGTTCACCCTCTCCGGGTTGAGTGTGTACATCAGCTACTCCCAGCATGCCATGGAGGAGTTCCAGCGAGTGGTCCCCCCCGAGAGCCTGGCCTGCGTCAACGTGTCGTTTGGCTGGTCCTTGGGCTTGGCCTGGCTCTCCTACAGCCTGGAGGTGGCCACCGGCCTGCTGCTCATGTTGGCTACCAGGAGAGCCCAGCAGAAGGGCCACCGTGACTCTGGCGTGACCATCGCTATGGTCTAGAGACAGTCTACAAAGATACACACACACACACACACACACACACACACACACACACACACACACGCTATTTCTGGAAGTGTACACTGTCAAATCTTGAGTGTTCATTTAACTCTGAGGGTGTACAAATGGAACCGAATGGAACCCGTACAGTTTCTCAGAGTTAAAATGGCTAAATGAACACTGACGATTTTTACTGTGTAGGTCGTCCTGCAAAATTGTTTTTCTTACCAGGCAATTCATTAAGAACTAATTATTATTTACAAATGGCTTAGAGAAAAGGTTGAATTTGATTAAAAGGTGGGGTTCGTTTACAGCAGATGACATTGAAACAGGTGTTGAGCAGGGTCCAGTCTGGGTCTGGGTAACCTACAATAGAGACTATGCGTGTGACATCATCATACCCGGAAGTTATGCGGGAACGCCTACTGAGTGGCAAAAAAAATACTTTCTGGCCTTGACAGCCCATACATCCAAACAGAAAAGTCAGTTCTGATTGTATTAAACAACGTTAAACTCACCAACATGGCAGCTGCACGGAGAGCTTGAATTATCCTCTTTCTATCTGCAAAAGTGTTGCATGTGCATACTCTCTAGTCTCTATACATGCCAAACTAAACTGTAATCAGTGGTTCACCTCCTACATTGAAGCTGCAATCAGTAGCTTTTATGTCCTGCCCTGCTTTCAAACACATGTCTCCTGCCTGAGAGACCAAATTTCTATTCCGCTCATTCAAGCGGCAGATTCCACTTTGCCGGGAGGAAATGTTGTGATTCAGGCAGTACTATACCGACACCAGGGTCTAAATGTATGGAAGAGTATAGATGGGTTTCCGCGCGACGTCATCACAGAGCAGAGTGTGCAATCTGCGCATGCGGGAGGTAGAACGACCCGGAAGTGCCATTCACTCTATTGTTATTTTCGGGATTTAGATAGGCATAATGCTGCTATTATAGGCATAATAGGCATAATGCTGCTATTATATACAGACAGATCCAACTTCCGACAAATCATTTTTATTGAGTAAAGAAGATATTACAAACTGCATCATTTAATCTACTTTCATTAAACCCGGTGAAGACCATTTATTTTATCAATGTACAATGGACAGAGATGCTGCGGGTAATAGCGCCCTCTACAGGCTCTTCCCTCCACTGCGCGCGCATCATCGTCTCATGTTTACAAACGGGAAACCCATCTATAGGGAGACCACCTCTAAACACTGCTGCAGATGAATATTGTGTATAATTTGTGTTATTTTTTTGCTCATTGTGATGCTTACCGTGTCCTACTTGTCAAGCAGCTGTGTTGTTATTAATGCCATTGTAATGCTAATGCAATAATGAGAGGCTGCTATTGAAAACTCTGTAACGCTTAACAGCTAGAAGTGAACCGCGACGTGCCGTGAAACATATTTCACGGGTCCTGGATTTGTTTCCATACTCAGATAAGGTTCCCAGAACCTAATGGGCCTTAGCTTCAGGTCTGGGAACCCAGAACTCAGACGGTATATTTTCCAATTATTTCTATAAAAGGGAAAATAGCATATCTACAAGCTCACAACACATCGTATTGTTGTGACGCGTGAACAGTGGCTATTTTCGAATAGCAGAGAGTTAGCGTAGTTTTAACGTAACAAAGATTTATGCAACAATGCATTGCAGCCCATTTCCTGTGTTCAATTATTTAATTATAATTTATTTATTAGATGTATTTATTTTATTTTACACACAATACAACATATTACACGTGCAGACATACAATAAGCGAAGAAAATAATTATAGTTAAATAAAATCTGAATATTCACATAGAACAGAGTAGATCAGATACCTTGAAATACAAACACTGACATGACATTGCTAACATTCAGTTTATGGACTTCCAGTTCATAGGCCCCCTGGTTTGTTAAGTATTTATTACAGCACATAAGCTAATACATATTTTTGTTATAAATCACCTTTTCTTATTGGGCAGATTTGTCTTACGGGAATGTTGGCTTTTCAAGCCCATGTAGATATATATTTTTAGCTGTACTGTTGTTAAAGCGGTACCTATCCATTTTTCTTTAGAAGAAATATGAAAGATAAACCTTTATTGATCCACAGGGGGACATTGAGGTGTCATAGTAGCACTTACAGCACTAGGAGATAAACACAGGAACAAGTAAGAGTCAAGGGCCAACAAAAAGTAAAATAAAGATCAAATAAAATAGGCTTAGATTCTGAAACTGGACTTTTGCACTGGGTATCTGAATGAATATACAGTGTATGTACATTCTATCAATAAATGTAATTATAAATGTACGGTCTATATCTAAGTATAAATGTACAGTCTATCACCATGCAGTGAATATGAATGAATATGCATCTAATTGCCAATACATTATATGAATTGATATGTACAGTACTGCACTATCAACAGTGAATATGAATATATGTAGAATCTATCAACAATTAATATATGAATGAATACAAGTGATTCTCTAAACAGTTACCCTTAACAGGCAACTGTCAAGGTTCTGTAGTGTACATCCCAGTATTCCATGTGCGCCAGAGTCAAAGCCAGAGTCAGTAAATCCAAAAGAACTGACAAGCTTGGTTGTGGAGCCTGAATATAAATGGTGCATTTTTTATATACAATATAAAAGTATGCATGCATACTGTAGGAGCAGAGGCTAAAGTAAGTCAGACCATTTCTCCCAGGTTTTGTATTAAGTCTGTCCAACATTTTTGAACCACTTGGCATTCGCAGACCATATGATCCTTCTGAGGTGAGATCCTTTTTTTAGCGCTGTTCCTACTTGAAAAACTTTCAATCTGACTTCTTAGCATCTAAAAATCGAATAAGGTTGCAGCACTGACGTGAGATAAATATGGAATGGATGGATCACTGTAGATTACAGTGACTGTCAGAAAATGACTGATGTGCATAATTTGTTCCATGTATATTTTGATTGCTTAGTATCTCTGCATCAGCACTTCCTTCTCATCAACTGTGTTTAGATAGATGCTTGGTTCCGTATGTTACTTTGCAGTATATCATCACTGACTGATAGAAACCTTGTATCTCCATAATTCAACTTTTTTGTCACTTAATGCTCTACTTCGTCCTACAATTGTAAAGCAAAAGTAGTGAGAATATGCGATCTATAAATTGGGGGGGGGGGGGGGGAGGGGGGGGGGAACGTATTGGCTACTCTAAATAAAAAATTTGAAAAATAGGCGATCAACAAGCTCACAACGCGTTGCATCGCGCCGTGTTGTGAGCTTGTAGACAGACCTAGAAGTCGAACTCCTTGATCACGTCTAATCTGTTGTTTGGCCTGATGTTCGTGGCACACTTATGCTGGCCTTGAATTCTCTTGAGATCTCTGTCAATAGGAGCATCTGCTAAATGTCTGTGTTGTATGTATGTATTTTCCTCTCTACAACATTAAACCACTGAAATGAGGGCTGAAGATGAGTGCTCTAGTCTGTGCCAGTGATTTTCAACCTTGTTCATTTCAAAGAATCACTCATACAAATACAAGCAGCGAAATCTTGGTGCTGTGCTAACAACAACAATTACAATATAAAAACAAGATAATAATCATGATACTGGATGTAATAAAAAAATGTAAAATGAAGATAAAATAAAGTTGGCAATGAGCACAAACCTGCTCAGGTTGTGTATGTGTTATTATTATTTTCCAGTGATTATTCTTTCAGCATGGCTGCTGTATTTTTGATGGTGACAGTGAGAGAGAGACAGGAAAGGTCGGAGAGAGAGGGGATAACATCCAGCAAAGAGCCTCAGGTTGGATTTGAACCCGGATTTTGTCATATTATTTATGAGGTATGTGCTCTGGCCTGTGGGAAGAAACCTGAGAGAAGAGACATGTTGACAATTTCTATAGCTACATTATGAAACATTTTGAACAGGCTTTTTGGCAGAATATCAAGGCAGGAGGGCCATTTTAGATGTATAAATGTCATCCAAAATCATATTTATTTATGGCCATAGGATAAAATGGTGTCATCGTATTCAAATAAATTTTAAGTGGACACAGATATCCTGTACCCGATATGGATGCACTGACTGCTTGTCTAATTTTCATAATTTTGTCAGTGAAGAAGGAGAAAAGTTCCTTGCAGGCTCTAGTGGATAGAAGTTCGGTGTCAGAGGCACTGACAGGCTACTGACAACTGCAAATTATAAATGCGAAATCTCATTTCAGATGTCATATAATGAACAGCTTTTCAACACTCTTTTTTTCTGATCTTACCAGTGTTGCATTTCAATAAGATCTTTTTCTCACCAGAAACCAACCTTCACCTTAGTGGGTGCAATGGCATCAATAATATTTGTTATTTATTAGAATTAGAATTGAAATGTTCATTGACTGGAGACCCTGACGGAGTGGGGAAGAGAAAGCCTGAATCAATATTTCAGTACCATTGTGTGATTACCTGTGTTTGAAACATTTGTGTTGTCTGCAAAGCCTTAATTGGAAATGTTCAGACCCTTGGAGATTAATATTGAGAGTATGCCCCTTCCCTTCTTATGTGTGGGAGTTAGAAATGTATAGGCTTGTCCTACATATATATAGTTCCAGCCTTGGATCAAGACTGTCATAGATTTCTTTTATCGATTCTTCTGACATTCATAGATAAATAAATGTCAGAATCAATAAAATAAATCTATGACAGTCTTTATCCAAGGCTATAGTTCCAAAGCCCCCTGGTGGGTTAATAGTACAGCTGCATATTGAGTCCCTTCTTGCACAGTCTCTACAAAATTGGTGTGCTTGTCTTACATATTATGTATAGTTCCGAAGCCACCTGGTGGGTTAGCACAGCTGCATATCGTGTCTCTTTCTGCTCACCGGTCTTTGCCTCAGGCAGCAGAGTAAATTACTTCCATGCTGGAGATCTGTGCTGTATGCAGTTGCACTGTTGGTGACCACCGTCTCAATGTTTCTTCCTGAGCCCAAAATAAAGAGCACCTGCGTGAGAGTACTGTGTGGCTGTGTCATTCTTTAATCTTTTTTTTTAAAGATGTATTTTTGGGCTTTTTATGCCTTTGTTAATTATTGATAGAACAGTAGTAGGCTGACAGGAAATGGGGAGAGAGAGATGTGGAGTGACATGCAGCAAAGGCCGTCGGGACCGGGCCTCGAACCCGCGACGCGCTGTCAGGCTACATAGTAGCCTAGGTGCCCGGACCGCTACGCCAGCAGTCCAGGCCTGGCTGTGTAATTTTTGCCTGTACATATTTACCAACATAGCTTCAGAGGAGGAAATCAACCAAAAAGCCAAACATTTCAATAGGTTTCCACGACTGGACTTGGGAGGGGTTGACTCGACAAGAACAGTTGCACTGTTATCTTGGCCAAATCTAAAAAAGAAAATCTTATCTTGAACAAAGTTTCTGTTAAAAACTAAATCAAGATTGTGCTTGATAATATAATAATTGATAGTAAGTGTTTTTCCTGCCAAAGACTTCTGTTGTTCTCTTGTTTTTGATCTCCTTCCCACTTGCCCCCCACTCCTCTTCTTCTCCCCCCCCCCCTCTTCTTTCTATGGAAATTAACGTTGCGATGGGAACGATGTACAAAAACGAATTTCACCCACTTTTTTACCTTGTAAACCTCTGATGTGACAATAAACCTGATTCTGATTCTGATTCTGAAGACTTCTAGATTTAGTGTGTAAAAAGTATTACCTGCCTAATGTTTTTCAGACAAGCTGTGGCTGAGGAATGGTTGTAAAAAGTTGATACATTTGCGGAATTGGTTGGGTGCTTTGTTTCTTAGCAGAATCACCATTCTTTTAGCCTATCAAGACAGAGATTGAGGAATCTACCAGCACACAGCAAGGCCCTAGCTTGTCCCGGGAAGAGTCATGAGTGCCATTAGCCTGGCTGCAGCCTGGACCCAGCAGACATCAGTACATTCCAATCCAATATATTCTGAGGCAAAGGAGACAAGGTTCTTTGGCAAAGGCATATGGATTATACACAGAGACAGAGAGAGAGAGAGAGAGAGAGAGAGAGAGAGAGAGAGAGAGAGAGAGAGAGAGAGAGGTTTTATCATTATTATTGTTGTTATTAACTATGCTGCTGCATTGTCTGAAGGAAGCCAAAACAAAGTTTTACTCTTACAGTATGTACCTGCACACACGATGTAACAATAAAGTACAACCTTGAGTGAGTGAGTGTGAGTGTGGGGGTGAGCGTGTGTGTGTGTGTGTGTGTGTGTGTGTGTGTGTGTGTGTGTGTGTGTGTGTGTGTGTGTGTGTGTGTGTGTGTGTGTGTGTGTGTGTGTGTGTGTGTGTGTGTGTGTGTGTGTGTGTGTGTGTGTGTGTGTGTGTGTGTGTGCGCGTGTGGTTTGTGCCGCAGCAGGTGCCTGGTAGGTGGAGCTGGGAGGTCCATCAGCTCTGATCTGGAGCTCCTGGGCCCAGTGCTCTGAGGGCTCTAAAAGCAGTCCATTTCTACTCTGACCCTCTCTCATTCTCCCCATGCACACTCTGGTCTGTTTGCTGTTTGTTTGCCATCCATCACCCAACACCATACTTTACACACATCACCTACACTACTGATTCCAAAGACTAACACACTCCATAGCCATTTTGTTAATTTGACTGTCTGTCTGTCTTTATTTATGTATTTAATAAATCATGTTTTTTTAAAGATTGTGACAAGAGAAAGACAGACAGACAGACAGACAGACAGACAGACAGACAGACAGACAGACAGACAGACAGACAGACAGACAGACAGACAGACAAATATTGACTTCACAGGAGTCAGGTGGCCATCATTATTTGCATTGCAATATAATGCAGTCTATTAACCTCTAAAATAGCTGGGAGCGACTTACCCAACTGTAGGAGAAATTAAATACAGCATACACAAAATGGAAAAAAATATACAAAGACCCACATATTTCTTTTTATAATTTGTATTAAAAAAATATTTAAACAGGCGAGTCCCATTTAGATTGGCCCTGACCAAGAAATCAAACAAGCAGGACTTACAACTTAAACAAATTAAATTAATTATCTCTAATAAGAGTCCAACCTAAATTACATCCTCAGGGTCAATCAGGCAGTCACTTGTCTGTACTGAGTGGGGTCAATCAGATTGAATGGCTCCCAAAAGCATGTGATTTTAATTAAGCACTCTACATGTCATATTGAAGCTTGAACTGCAGTTGTAGTTTGAACACTTGAATGGAAAACAAGTTGTCACACTCTCTCACACTCTGTTCAGTATTGCATTGTTAAAAACGAATTGCTGCAAACATCTTTGAATTCATACACACTGACATCTGGCTGCACATTTTAAACAGGCAATTGTTCAACCACTCCTCAAAAAACGAACCTAAACCCGTCATTACCGTTAAACTACAGGCCAATCTCCAAATTATCTTTCATCTCCAAAGTTTTTGAAAAAACTGTGGCCCAGTCAGCTCAATAACTTACTAAATCAACACAACATCTGCGACAAATTCAAAAACACTCCACAGAAACTGCTCTTCTTAGAGTCACAAGTGATATCATAATGTCATCTGATGTCGGCGACTGCTCCATCCTGGTGTTGCTAGATCTTAGTGCAGCCTTCGACACCGTGGACCATTGTCTCTGGGAGCGCCCTAGATTGGTTCCAGTCATATTTATCGGACAGGAGCTTCTCGGTGGCCGTTGGTCCCTATTCCTCTGAATCCACTACACTGTCATGTGTTCCACAGGATTCTGTTTGCCCTTAATTTGCTTCCCCTAGGACCCATCATAAGCAGCTTCAAGGGTATTTCTTACCACTGTTATGCCGACGAGATTCAATTATA
The DNA here is from genome assembly GCF_963280865.1 of Gymnoscopelus braueri. Lineage (NCBI taxonomy): Eukaryota > Metazoa > Chordata > Actinopteri > Myctophiformes > Myctophidae > Gymnoscopelus > Gymnoscopelus braueri. The sequence goes on from NC_137615.1 coordinate 14,635,553, forward strand.
CTGTTGGTTTAAACCAGATAAAATGGATATGATCAGCAAACTGCACAAGTGCAGTGCCATCAAGAACTGGATGGCTGATTGGTTAAATGCTGATTGTTTTATTTTTGTCTTCTTATTTTATTATTGACTTTTTATTTTTTTATTGTTGTGAAGCACTTTGTGACTCTGATGTCTGTGAAAGGTTCTCTACAAATAAAGTGTACTTACTTTACTTACTTACTTACAAAGAAAGATGCCATTACAGTTGATTGTTTGGTTTACCTAAACTTCTATACTGCACTTCTATATTCTATACTGAATTAAATATAATTTTAGGGGAATTGTCCATAGGCTACCATCTCATTAACTTCACTGTAATCACTTCATCGCTGTCCTCCAATGGGAGTGCTGCAGCTGTGCTATTCTTTGAAGTTCTGTACAAGACTTTCCCCCAAAGCCTTTGATTCAAAGTGTTTCTCAACTTAGTTTTTCGGTACCCTCTGGTGGACAACTTTGTGGACAGAGTGATTTAATAAAGAAAGACAAACAGTTTGTCTCATTATAATAGTTTTGTTTCACATAATATACACAATATTTACTCTCTGACTTTATATGCATATTCATTATCAAATAACTTGAATTAGATTTTAAACTACTATATATAAAGTTATTATGTGTCTCTGTCTGTCAGACCAGAGCTCGATCAGCAAGAGAAAGGGAGGGGGGAGAGCCTATTTCACCCATTCAATAACTCTGAGAGGGAGAGAAAGAGAGCCTATTTCACCTATACAATAATCCGGAGAGGGGGAGAGAGAGAGAGAGAGAGAGAGAGAGAGAGAGCGCGTATTTCACCCATGCAATAACCCGGAGAGGGAGAGAGAAAGAGAGAGAGTGTATTTCACCCATGCAATAACCCCACCATAGCTGGGTACCGAAACCTGAACTCGTTGTTCGAGTTGCGCCGCATCGCTTCACATCGCTTCACGTCGCTCCCAGTTTACGCACCCTATAGCAGTGGTTCTCAACCTGTGGGTCGGGACTCCCAGGGGGGTCCCCAGATGCCAGTGAAGTGACAATTTCAGGATTTTTCAGACCATAAAAAAAAACTATAAAACTGGAAAAATAATATAAGAAAGAGGCACAAATAGCTGAGGCAAAATAGCTGATCTACAAGTTCACAGAGCTTGTAGATCGGCTATTTTCACAATATTTATCTGTGGAACAGAATCAAACTAAATGTAATGCCTCAACTCCTACAATTCTACGTGCTTGTCAGGGCGGGGTACCCAGTTCAAATTATGATTCTTGGGGGGGGCGGGGGGGGTCACGGGCTGAAAAGGTTGAGAGCCACTGCCCTATAGGACAATAGCAAAAACAACAAAAATAAGAGCTGAGATACAACAAGTGAGGAAAGATTAGACGGGATGTTGCTGATTTATTCTCCTGCTGGCTTGACATGTCAGAGACAGATAGCCAACATATAGGCTACTAATTTGCATGAGGCCACGTGGTGCTGTCCATGGTACTGAATGGAGCGAAGGGCAGACAGATAGGGTAGAACTAGTCACTTCGGTTCAGCCTAGCTTGCTTTTGTATTTAGAACGTTCAGCACTATAGACATTTTTCAAGACAGACATTTTGAAACAAAATAGTAGCGTAAACACAGGTGTTACCAATGATACAAATTACGGTTCCGTTCCATTCAGTGTATCAGAGCTTTTCCAGTGAGCCAATATACACAATAGCAACAGCAGCACCGAGACTCTGTTTGACGGAACCGTAATTAGTATAATCAGTAACACCTGTGTTTACCCAACTATTTCATGTCAAAATGGCTCCTGTGAAAAAGAGGAAGGGAAGTGAAGCTTCAGTTAATAGTCAGGGGATATTAAAAAAATCTTGGAATAAATTCCTTACCAAAAAAAATCTTCACCAATGTGTTTGTAAAGGTGTCTAGTAACACATCTCACAAAGACTGAAATGCAGTTTCCATAGGAGAATTTGTGACAGCTCCTGAAAGTTGGGGTACCCACCATAACCTTATGCGGGGAAAAAAATCTAAATTTTATTCTGTTTTAAGTAGCATGTGAGGGGTCAAACTAAGGTGTTTTTATGATTCTGAATCCATTGAAAGCATTTGTTTTGCACCAAAACCACTCCTTGGGCTAAAAACGGCCATAGCCATCCTTTTCCAGGTATACTTTTTGTGTAAAAAGCCCATTGAGATTGGGCCGTTTTTAGCACATTGGTGAAGATTTTTTTTTGGTAAGGAATTTTTATCAAGATTGGAAATGTTTCTGCTAATATCCCCTGACTATAAGGAGAGAGGGAGAGAGAGAGAGAGAGAGAGAGAGAGAGAGAGAGAGAGAGAGAGAGAGAGAGAGAGAGAGAGAGAGAGAGAGCGCACATGGCATGAGCAGAAAGACAGACTGCACAATCTGATCATCTTTTTCTTTTACTTTTTACTTTTACGTATTATGACCCTGAAGTGTTTTATCATATCATACTTTAATGAAATTGAATTGAATTGAATTGAATCTTATTTTGCATCGTGTAGACGTAGCACATTCCAAGTTCCCTACATTGTGCGAGGACACTTTTCTGCTGCTTCCACACTACTGTGAAATAAATCTATTATTGTCTCCGCCAGGCCGAAAGGCATGGCGAGAGAGTATGTTTTGCCCCCTGTCCGTCCGTCCGCGTGTCCGTCCGTGTGTCCGTCATTCTGTCGGTGTACAGCTAATCTCCGGCACCGTTGGCTTGCTCGCAGTGAAACTGTGCACACACACTCCCTGGATGCCACAGCAGAACCTCTGCCCCAAATCTTTCACATGGGCCTTTTATAGCGCCACCAGGAGGCCGATTTGTGCAAAACATATTTTTTGACAGTACTTAAGGGTAAGAAGACAAAGCAAAGAGTCTATTTCCTTCGCCGTCTGAGATCTTTTGGTGCTAGCAGACAGATTCTTCTTTTGTTTTTCACTTCTGTTATTATGAGTGTTCTTCAGTACTGTAGTACCACCTGGTATGGATGTCTGTCCGTAGCCTTAAAGTCACAACTGCTGCAGCAACTGAACATTTGTTCAAAGATTGTTGGACAACCACTTCAGAGGCTCTATACAACTACGTATAATGACAGTATGATAAGGTTGGCAAGGAATATCACTTCAAACACTAGCCATGCTTTGTATGGAGAATATAGGTTGCTGCCTTCAGGAAGGAGATACAGTGTTCCTACATACAATAAGGTCAAACTGAAGAGGTCCTTTGTCCATCAGACGACACTGAGGCTTAATCAGGAGTTATAGGCCAGGGGTAGGCTGAGAGGTGGACACTGCTCTTGTCTTTGTATGTCTTTATGTATGTATTTTGTTTTGTTTTTCTTGTGTCATGTCAAATGTGTGTACTGTTTATTGTTGCATACATGGCTGCTGGGTCGCAAGACAAATTTCAGTGTGAACTGACAATAAAGTATTATCGTATCGTATCGTATCGTACTTCTACTGATTTATATATATATATTTCCACTATATCGAGGAAGAAATGCCACTTGAACATTTTCAAATCAGCCTCATGGTGGCGCTATAACAGACCGATTCGTGTTTTTACCTATAATTGCACCGATCTGTGTAAAACTTTGTAAGCGCACTCCTTAGAGGTCAAGGAAAAACCTTTGCCCTGCATTTTTCATATCTGCCTTTTATAGCGCCACCAGGAGGCCGACTTATGTAAAAAAAAAAATTATATTACTCCTTCCAATTTTATCCAAATTTCACGCAAATCGGTACACATGATCTCTATAGTCATGTGATCAAGATGGATGTGTTTGATTTTTCATATTCCATCCTGATTGGCTAAGATTGACATCTAAAGTTTGCAGTAGTGGTTTGTTTTGAACAAAATGCCGCAAATCATGAAAGCAGCATCCGATTGCGGTCAAATTTTGCACGCAGATTCACACTATGTTGAGGAGCAAATGCCACCCTTTTAACACATCGGGTGCCAAACACGGTCTGAACCGTGTTTGCGCAGAGTAGCGGTCCGGTGCCGAACACGGTCCAGACCGTGAAATATGTCTTTTTGTTTTTTTCGTTTTTCTCCACACGGGCGGGGCTAGAGCAGCTCTGGGAGTACCCATTGTGATCTTGAGAAGGATAGGCCAGATAGATCACCGGAAACAAAAACATGGCTCCCATCCACTTCCTGTCTATTTCCTTCTTTAAAACACCTATATCTCCGAATCTGTTTCCGGTGGGGAAAACCGGTCATGCGCGATGCGCGATCCCCCCCCATTGTAACTCGCGAGTGAAATGTTATCGTTCCAGGCTGTAGCCAGGGTCATCGCGCAACATGAATGGATGTTTTTTTTTACATGGATTTGCTCCTCGTGGAGTCTAGAGCTTTAAACAGCAAAGCGCAGTCAATGGGGAGAATGCTGGCACCCAACGTAAGTTGTTATGAAAAAATGCTGGCACCCAATGTGTTAACATTGGCCTGTTATAGCGCCACCAGCAGGTCTAATTTAGAAAAACACATTTTTTGAACAAAATGCCTCAAATCATGAATGCAGTGTCCGATTGCCGTGCAAGGCCTAAGAAGAAATGGCACCCTTTTCACTTTGGCCTATTATAGCGCCACCAGGAGGCCACAATAACCTACCTGACCTGGCGGAGACCTGTGCTCCGAGGAGCACTTTTTCTAGTTTGATTTTGAAGCAATAGTCTTGTGGTGTTGTTTTGAGCTTTTCAGAGGCTGACGCATGTTTAAATCAATGAATTTAATGACACCAAACACATTTTTTTTTTTTTTTTATCCCGCGATTTTTGTAACCCTTTTTTTTTCACCCGGTGCCAATTTCCTAAGTGATCCTGGGCGCTACACCAGCCCTACACCAGCATTACACCAGTCCCCCACAGTAGGGAGGCCAGGGCCGAGCTCATGCTTCCTTCAGGCATGAGAGCCAACTGACCTTCTTGTCACCTGACAGGGGGGAGTTTCCCTTGTTGGACGTAGTGCGTGGAAGGAACACGTTATTCCAACCAGTTCCCTTCCCCTCCATCAGGCGCCCCGGCTGTCATGGGGGAGGCGGTATAGTGACCAGGATTACTACATGTTTTTGTGAGGGTATTAACTACCCTTGGAGACACGGGGAGAACATGCAAACTCCACACAGAGTAGGCCCTTTCGCCAACCCCACCTAGGGTATGGGCGCTGATGACGCGGAGGAGAAGACACGCCCCCAGCGTCCCCGGCGGGAATCGAACCCAGGACCTTCTAGCTGTGAGGCGACAGCGCTACCGACTGCGCCACCGTGCCTCCCCAAACACATTTTCACTCCCAAATGGCCACTTGGTCCCTTCCCTGGGCGTCACTTAATTGATGCCCTTTAGCGTCTCTATTTTTTTAATTAATTAACCGACTCAATATACATAATTATATTGTAGTACCATGTAGTAGCATGTTGGCGTGGTATTTCATTAATGTACTATGGGCGTCTAAATTAGGAAACAGTGTTGGGAGTGAGAATGTGTTGACCTTACACCAGACCAAACTTAGGCTGTGGTGACCTGGCAATCTGCAGCCAATATTTCATATTATGGCCATGACACACGAACAAATGGAAACGGTAACATAGATTGGTAAGAAAATTGTTCCCATGTAGTTAAAACACCACTATATAGCCACCAGCAGGATGAAAAGAAAATGCTGAAAGTGGGATGATAACCTACTCTTTTACTGTATAAAAATATTTTTATATTTGAAGAACTGCAGTTCTTCAACTCTGATTACAAATGCAGTAGCATTTACAATACTTGTCATCATGGCCTATGAGATTCAATGATAGTACAATGCTGCCTCGTGTTCGGGGAAACATTGTCATAAATCTCTTTCAAACACATACTGTATCTGATATAAAATGATTCAATAGACTTTATATCTTTACTCATCAATTAATGAGGACACTGCTGTCTATAGATAAACAAAAGGGCAGGAACACTGGGGTTTATTGTGCATGACTTTTTCGACTTTTCTTAAACAACATTTTTGCGAGAGAAAATATATGGTGCTACAGCACATGAGCAAGTCTTCAGAATGAGAAGTAAAAACAGCTGCCAGTGGATCATATAACCAATTTTTTGCTTTTTACTGTAATCCACCACTCTTGATGAAGCATTAATTCATGTTTTGGGGAGTTGTCTTTTGTTGCCTTGGAGGCAACATCATACTGTAGAGGTAAGCTAAGTAAATATCGATTTGTATGGTTTTCTGTGCCGCACTGCCCCTGAATCAAACTCTGCACTATGAAAGGTTCTGTCCAGTCAGCTGTCTGTGTGCGGCTCCCTGCACTGCAGTCATCAGGTGTCAGATTGTAGCAGGTAGTCAGGACTATGAAGGAATGCCTAGAGCATAGCAACACACTGGCAGCGCTGCTCCTATATCTTAGTTCTGCAGAAATCGCATAAACATTTTATGGGAGATAATAACTCATGCCTCCTCCGGCATAAAAACACCAAGACTAATGCTGAGCCATTACTCTCTTTTTGATTGTAACCCTTGCCCTTGACTGAGTGCACTCATTTTAACTTCTCAATACTGTATCTAGGTTCTGCAATAAGAATTTATTAAAGAAGCACCAGGCACTTAAATTACAAATAAGATCCCTTGCTGGAAATTTCCCTGTAGCAGCCGTTGCAAAGCACTTAAATGATCTGTTTTTAAAGCCTACATACTGTATAAACCTACATCAGTCTGAATACTTGTAGTCTCCGCCAGGCCGAAGGCATGACTGAGACTAAGATTTCGGCCCTGTCCGTGTGTGTGTGTGTGTGTGTCCGTCTTTGTACAGCTACTGTAATCTCCGGCACCGTTGGCCCGATCAACGTGAAATTGTGCACGACCTAATGGTGGCAAAATAACAGGTCGATTCACGTTTTTACCTGCACCGATCGACGTGAAACTTTGTACGCACACTCCCTAGAGGGCAAGGAAAAATCTCCCTACCCAAATCTGCCTTTTATAGCGACACCAGGAGGCCGATTTTTGCAAAACTAAAGTTTTGATATTACTCCTACAGATTTTGTCTGTAGGAGTAATTACATTTTCGGTACACATTTTCGGTACGCAAATCGGTACACATTATCTCTATAGTCATGTGATCAAGACGGATCTGTCCATTTTTTTATATTCCATCCTGATTGGCTAAGATTGGCTTCCAAAGTTTGCAGGAGTGGCTCGTTTTGAACAAAATGCCTCAAATCATGAACACAGCGTCCAATTGCCGTGAAACTTTGCTCTCACATTCCCACTAAGCCGAGGAAGAAATGCCACCCTTTTCACATTGTCCTGTTATAGTGCCACCAGGAGGCGGATTTTTTAAATACAATTTTTGAAATATTACTCCTACAGATCACACAAATCTGTACACATTATCTCTATAATCATGTCTTCAAGACGGGCCTTTCCGATTTTTCATATTTCATCCTGATTGGCTAAGATTGACTTCTACTACCTGGCATGGCGGAGACCTGTGCTCCAAGGAGCCATTTTTCGAGTATAATTTTGTGAAATCTAAGCAGTCTAACAGATACTTCTATGGAGCTAAGATGTGTCACATCACAGGCTTGCAGAGGTCATCTATTCACTAATTGCCTGCCCATATTTCTCATTAAACCTTCAGTGTTGTCAGATCTGATTAGGTTTGGCATTATCATCTCTGTTGAGGGAAAATTATGTATTCTGCAAATAACCACCATCAGATGTCAAATTGCCTAGCCATAATAATCCCCTCATGAGGACTGATAATGATGATGCATCTATTAAAAATATTGCTGAAAGGTTCACATTAACAGGGCCATACAACGCATCATATTAAAAAATTGCAAAAAGTTAATCTATTTGTGTACTTGAATCTGATTTCTGTGTCCCTGCGGAAAAGGAATTTCCACAAGGACTAATGACAAATCTAACTATCTGATCTTATAACAATGGAAGACAGTTCTGATCGGGCTGAAACCATGCCCACATTGTGTAACACATCATAGATATGGCACAGACGACTGACGTCATAGATGACTGATGTCAAAAGGTTGGGTCACACGAAGTACATTAGAGTCACGCCATTCAGATGTGGATCCAGAGATCCACATGATTAAATGTTTACATAATAGTATAAAGCCATATATAGAGGATACTCATTTCAGCAGGGTTTAGCTTATTAACGGTAATGCAACTCAAAGCCATATAACACTAATCAAACTGTATTCACTCACTTCTGATTCACCAAACAACTGCAAGGTCAGGGAGTTGTATTTCTAACCCAGGTTTCAAAGCAAACTCAGATTTGAATTTAGGCTTATTGCTCTCCCACCCATCATCATGAGGGGAAAACAAAGACATCGGCAAGGTTAGTGAAAATATAATTCCTTTCAAAAAGGGTAGTCTTTTTCTTAAAAGCATTCTGCCAAGGATTTTGCCCATGCTCTTGATCATCAAGCTCACAACATGTCACATCTCAACGCATTGTGAGCTTGCACATTATATTAAATATTTCTGTAATGACTTGGCATGATAGCTCATAATTCACCAAAAACTTTTGTTATGGTACAAAACTGCCTGAGTGACAGCGTGAAAATGGGCTTGTAGATTTTAGCATTTTCAGCCAGGTTGTTTTTGAGTGAGTGACAAGAGCGCTTTGTGCATCAACAAAACATAAAAAATCCAATGGATGAAAAGGCTGAAGTAGTTTATCATGTGTCATCCTCAAATCTGTGTGACATTTCATTTCATGTCTGTCCTGATGAAGGTCTAACAACCGAAAAGTCAACTTAATGAAGAACATCCTTTTTGCAAGTTCCAGACAGTGTGCAGGACCTTTTTCTTTGATTTGATTCTGACTATTTGCACCTTTTTGGTTGTCACCATCCTTTGAAGTGTGCATCGGCCTTCTTCTAAATAATTCTGAAAAAATAAATAAAAAAGCTGTCCCTTATTAGGCATTTCATAATGGCTTTGAAGATGGAATCAAAGAAGATTTAGTTTATTGTGTCTATAATTTGTGGGATCCAGAATAAATGGCTCAGGAGATCAGGATACTGTAATGTGCTCTTATTGTTAACAATCTAACATATTTCTCTAAGTACGTTTCTGAGTGCAGACGAGGACAGAGCAAACCTCCTGTGTGGCCCATTTGGCTCATTTTGATCCATTTCATGTCTACAATTTTACAATTTAGGCATTTAGCAGACACTCTTATTATACAGAGAGACTTACAAAGTGAAATTAGAGTAAATGACATGTACCCTAGTTAACAAACAACAGGGTAGGTCATGTAAATGCAAAGACAACAATTACATGCTACAAACTAAAGTAAGGATACCAGGTAAACATCAAGCAGTATGTGTCTAAATAACATAAAATATACAGAATTACGTGAACAAATAAAATATCTGCATAGTTTAACCACTTCAAACGTATACTTACAGTAGCTGACCATGGACCGCAGGGATCTAAACTCAGCCCCATCCTTTTTTCCCTCCACAGTACACCAAATCTCCGGAAAAAAAGCCAACTATTTTTGATATCCCCAGAATAGGGACGCTAGGGTTCATGTGGTTAACAAGCATAAGCATAATTTTATACTTTGGCTATACAGTGCGGCACCGAGTGGCTCGCTACGAACTTGCAGATCTGCTATTTTTGAAAAATCATGAAGATCTGTGCAAATCTTTGGATATATCTTTTTTTAAAGCGAACATTTGTAACTCAAATCTTCGCTTCTGGGGGGTCCCTGGAACAAAATATTTTTAGATGGGGGGTCCACGACCAAATTACATACAATTTTGGGTGGTCCTTGACATGAAAAAAGTTTGAGAACCACTGATATTATATTATAGCAACAAACGGTTTGCAGAAAACTGTTCTGGATTTAGAAGACATTTGTAGATGCCTTCCCGGATTGAATGGGTTAAGAAATAGGCAACAAGAAGTGATACTAGGAAATGAGTAGTGCTAGGCGGTGAAGTATGGAGTTTGAAGAGATTGGTTTTCAGACTGCGGAGGAAAATGGGGAGTGAGTCTGCAGTCCTGACTGAGAGGGGGGGGGGGGGCATGAGCCAGCAGAGAGAAGAGACATCTGTCATCCATCACCTTCCAAGACAAACCAGACTTTCCAACCTGTCAGAGATGTTAATGCTCAATTCTCCACCACTCCTCTGATGTGGTCCATCCGTGGTCCCATATTTATGCTCTCAATGTAATCTTTATCCCATATGGACACTTCACCGAATCACATGAGCTCACTCTAGTCTAGTGCCACATTTCAAGGGGATATGGAACTACAAGAGTGGTCTCATAAACCAAGAAGGCAGGCTGTGCCTGGAGGGACGTGGATAAGCGGTGTTTTTCCTCAACTCTGAGCCACTAGAAACGCTAATTAGACCATCCTTCTCTCACCGAGTGCCAACGGCATTCTCTATGAAAAAAACACTGTTTACCATAAGGTCGTGACCCATTTTCATGGATCACAAGTAAATATCCATTAATATTTATTAACCTTTACTAGAACAGAAAAGAAATCTGAATTTATTTTTCAATTTTCAACTTTTTATATTTTCAAATGAATAATAATAACATAGTGAAAATTGCTTATCTAAAATATAGCTATTTTCACAGTTTTTAAAAAGGAGCTTAATCCATAATGTATTGTTGTAGGTTTCGTGTCGGGGAAACACCTTTTGGGTCTCGAGTTGAAAAAGTTTGGGAACCCCTGCTGAGCAGAGGGTGTTTGTTGTTCTGATAGCTGTATTTGAAAAGTGTGTGCAGACATATGCTAATCAGAACAAGTGGTGGGAAAAGTACTCAAATGTTTTACTTATAAGTATAGTATCAATACTGCAATATAGAAATACTCTGTTACAAGTAAAAGTCCAGAATTAAAAAAATACTTGAAAGTACAAAAGTATTGGTATTAAAATATACTTAAAGCACCAAAAGTAGAAAGTACTCAATATGCAGAATGTCCCGTTTCACAAGTTTTCAAATGTATTAAATGTATAAGAAATATTTTGAAAATAGCAGATCTACAAGCTCCCAATGCGTCACATTGTGAGCTTGTAGATATTTTCAAATGACTGAAATGTATAGGGCTGAAGTGGTTACTGTGTGTTTTGTAATAATAATCCAAATCTACAAAGTAACTAGTAACTAAAGTATTCAAATAATTGTAGTGGAGTAAAAGTAGCCTACAAGATTTGCCTTTGAGATGTAGTGGAGTAGAAGTAAAAGTATTGAAAATTGGAAGTAGTCCAGTAAAGTAAAAATACCTCAACACTGTACTTAAGCACAGTACTTGAGTACATGCACTTAGTTACTTTACACCACTGCTATTCTTTGTTTGAAAACATGACCAATGACATTTAACTCCCATATCTCCTGGGAGAAATACAACAATGTGCGAACACAGCAGCAAGATTTGTGAACTGTTGCGATAAAAGGTTAGCCAATGAATGGAATACAACCACCCTAAGGACTACTAACCATTGAGTGTCCCGAGTAGACCTCTAGACCTACTGCACATATAAACACAGCTGCTACCTTTAAAAATAATCTGAGGCTTTTTTGTATACCTGATGGAGTTAAAACTATATGTTTTGTGGACCAGATTGATATGATCTAGAAATATCGATCTAACCAGTCAAATTAATATAGTGATGTATTTTTGGGCCTGTACTTCAGTCTTTTAAACATGCTTTTTGTAACTCTGCTATACTTTCTCTATAGAAAGTATAGTAGCCATGTAGCTGGCTCCATATTTGCTATCTGGTGCCGGCTCCATATGTTTCCAATCAGTAAAAACATGTCTTGGTCAACGCTTTGTGATTTATTGTCTGTAACTTGTACTGTCCTCGTGTGCACGCTCAGCAATACAGAATTGTTTCATCCTGGGACTTAAATCCGTCCTTGTCTGACTCTCATTTCTTTATGTCGACTGGTCAAATCTTGGGGTCTTAGAACGAAAACCACCTCTTCATCTTTCTTGGGCTCAGCCCTATTTATAGGGTACATTTCTTAACCCTATCAATACCATTTAAATAGTTTTGAGGAAAAATGCTGCTATTTGTCCCAAAGTGACTGCAAACGATTGCTGCAATTTGTCTCAAAAAGCTTTATACCCTGTACATATAACATGTATATAACGACGCAATATGACATAGCTCTGTTTACACAATGCTGTACCCCCTCCAATATACTTTCCCCATTTTCAACTGTTTTTATTTTATTATATGATACTTGCTTTGGCAATGTAAATGTATGTTTTCTCATGCCAATAATGTAATGAATTGCATTTATATGGCGCTTTTCTGAGTACTCAAACTTACTCAAAGCGCTTAAGGACACTATAAGACACTATAAGCACTATAAGACAATAAAGCTCCTTATAATCGAATTGCTATTGAGAACATACAAAGGTAGGTGTAAATGACAGTGTGGGGAGAAGGGTTGACTCACTACATGGAAGGTGTGTTGACAACATGCCTCACCTTTGTTGGTACACAGCCATTGTGTGTAAATTGTCAAAGGTCACTTTCTCCTCTATGTTTTGATTATTTTGCACTCAGGTAAACTCCGGTGTCTCCTCAGCTGTGAATTTCACCAAACCATCCACAGCAACCGTGTTTGGCCGCTGAGTTTCCTCCATCTTTCACATGGTAATTTGATTTCCTCAAGAGGTTGCCTTACATTGCCAGTTCAGCGCAGGCAATTTAGCTTTGCTGATTGGTCAGCTGCCGTATAACCCCTTGGGAAGATACGGCAGCTGACCGACCGATCAGAGTATGTTTACTACCCGCTTGTGTTCCTTTTATCACCGCCCCATAGGAAATAAAGGTTGGACATGTTGGACACAGATGAGTAGTATACTGATACTTATTTTAAGCTTTTTAAGTGGAAATGAAAATACTGCAGACTGACTTTTATTTGACACCATTTCAGTTTGAGCTTTTGTTCTATTCTAATTAAATGTCTTAATGTGCTTTTAAAATACTTTTTTTTTTGCATGCATGCATGCCTACATGCAGGCATTCAAACACATACAGTTCTCTCCCAGACACATACAGTACACTCAGGCAAGCACAGATGCTGTGGGAAGGCTGCTCCCCAGCTGCTTACTGCAGAGACTTGGGGGGGGGGGGGGGGGGGTATGGAGATATGGTGGGACCATAGGGGGACACACTGTAGCACTGCAGACTCCTGAAAGCTTCTGTCTGAGAATTACAGAAAGGAAGAATATACAAAAGCTTAATTGTTTGACTTTATAAATCATTGTCTTGGTAATGTCTGTCACATGAAGAACAGTTGCTGCGACATTATTGCAGGCAGGCAGATGGAGGGAAATGGGAGAGAAAAGTGGTCTTTAAAATGAAAATTCAAAGTAGAATGTGTTGCATTTTCCCCATCTCCCTGCACAGGCTACTACACTGTAAACACGTTGTTAATCTAACCTTACAGGAGTTTTTTTTGTATTACACTTTTCACATATATTAAATATTTATGTAATGACCTGGTATAGCTCATAATTCACCAAAAACTTTTGTTATGGTACAAAATTGCCTGACTGACAGTGTGAAAATGGGCTCATAGATTTTAGCATTTGCAGCCAGGTTGTTTTTGAGTGAGTTTACACTTTACACACTGAATTGTACTAATTATGTACCACCTCCTGTTGATAATAGCAACAACACAGAGAGAGACAAAGAGAGAGAAAGAGAAAGAGAGGGGGGGGAGAGATTTCTCTGTCTCTCATGGGGCTTTTTTTCTTTTTCAATGGAACACTAAAATATTGTTTCCGCTCAAATCCCTCTTATCTCTGTGAAGCAGCTGGCTCCATAACACTGACATATCTACAACATTCACAGTCCATTTGAGTTTAATAAGGTTATGGAATATGATTGTCACACAAATGATGCAGAGTGGACTTGAATTGAATTGTCAGTGAGTGAAGTGGCCTCGCGTCCGCCGCTGAATAAAAACAATCATTCAGCGGTTGCGGTGCCGTTTATAAGGGCCTGTGTCTCCCAATATAAATCTACACACATCAGCAGCGATTTCATTCAAGACAGCACCTGGGTGCTTATTACATTTTTTTCTGTGAGGGCCTTATGTCAACCCCCAGGACGGAAGAAATATTGTTGCGTTAGTACTTCTCTTTAATGCTTTTGATCCCAGGGATCAAACACATTAGAGAGAACAGTCGACTCGTCTCAAGCGAAAAGACACTCGCTGGTTTCCTGGTATGAACAGCAGGGCGTGGATTGAAGCCTGGGAATGGACAATCCATGTTCGACGCTGCAATGTCTAACGCTTAATTTAAGCTCTGTCGTGTGATGGTGTAGTGGATCGAAAACAGCAGATCTATGACCTCACAAATGTATGGCGGGCTTATCGATCGGCTATTTTTTTTACTTGTCCACTTCATATTTCTTTGATATAATATGGTCATAAATAATACGGAATAGGAAAAGGAGGTGCAGTTTAACCCATTAAAACCGGGAAAGTACAAAAGTATACTCAAAAGTTTTAGATTTTTGCGTTAAAATAGCAGATATACAAGCTTACAGTGCGTCACTTCGTGCCGCACTGAAAGCTTGTACATCTGCTATTTTTGGAAATTGTAAGAAATTATTGAAAGTGTGATTTAGAAGGCATTAGCCTTAACCCATTAAGCCTCAGGTGGGCAACCTTTTCAGGCACGAAATATGCAGTACTAAGCTGTTTCCTGAGGCTGTCAATACCAACACCAGACAGTGTAAAAAGAAAACACCGCTTTAATAATAATAATACAACTAGGGGGGTAAAGTTCCTGCCTGGTACCACCATGAACAGGTTTGAATCCTCCATGGTGCCTCCTGCTGTATTCACAGGAGAGAATCCAGGCTGGGGGAGAGTGATGATCTATGTTGTTTGGTCACAGTGCCTGTTCAGTGAAGTGTGGAACTATGAGGAATAGCATGTACCTCCACACGCGTTACATACATCCCGCCGGTGAAACTCCTCACTGTCAGGAGAAAAGAAGCAGCCTTGATGTCATACGTCATGTACTGGCGGAGACACGTGATATAGGACTCCAAGTTAACTGTAGGAGTAGCAAGGGACGAGAATACAAAGTAGCAGTGACATGGGACTGGAATACAAAGGGGAGCGGGACTTGGCATAGCTTAAATGGGAGAAAATTTTTAATGGAAAACTAAATGTTAAAATGTATTATAATAATAAACCCAAATAGTCGTGTGAATAGATACATAGATAGATGAAAGATAAATTATCGCTATCCGAGGAGAGAAGTGTTACGCACATCAAACAATAATGGAAAAACATTTGATGATGGTAGCACTTGTTCAAGCTTGGTTTTAAAATTCATGAAAAAAGTTAAGTTTCTCAGTTATCAAGAAGTTTATTTGACAACACAACACTACTGACTGTATACAACGAATACATAAATTGCACTGTTATAATCCAAGCAGCTGTTACTGGACTTCAACATGAAATGAAACAACCCAAACCCCAAAAAATCTGTTCTGCAGATCGAATTAAATCCAATTTCACGTCTGTTGCTTTCTATTGCAGCAACACAGAAACCGCTCACGAAACCGCTGTCTCTGGGGTCTCAGCATTGAGAGTTGGCACTAACTACCTGCCAGTC
Source organism: Gymnoscopelus braueri (assembly GCF_963280865.1). NCBI lineage: Eukaryota > Metazoa > Chordata > Actinopteri > Myctophiformes > Myctophidae > Gymnoscopelus > Gymnoscopelus braueri. Next base: position 14,651,229 of record NC_137615.1, read on the forward strand.
CATTAAAGTCAGCTTGCTAAGAGTAGCTAGTTTAAGGTACACAGTAAAATCCTCAGTGTTAATTTAAATTAACACTGAGGGTTTTACTGTGTATAGTGAGGTCAGCAGCACTCAGCAGAACTCAGCTAAATTGGGACAAACAATATTCAAGCTTAATCACTGTTTAAATTAAATCTCAGGCAGGAACTTATTCCTTATTTTTCAACCACACGGCTGCAGTCATGTCAAGGTAAACATTTTGCCTACAGAGAGGCATACATACATTAGTGTAGGGGTGTAACACTCAATGTAACTAATTAATTTAATCTATTATTAAAAATAGTTGATAATCGATTTGAATAAACAATTATCAGTTTTGGGGAAACATTTTTCTTTCAAATAAACAAATACATTTGTAGATTCCCTACTTTTGCTATTTTTGTGTGACATTCTGTACGATGAAGTATTAAATAGTGTTAAGACTAATTCATTTTTGTTGACTATAAAAACGGAGGACATCATGCTGAAGCCAGTGAAGCCTTTAAAGCATGGGCTATGGCCGGTACACCCAGACACGGGCATGTGCTCGATTACAAGATGCCAATACCATAATATGAGAACCTATTCACTTGATACGCTTCATTTGCTTCATCTGACATGTTCTGTTTCATTTGCTTTATCTGTCATTTTCCATGAGGGCTGATTACATGGCCAAGATGCTGCTAAGTAACGATGCTATCGATTTTTTTCGGGTCTTCAACAGCTGGGCACCAATGTACTGTAGATGGACTTTTTGGAACAGATAATATTGCTGAGTAATGGCGACAGCATTACAGTACCGTATAATCCAGCTGTGTTAAAAGTAATTTGTATAAGGTGGATACTATTAAGATTAAGGATTCAATGGTGATGATGTCACATGAGGTGTACCCTGCTATGAACAAGATATATGATAACAAAGAAAGTAGTTTAGACCATATTCAACACCTTAAATATGCCAGTTAGAGGATAGCTCCTCTCCAGAGGATACAGTAGCTCCTCTCCTTGTTACAGTACATTTATTTTACTGACTTTATGATTCATGGCTTGTTTGCTGTCTTTTTTTCCAGTGCCATTCAAGTAGCCTAGATAACTACAGGCCCATATAGCTTTAGCCAGAATACTGTCTAAAGTCCTATAGAAACCTGCTCGACAGAATACATAAAGCTTATTAACTACAGTACATGCCTTAACCCATTAAGTCCTGAGATCTATTCTCCTAGGAGATACATCATTGTTGCCAGGCTGCACAAACAATATAATAAGACTTTTAGAAAATAGCCTTAGCAACAGCCAATAAGTGATAGCCGTGTATCGGTGGAAGGACAAACTCTCACCACCAACCTCTTTGTGGTTTAGGGAACTACTGTAACTCTTGTATTCCTATAGTGAAAGAATAAAGTATAACCTCAAACAGAAGTCTGAGGATTTTGAGGGAATCTGGTGTAAACTAATAGACTTCACTGAGGCAACTGATGTGGAGGACCTGTGGTGGAAAAAGTACTCAAATGTTTTACTTAAGTAAAAGTCAACACTGAAATATAGAAATACTCTGTTACAAGTAAAAGTCCGGAATTCAAAATGTACTCGAGTAAAAGTACAAAAGTATTGGCATCAAAATGTACTTAAAGTACTAAAAGTAAAAGTCATTATGCAGAATGTCCCATTTCAAGTTTTCAAATGTATAAAAATCTTTTGAAAATAGCAGCTCCTTACTACTGTGCCGTATGTACTATGTTTGGTGTGGAATATGATAACAAATTTAAGGCCATTTAGACCAAAGAGGATAAATGTCTGGCCCGGACGGCTGGCGTAGCCGTCTGGGCACTTAATGTAGGCTGCAAAATGCCACCTGACAGCGTGTCGCAGGTTCGACTCCCTATCCCAACGATCTTTTCTGCGTGTCACTCCCCATCTCTCTCTCCACATTTCCTGTCAGTCTGCTGTACCTATCAATAAAAAAAAAGGCAGAAAAGTCCTAAAAAATATAATTTCCTGACTTAAAATTGTCAGATAATAATCTTGGTGCAATAAGGTAAAATATCTCTGACATTTTATTACAGAACACATTACAGAAGATGATGATATTTAATGCACGCACACACACACACACACACACACACACACACACACACACACACACACACACACACACACACACACACACACACACACACACACACACACACACACACACACACACACACACACACACACACACACACACACACACACACACACACAATATATATATGTTTGTGTGTCCCAGGGTTGTAGGCAAAGAAAAAATGACAAGATGTTTCAGGCATAGGCTGAATGACCTGAATGAACTTGGCATGGGGAACGCTCAAGACGTAGGATACCATACTGCAGCCATTCCCAACCTGTGGCCTGAGCTCACTGGGCTCACTGTGGGTCATGAGGTTATTGTAAGAGGTCCCCAAATAATTGGCAAAACACTAAGATTGTATTGATAATATAGCATTAATAAAAAATTCCTGGTGTTTTTTCTTTCAACGCTATGACAGGGTCGGGAACCAATGCCATAGGGTGTGACTATTCTGTAGAATAACAATCTTGACTCATTGATAACTGTGGTCAGGCTTGATGTTCACTGGTCTATTGCAATACAATTTGTTATCCTAAATGTGCATCCCTTAAGTGCCGTCAGCCAGGAGGAGGACAAGTGGCAGACATCTGCGCCACAGGCTGTCATTAGCGTCCACATCTGATGAAAGCCTTGTGGCGGAAACGTCAAGCCTGTGGCTGAAATGAAATCATGAAATTGTCAGTGTTAGTGGAGTGCTGCCTGGGTAGCATGCAGAAATGTAGAAATAGGAGCCAGTCAGCCAGAGCAGGGGCAATTAAATAGATGTATTAAAATAACAGGAGGTGTAAGACTTAAAATTACTTATTTTCTATCATCTATTACACACTTTTGATGACCGGAGACTCAAAGAGTCTACACAACGGCAGTTGTGAGTCTCCTACTGACTGATGACCCGGTCATCAAATTATTGGGTCAGTAATGCGACAAAAAACAAATAAATCTCCATAAATTCAAGTGTTCATGGGGTGAAAGAAAATAAGTAATATTTTGGGTGAACTACTCCTTTAAGCCCGATTTTTACTTGTAAATGAATACTTATGAACTTATACATAGCTTGTGTAAGCTCACAACGGCCAACATTTATTTGGGACTTAATCGTAGCCAGATTTCCTGCACTCCTGTCTAAGAGGACGTTATTAGGACATTAGTAGGAGGACATTATTTAGCCAGAGCTGAGATCTAACTTTAGCTCTCCTGGCTTTTAGTGGAGCAACAGAATGCAAAATATCAGCACAGGTGGAATTAAATAGAGTGACCCACTCCTTTGTGCCTAGTAGTCAAGGAGATGAGGCCTCAATGGTGCTGGTTAGGGGAGCAGCTGTATAAGCGTGGAGGCCTGGCAGTGAAAGGGGAAATGAAACGAGAACAATTTACAGGCAAAACAGATTTATGAGCAAAACATCCTTTACAACAACAACAGAAGAGAGGAAGGCCAGTTGTTAATGCAAGGTGGAGAGTACCGTACGTATGACCTTGCCGTTGTGTGGAGCTCATAACTGATAAATGACTCTAGCAGGTTAAACAAGTCAATAAGATTAAAAAACGCACCGACCAAATGCTTTGATGGGCAACAAATACAGATGTAAAAATAACAAACATGAAAATATCATCAGACTTGGGCACAATACATGACAAGAAGTCTGAGAATTCCTGAACAAAGTCCTGATGGGTTTTAGAGGTCAATACACAAAATCGCATACACACATATATATACATATATATATATATATATATATATATATATATATATATATATATATATATATATATATATATTGTATATATGAATGACATCTAAAAAGTTTCCCAATTAAGTTTCACTGAATTCACTTATAAATATTCAGCATAAATTCAACTTAGCAGACCAAACACTTCCTAAAATGCATTAATCTCCCCAAAAAGTTAATTAGTTTTGCCAGACAGATGAGTAGATTGTGTGCTCTGTTGCCTTTCTGTAGGCTAATGCAAAGGGGTTCACTCCATGCCGCATCACCGTGAAGTCATTATGCATGTAATGCAGCCTGTGGCCCCAGTGGTTAGTCCCCTAAATGGACACAACGTGCATTTGATTTGATCAAGGCTCTCCTGGAACTCCTTCATTGTCAAGTGACCTGTCACTGTTACTGTATGTCAGAGACCAGTGGTGGAAAATAACCAAGTAGCATTGCGTTGCTGTCGGGCAGAATGAATCCTCCTATCTATTCTAACTTTGTGTGGTTTTTTTTCCGTAAATGAATGCTCGACTTGAACACACTAGTGTCACAGAAAGTATCAAAAGTAGCAGATCCACAAGCTCGAAACGCGTCGCTTCGAGCTTGTAGATCTGCTACGGTTGATACTTTGGAATTTATTTATTTTTATAATATGATTTTCAGCATCGGTAATAGGACAGTTATAGAAAGTACATACCGTATTACACACAAATACAAACAATACTGTACAAATACAAAACAATTCTGTCCGGACATAACATTTAACATCTAACATAGAGACAGGGATGGTACAATATGCTTTGAGTTGACAATTAGGACTTAATAAACACTCAACAATCCCCCATAGCCTTCCTCCCTCATGGGTCTTTAGTCCCCGTTCACTTCACCACACAGACGATATGATACTTTTGAATTTGAATCCAGAAGAATAACAGTTTTGGACATATGAGGTTTCCACTCGACACCAGAGACGATTTACTCAAGTACTGTATACTTAAGTAAAAGTACTTTTACTTTCGGCTACTACTTCATACTTCTACCGCACTACTTCTCAGAGGCATATATTGTACTTTTCACTCCAGTATTTGAATCCCTTAGTTTTCTAGTTACTTTGTGGATTCATATTATTATTATGAAACACACATAAACCAATTAAACTGTGTTTTAAACTTTGCCTATTCAAAAGTAGCCGATCTACAAGCTCACAACGTGTCACATGATTGACTATTTTTTAACACATTTTGAATACAGAACTTATACTTGTAACAGAGTATTTCTATATTGTGGTATTGCTACTATAGAAAAAGAAATCTGAGTACTTCTTCCACCACTGGAGACCCATTAGTGTGATGTAGCCACTAGGTGTCAGTATTTGACCATACTCTCGGTCTCTCACGCTAGCCATCTACCATGGAGCTTAAACAGTTGCTGTAGGTTTTGAGCTGTAGTTGCTGTTCACTTGACACTCAATCATTATTCTGTCAGACTAGCTGTGTATCATCAGGCATTATGATGTTTATAATGATGACTTCCACGCAGCTTTGGCCTTGTTAACAGTTTTTGTCGGTTGTCTTTGCATGTCAGTCCTTTGGTCTGAGCGCTGTTGGAAGATTTAAACTGTCACAATGATGTCATGAGGGATACTAATAAGACTGCTAAGCTCTGCAGATGAACATGCCGTTTGAAGCCATGTCATTCCCTGCAGTGTTTCGCAGCTTGGGGCCCGCCTTGGGAGGCGCCAAAGATCACAGGGGGAGGGTGGGGCGTGAGGCCTTGCCTGTTTAAAGTTTAAACATGTTGCCTAAAATCACAACTTGCTTTTCATCCACTGTCTGAATGTATGTTCTCTCAATGTGTTATCAGTTCAATTTAGTCATACAGTTTTCTATCAAGTTTAACCTATTAAGACCTGAGTCCGATTCTACAAATGTCTTCTAAATCCTAACAGTCTTCTGAAAAACGTATGTTGCTCTACCAGTGGTGCTCAAACTATTTCATGTCAAGGACCTCACAAAATTATATGTATTTGGCTGCGGACCCCCTCCCATCTCCAAAATATTTTGTTCCAGGGACCCCCAGAAACAAATATTTGTGTTGGCTTTAAAAAACTAAAAAGTATAAAGATTTGCACACATTTTCAAGATTTTTCAAAAATAGCAGATCTACAAGCTCAAGGCGCTTTGTGCCACGCTATGAGCTTTTAGATAATGCTATTTTTGAATAACCAGTATGTATAAAATATGGGTAAAGTGGTTAAAAGATTGTGATGCAAAATGATGTAAGAGGACACAAATGCTTTCCCAGTTTTAATGGATAATATAGCCAACTCCCAGTGTGAAGCACAGCAATAACATTGTTAAAAATATAACCACTTTAAACCTGGCATTACCTGTTTTGGACATGTCATTATATTGCCAAAATAGTCAACATCTTTTGAAGATTTTCATAAAGTTTCAAAAATAGTGAAAATAACTATATCTACTGTACAAGCTCACAACGTGTAACGTGTCTCATCGTGACACGTTGTGAACTTGTAGATATTTTATATTTTCGCTATTCCTCCCCACTGAGCATTTTTCGGGCTATTAGACGTCTAAAATACGTCTAACGGCTAGGCTAAAACCGGGTTATAACTGGTCTAACAGTGACGCTGTTTTTTTAGCGTCTATATATAGACCGTCTATATTATAGCCGTTGAAATGACGTCTATAATATAGACAGCCAATCAACGTCTAGGCTAAGAATAGACCTTGAATAAACTCTCACTGTTAGACCAGTTATAACCCGGTTTTAGACGGAGGCCTAATAGCCGACTATGGCTCACTGGGTCGTATGACGAAGTCAGGTTAACATGTTTGGAAAAACACCAGTATATGTGCGTGCTTGCTTGCTTGCTTGCGTGAGTGTGCTTCTCAGCTTTTGTCAGTAGTAACAAGGCAGGGCTTCAAGGAAGACGGTTGGGCCTACCCTGCCGTCTGTATTTACCTTCCTGCCAGTATATACTGCAAATTGTCCTGTGTGCACGACTAGGAATGACCTGGAACGAGCTGGAATGTGTTTCAGGAAAAGGGAAGCCAGAGGGCACAGCTGGCTGGCATCCTTCTTCCAGTAAGGCCTGGCAGGCAGGGTGTGCCCACATGGCAGTCCCAAGCTTTGTTTCCCCTCCTGACTGCTGGCGTGGTTCTGCTGTTTTAGTACTTCCCTCCAGGGAAGTAGCCTACATTCAAAACATGTTTATCTATGACCATCGATGCTTTGCATGAATTATTAGTTCAAGCCATCATTATTTACAGTACATCATGTCCATTCAAGAGCTTAACACAGGCAAACCGGCTGTGAAGTTGGTTTAAGTCACCAGGATGATATAATATCCTTGATGATATAATATCCAGGCAAGGGCTTTGCCTTTGTTTCTTTTTAGTTCACTGATAGCCATAGCTGAGTGGTTAGTGAGCCCGCCTAGGGAGCCAGAGGCCCTGGTTGCCCCAGGTACGATTCCAGGCCACGCCAGCATATGTGTCGATGAAATGAAATTTGTCCCTGAGCAAGACTCTTAACCCCTAATTGCTCACAGGCCCTCATTGGAAACAAGCCCGCAAGGACTTTCATGAACGTCCTGTTAAAAGGAACTATCCTATCCTACTAGAATCTATATAGAATATATATATATATGGCTGCCATCATTTGACTTTTTTCACAACAACGGTATGGCAATTACGCAGCCGATAAGTTTATGAGTACATTTTATATTTACTTGCTTGCTTTGTTCATTGTATAATTATGTTCTACTTGTTGAAAGAAATGTATCAAAATGTTCTTGAATAGAAACTTTAATCAAATTTCAAATTGAAGATTTTTCTGTGGTCTAGGACTCTTCCAAAATTGGGATCGACATCGGACCCAAAAATCTGGCATTGGTCAGACTTCACAGGCGGTCTGCCCGTCTAGGCCCTTGAAAGGCCATGTGAGCAGTGAAGGTTATCCACACTTTAACCAAATGTTTGCATGCACACGTGCGTACATGCATGTGGAAATATGCACACAAAATCAAATGGCATTCCAGAGCTATGACTGTCGATATTGAGCTGCACTGCAAAGTCAGTAAACAATATACTGTTTACTGACTTTGCAGTCAAAACACTGCAGCTAAGAAGAAAAATAACACAAAAAAAAACATTTGATTGCACGGCCGCTTATGCCTGATTTATACTTGTTTGCATGTCGGTGTTGCAAACTGAAAATGTCAGATGCTATATTTGGTGCACAACACCGGCAACAGTGGTGTAAAGTAACTAAGTACATTTACTCAAGTACCGTTAAGTACAATTTTGAGGTATTTCTACTTTACTGGAGTATTTCCAATTTCAGTACTTTTACTTCTGCTCCACTACATCTTAGAGGCTTTTACTCCACTACAATTATTTGAATCTTTAGTTACTTACTTTGTAGATTTTGATTATTATTACAAAACATACATTAACCACTTCAGCCCTATATACTGTACATTTCGGCCATTTGAAAATAGCAGATCTACGACCTCATTATGCGTTGTGATGCGACGCATTGTGAACTTGTAGATCTGCTATTTTCAAAAGATTTTTATACATTTGAAAGGTTGTGAAACGGGACATTCTGCATACTTTCTACTTTTGTTACCAATACCTTTGTACATTTTTTATTCCGGACTTTCACTTGTAACAGAGGGTTTCTACATTGCAGTATTGATACTTTTACTTAAGTGAACAATGTGAGTACTTTTCCCACCACAACACCGGCACGTAACTAAGTATAAATCACCCTTTATTCTCTGTCATTTCCCAACAGCGTTCCATTGTCAGGTCTTCCCGGTTTTGCTCCGTAGACGCTATATGGCATAACAGCCAGTGTTCACCAGGGTCTTTCATGTGGCAAATGACAACGCCCTTGTCTCAGAGGAGAGTGAGTGAGAGAGAGAGAGAGAGAAAAAAAGACTTTTGTTCAGCGCATTTGGAATGACTTGGTGACCTGTTTTTGATCTCGTCATGATGACTACAACAAAGGCTCATATTATGGCCTTCCGCCGTGTGTGTGTGCATATAAAGGCAATAAACATTTCCCCTTCAAAGCTATACTCTTGGCCATATACTACTAAACAAACAAACAAGAACCAATTATGTTTCCATGGGTGGAACTTGTTTCCGTTTAGACCACGCTGACACGTGTGTTTCCTACCGCTCTCGAGCATGGACGGATTATAATTTAGATCAGGCCACTGAGGTCAGTGCCCAGGGGCCCTCGCCTATACCAAATATAAATATATATTTATTTACATAAATATATATATATATATATAAATATAGGTTAATGCTCAAATATGCCTACAGTACAAGTTGCCTCCTATGTAGTAGCTGACTCATAGAGCTGGGAAAACTTTATGTATTTTTAGATGTTTTATTTTTATTTTATACACGCAAATACATATCATGTAAATACTAGACTGTAAATCATGTACGATAACAATGTCTACAGGTGCTTTTTTGACCCACACAGACGCCGCACAGCTCGAGTAGTAGTAGTAGTAGTAAATCTTTACTTCGGTCCATTTAAAAAAACAAACAACAAAATACAAACATACATTAGAGTCCACTTATACACAGCTCGAGTAGTGTGTTTGCAAGCCCACCCCACTTCTTGTTCTGGATAGCGTGGGGTCGGGGTGGGGTCAGGGTGGGTTGGGGGGTCTAAAAATAATCGGCCCAGGGGCCTCCTTGAGTCTTAATCCGTCCCTGCTCACACGTCCCGTAATGCCTGCCCTGCACGCATACTTGGTTGCACACTGTGTCGTGCGCTGAGATTGGGAGGTCAGGGTTCGATCCCCGGCCATAGGTCATACCAAAGCCTCCCTGCTCGGGACTCAGCATCAAGGGTTGGATTGGGGGGGGTTAAGTCAATGCTACATACTATAGCGTCATGTCCAGGGGATGTACATATACATCAAGCTGCCTCACGCTACAGAAACAGGAGATAGGCTCCTGCCCTATGGGCCTCATGGCTCGGCAAGGCTTACAACTACTACCTCACTGTGTGGTGCATTGAAAACAGCAGATCTACAAGTTCACAGCGCGACGCCGGCATGCATGCAACTATATAGGTACATAACGGGGGATTTAACTTGTCTCCCTGTGCCATCACGGTGCCGGCTCAGCTGAACTGTGACTTTCATTCCCACGGACAAACACAGGACTATAGCAGTCGGTGCCAAAACACACACTGTCGGGAAGCAGACACATTGTGGCTTTTATCATCCGTGCTCATCGCTGCTGTGCTCTGCGGGACACGGGAGAGAGAGGAGGACAAGCGAGGCCTCTCCCCCCCCCCTCCCCACCCCACCCCCCACCACCGCAGCTCTTACAAAGGGTGGCCCTCAAAACCTCAAGGTAAAGCTGTGTGTTGCGTGCCTCCGGGAGATCGAGCTAAAGTTAACCCGAGACGGGAAGAGCCAAGTATGAGCTCACTGTTACTGTTCATGCCAGCCCTCCTTCCCCACCCGCCATGCTCTCTCTCTCTCTCTCTCTCTCTCAGAGTAGACTTTGCACGCAGGCCAGACTGCAGCCTGGGCCAAGTGTTACAGTAAAGTTTGGTCAATGCCGTAATGATATTAAACACAACCCGGTTTATTCACACAGCCTGTTCTCACACTGAAGCCAGAATACTTATGTATACCTCTCTCTCTCTCTCCCCCCATCTCTCTCTCTCTCTCTCTCTCTCTCTCTCTCTCTCTCTCTCTCTCTCCCCTCTCTCTCTCTCTCCCCCCCTCTCTCTCTCTCCCCCCCTCTCTTTCTCTCTCTCTCCCCCCCCTCTCTCTCTCTCTCTCTCCCTCTCTCTCTCCCCCCCCCTTTGGTGTAAACCACTGATGTAATGATGAGTAGGGAGTAGGGACTATGAAGGTACAGTATTAGGGGGTTGGAGGGAGGGTGGGTGTTAGAGATGTTGCGCTCGGTGTGTTTGATACAGGAAGGCAATAGAGCTCTTATGGCTCGTCTTTACCGCTCTCCAGAAACAGCTGATATAGAAAATAAGCAACATGGATGCACAATAAAGTATATAAGTCAGACTTTTAATCACTTTTAACCAGGCATCCCTGCTTCAGGCATGTCATTAGAGCATGTCAATTTTCCAAAATAGCCGTGGCCTATAATTTTATTTTATACTCCATCGAGTCTAAAGTTGTGGAAATAGACGATCTGCAAGCTCATGACGCATGGCATCAACGCGCGTTGTGGAGCTTGTAGCTCGGCTAATATATTTTTGCCATCGTACGACAACATATGAGTGAAAAACAGAGCCAACCGACTTAAAATGCCATGTACCTGGAGCGACGTGGCGATTAGGTCAACATAAAGAAATGCTGTAGGGAGAGGGTCTACGTAGTGAAGGTTGGAAACGTGGTGGAAAAAAGTACTCAGACTTTTTACTAAAGTAAAAAGCATTAATACTGCAATGTACTGTATAGGTGCAATGTACTGCAAAGTAAAAGTACGGAATTCAAAATTTCCTTGAGTGAAAGTATCAAAGTATCAAAATGTACTTAAAGTTCCAAAACTAGCACTCATTATGCAGAATGTCCCATTTCACAATTTTTCAAATGTATGAAATCGCAACGCATTGTGAGCTTGTAGATCGTCTATTTTCAAATGGCCGAAATGTATGTCGGGCCGAAGTGGGCAACGTACGGTTTTGTAATAATAATAATTAAAATCTACAAAGTAACTAGTGCTAGTTCAAGCTTTCAAATAATTGTAGTGGAGTAAAAGTATATTTGCATATTTGCCTCTGAGAAGTAAAAGTACTGAAAATTGGAAATACTACAGTACTTGAGTAAATGTACTTAGTTACTTTACACCACTGCGTACACATGACGGGTAAAATGTTCCTTCACAAACTATGCTTATCACAGAGTAACGTAATCATCTACGTGTAACCTCTATTCAAACAGTTGAGTCATTCACAAATCCACGCACTGCCAGATCAGCAGAGCTGGCACTCACAGTGAACGCAATGTTAATGATCAACCACAGGAATGATGTCTTTATCTGTCATTGGGCCTAATGATAAGGGGTCATGGGAACTGGCCATTTACTAACCAGACAGCAAACGGTGTCATGTTCCAAGGAAAGGAGAAACTGCTTGAAATGCTCTCTTGTGTCACTGGAGAACTTCCATATTAGTGTTCCTGCAGCCAAGAGGAATATTTCTTAGGGAATTCATCTGAAGCAGAACACTTAGGCAGACTTATGCCATATCCAGATTGGAATCCGATTTGTTTAATGAAGTCTGAACAGAAAATATTTACCACTTGAGCCACATTCAGAGGTGGTTTCAAATGCGATTCAAATCAGATTTCTAAAGCTGCGTCTCAGTCTGACCGCTCTAACCACCCAAGTCATATCTAACTGTCCAGAATGTCACTTGCAGTGCGACCCAAGCGCCACTGACGTCATTAGAGAGCGCAAGAATGTATTTTGATCTACGAGTGCGAGGGGTAATCATAATGAAAACAAAACGATAGCTGTGTTATTTTACGGTAGAAATGGCGAGTTGAGATATGTCAATTTTCCACCATTTTCATGCATGTACTTTGTCTTTGTTTTTGTGTCTTCTGTTGTTGTCGCTTGTCTGTTATGTTGCGTTTCTTGAACGTAAGCAAGCAACTAGCGCCTACGTCATGACGTTGGTACGTCGTTAGTACAGCTACCAGTGGTGGAAAAAGTACTGAAATGTTTTACTTAGGTAAAAGTATCAATACTGCAATGCAGAAATACTCTGTTACAAGTAAAAGTCCAAGTATTCAAAATTAGTACAAAAGTATTGTTATGCAGAATGTCCCGTTTCACGTGTTTCAAGTGTTCAAAATGAATTAAAATCTTTTGAAAATAGCAGATCTACAAGCTCATAACGCGTCACAAAGCAACGCGTTGTGAGCTTGTAGATCGGCTATTTTCAAATAGCCAAAGTATACAGGAATAAAGTGGTTAATGCATGTTTTGTAATAATAATCAAAACCTACAAAGTAACTAGTAACTAAAGTTTTCAAATAATTGTACTGGAGTAAAAGTACAACATTAGCCTCTGAGATGTAGTGGAGTAGAAGTAAAAGTATTGGAAATTGGAAATACTCGAGTAAAGGACAAATACCTCAAACTTATACTTGTACTTGTAAAGATTGTACAGTGCTTGAGTACATGTACTTAGTTACTTTCCACCACTGTCGGTCCTAAAGATCTGATTTAAGAAATAAATTGGATTTGACTGCAGTCTAAACAGGGCCTAAATCTGCAGATGGTAACACAAGCTTCCTCAAAGGTAGCCTGGGACAACATTAACCACATGATCCCTAGCATCGTGAATTCTGGGGGGGAACCTTCGCCTAAAATAGCAGATATACCACCTCAAAGAGAATGAGTTGAAGAAGTGATTTTGTGTAGATGGAACAAAGAGCTGACCAAGTACAGAGCTATAACTCAAGTCAGGATTACAAAGTATAGAGGGTTTAAAGCAGGGGTGGGCAACTTTGATGATAGAGAGAGCCACTATAATTCCACACTCACTCCAGAGGGCCACATTGCATAATACTGTCGGGCCATTCTATGTCACACAAAAGTAGCAAAAATAGCAGATCTACAAGCTCAAAACATGTCGCAGCTTGTAGATCTGCTATTTTTGCTACTTTTGAATTGGAATTCTGATTTCTCTTGTGCAATTTTTTAATTGGAATCCTGAATTTAGTTATACTTATGTTAACTTTATGAACTTAAAACATAATAAACATAATTTTAATACTAGTCATTAAGCTACTAATATAGACTGAAGTAATTAAAGCGGGTCATGTTTGCATGTTTTGAATTGTAACAGCTGAATTCAATAATATATCAGTATTCCGATATTAACCTGCGGACCGCATTAAGGGAAGGTGGGGGCCGCATGTGCATCCCTGGCCGCCAGTTGCCCATGTATGGTTTAAAGTGATTAAAGGGGTCATCAGTGACACTGTTCAGTTTCAAAGGAAGTGAGCTTTTGTTATATATCTTCAAAAATCGCACAGCAGAGATTTGAAGTCATTCATAAGAATCAAAAATATGCATTATTTCTGTTGGCCTCATAAACCTCCAAAGTGCCCTGTGTGCAGGTCACTTTGGACTTCACAAATATGTACATGCATGTGTAACTATGCACCACACACAATCAAATGCCATTCCATTTTGACTGCGATTTTGAGCTGCAAATTTGGAGATATCATGGTCGATATTCAGTTTTCTTTTAAAATCATGAATGTGACTTGATCTGAGTGAAGTCATTCACATTTCCTAATCCTGACGAGTGTCTAGGCTGTATACGTGCCCAGAGGGATTTACACAGAGCAGCCATACTTCCTGTAGATCAACCTGAAGACAGGAAACAGACAGGAGGAAAGGAAATATTCACAGTCTATCTGTGTGTGTGGGACAACCCCTTGTCAACCCCTTGACATGCGGTATCGTATCAACATAGCAGACTGCATACCTACCGACTGTTGCAATTCATTTCTATTTATATCATATGCCACTATCAACCGAAGCATGATTTATGCTCCGACGTCAGTGATGGAAGTAAAAGTAAAAGTACAGTAGGTATGCAGGATAGGCGATGGAGTAATAAGCAATGGCTTCAGCCTATACCTTTTTGGTCAGAAATGTGGTTCTTTTTTGATAAACTTGTTTTATTTTTGTATTACCTATTACCGTAATGTTACCACAAAATTGACTGAAATAAACTAAACTAAATACCACAATGTAAAAATACTCTGTTACAAGTAAAAGTTGGATATTTAAAATTGACATGGGCAAAAGTACTAATATATTGCCATTTTCAAATAGCCGAAATATATATATACTGTAGAGCTTAAGTGGTTTCCAATATTTTCCTCAGAGATGTAGTTCTTAAGTACAATACTTAAGTAAATGCACTTAGTTACTTTACACCACTGAGCATAAATTGGGCACGAAGTTCCGTGTTGTCATTGTCAGCTGTAGGAAAGCGATAGTGAAAAAAACAGATGAAGTGTGTCTGCATGGACGGGAGAGAGGAGGAGGAGGAGGAGAAAAAGGGGAGACTGTGTTGTGCGTCAGCTGCAGGCAGAGGTGATTAAAAATGGAGGCGTCTCTTCCCTGTCTGCCCGGCTGTCATCTGATCCACTCTGAGCAGCTGTCTACGGGCCTATGGCATTACCTCAGACCGGAGAGGCTTGGGTTTCTCACAATGGGCACCTGGTACAGGCAGCAGGACAAATGGCAGCTGGCCCATTCATGACATAACCTCAGCGCTATTACGTGATTTATACTTGGTGCGTGTGCGTGTGCGTGTGCGCCGCATCGCGCACCAAAAACAGGCCGATCTACCAGCTCACAGTTCGTCGTGAAGCGACACGTGAGCTTGTAGATCGTTTTTTTTTTGGTGTGTGACACCAGCACGCAAATAAGTATAAATCAGGCTTAACTCCTACTGCCACGGTGGTCCTCACAAGTCAGTGGTTCTCAACCTGTGGGTCCCCAGATGACAGTGAAGTGACAATTTAAGGACCTTTTTAATACAAAAAAAAAAGGTAAAGAAAAAGACGGTTTAACCGTCTGGGCACCTAGGCTGGTAATCCAGCCTCACAGCGTGCCGTGGGTTCGACTCCCGATCCCGATGGCCTGACAACGTATGCTATAAAAACTGGTCAAATATTGGCCAAATTGACAAATAATATAAGAAAGAGGAAAAATAGCGGATCTACAAGCTTACAATGCCTCACATTGCGAGGCATTGTGAGCTTGTACAGTAGATCGGCTATTTTCACAATATTTATCTGTGGCACCGAGTCAAACTAAATGTCATGCCTCAACTCCTACAATTCCAAGACAGTGCTTGTCAGGGTGGGGGTCCCCAGTTCAAATATGATTATTTTGGGGGGGTCCCCAGTTCAAATATGATTATTTTGGGGGGGTCCCCAGTTCAAATATGATTATTTTTGGGGGGTCACAGCCTGAAAAGGAGAACCACTGCTCCTAAGTAACCCAGTAAAGCTGTACAGTACAACAGAAATGGCCCGATGTCTACATGTGTGGCAGTCAAAATGAGTGGACAGGGCTATCTGCGTACGCCACTATATAACCAGGGGTTGGTTGCTGCATGGGCCTACCAGGCCCAGGACCACCAGGGGCCCAAGAGCTCAGGGGCCCCAAAGCCAGATACTTTTGCCTGAATTGTCGCTGTTATTAGCTTTGCATTTCTTCTCTTATGCTTATGCTGTGTTCACACTGACAGCTACAAAGATACAGTCTATTCTTTTTCAATGTAAGCCAGTGACATGAAGATACAAAGATACATCCAACGTGTGTAGCTGCTATAAAAGCTACAACAGCTACAAAGTTACAAAAAAGTTGAGCCGGTTTCAACTAAAGCTACAAACATGCTATCTTTGTATCCTTTGTATCTGCCAGTGTGAACACAGCATTAGCCATTCATGCCAATAACAGGGCACCAAAGGTCCTACTTAAAAAATAAAGAAATAGCCTAAACATTCACTTTGAATATGACACAAGACAGAAAATGTTATGATAACTTTGAAGTGAGTGTTTATCCTATCAGTTTATCTATAGGGGCCGGGCATAGCGACATCACAGGGTCGAGACGCCGTTAAATCAGCCCACTTTCGCCGCCATCTTGAGTGAGTAGATTGACAGCTGTCACAAGTGTAGAGTAGTGTAGTGTAGTCTGTAGTCCTGTGTTTGTTGTCCAGCAAGTAGACGGTGTACATTATTATCTATCTCTAACTTGTCTGTTGCTCTAATTTAGCAATGGTACGACAGTGCTGCATTATCGGATGCAATGCCAAGGTTTCAGACGTTAAATTAAAAAAGTTAAATTGCACACATTTCCTCACGGTCTGAGTAAACAGCCAGGGACTCTTGTCTGTCTGTCAGCAAGTGTTCAGACGTCGGAGATATCAAATAAATGTAGTATGGCTTGGGTGTCAGCTGACGAAATAACATAACCTTCAACAACATTCCCAAACACATATAAGCTCAAACGAGCATGACAGCACACAATCAAAAATATAAATCTGTTGGAGGCGAGGGCGAGGCGAGCATCAGCGTTGCCATGTCGGCTTATTATAAGCGACTTTGGGCCTCTTTTTCTGTAAAGTTGCTTGTAAAATTAGTAGTTTTGTGTGGCTTATTTATAACGTGTACTTGCTTATTTAGGCTTATTTAGGTACTTGCTTATTTAGGCTTTTTTTAAAAATTAAAAAAAATTAAACCAGTGGTTCTCAAATCTTTTCATGAAAATGTTTTGTGCCAGGGAGCATTTGTGTTGTTAAAATGTTTAAAAAATATTCCAAATATTATTTATTTTATTGCAAGAGTTTTTTTTAATAGCCTATGTACAAGATCACGTGAGCTTGTAGATCGGCTATTTTCAAGTAGCCGATGTCACTAAGCCACTTCTTTTGGGCTTGTTTTCATAGACCTGGTTGCTTATTTCTCTCGCAAAATATGGCAACACTGATCGCAACAGGTCCGTTGTGCACTTTCTCAATGATCAATGAACAATATAAAATTAATAATAATACTTCGCTATAATAATATTATAAATATATATATATAAATAATCAGTACTCAATATGACTATATTTTATTTCGGTTACACAACTAAGCAACAAAACGTTGTTCTTTTCAGGTAAAATGAATGATTGTGACTGACTGGGCACTGTCATTACATCTGGTCTAGGGCACAGATGTAATGACTTTTTTCCAGGTAGCGTGCCTTTGCGTCTGCGTTCAGCTTCTCTCTGTATGGTATCTCTCTGTCACGCATTGCCCGGTCCATCTTCTGTCCTTTACCAATAAATTCGCTGTAGTTCAGGACACGTCGTGACTCGTGGGTAACTGTCAATGTTGTTGATACGAGCTGTTGTTATGGAGCCCACCTAATATGGCCACCGGAACTACTTCAGCCTAAGCTTGGCCACGCCTTTTGCCCGGCCCCTATATAACTTTATAGGGCCTGAGTACTCCAACTGGGCCCTCCAACCATGTGGGAACAAATAAAAAGCAAGCATGTGTAAAACGGCATTAGAAGCTGGACAGGATAAAACGTTTATTTACAAGTCCCATTGTCCATTGCCCATTGTCTCATAATCTGCCTATGTACATTTCATTTGATATTTGGTCACCATTACTGTAAAGGTTTGACTCGCCATCACAGTATGGCGTGTGAAAAACTGTCAAATAGTCAATTCATCAATCGATCAACAGAGCTTGGCCAGATGTTGCTATTTAGCCGTTTTTAGTAAGATACTGTAGCTCTGGAAGTGGAAATCGGATCTTGCGGAGCGATTTGATAACAGTGTGATTCACTGTCTGGCTATTGAGCATCAATTCATTACTGATCTTCATTACGCTTAATGGCTTCATTCATGCAGGATAGTGAATGTATTATGATTCAGCCTTGCTGCTGAAAAGGAGTGCTTATACTTAAACTATTGAAGTTATAGGACATCCGAGGCTTTGATCACATTGTGCCAATTTGCTGTCAAGTGCGTGCGAGTGTAGTGACCATGATACTGACCATGATACTGACACGATACTGACCATGATACTGAAATGATGAGTACTTGAGTATGTTTTGAGTATCTGTATTTTTTAATGCTTATTTCACTCCACTACCTTTCAAAGACAAATATTGTACTTTTGACGCCACTACAAGGGAAAAAGTACTAATTAACATATTTGACCGGGAGTATGTAGACATGCAAGTACTGGGGTTAAAGGGATATTTCACTTTCATGTTTGGGGTAATTTTAACGTCTATTCTGGCTTTTGTGTTTCACCCCAGACAGTTTTTCAGTTGCTTGATTCAGTATTTAGATATTTGATATTCATTTAGACAGACAGACAGACAGACAGACAGACAGACAGACAGACAGACAGACAGACAGACAGACAGACAGACAGACAGACAGACAGACACACACACACACACACACACACACACACACACACACACATTGTAACTTCAAACTCCATTTTAACCTTGTTAGATTTATCAAAAACACCCGTCCTTGGTATAGTGACTGATATTATCCTTCTAATACGTGAGGGGTCCGTTTTTTTTTCAATTACTTTTTTCATTTATTTTCCATTTTCCCCCCAAAAATAAAAAAAAGTAATTGAAAAAACATGCACCCCCCCCCACGCATTCGAATGACAACATCAGTCAACAGAACCAAGGACGAATGTTTTTGATGAATCCATCCTTTAGTGGCTTTTGTGGGTGGGTGCTCACAAAAGCCTGAGTAGACCTTAAAATGACCCCAAACATGTTGGAAAGTGAAATATCCCTTTAAGTAAACTCTGTCCACAACTAGTGAGGGTCATGCAGGCCAGGCCCCACCCCCCCCTCCCCCCGCCCTGCTTGTCAGGAGAGGCTGCTGCCACTGTTTACTCTGTAAATAAACACTCTCTATACCGGAGTCACCTGACATGTCACCTGGTTGCCATGGTAACTGTGTTTGTTGGTCAGCCTTTTCCTGTAAAAGCTGGAATAACAGATCTATCTACATCCTGGATCCCAAAGCTACCCCGCAGGCACAGCACGGCGGGTGTATTATTATTGCTCGCTGTTTGTGTGTGTGTGTGTGTGTGTGTGTGTGTGTGTGTGTGTGTGTGTGTGTACTGTGTGTGCATATACTGTGTGTGTGCGTGCATGTACTGTGTGTGCGTGTACTGTGTGTGTGCGTGCGTGTACTGTGTGTGTGTGTGTGTGTGTGTGTGTGCGCGTACTTCTATAACTATGTGAGGGCCATACTATATCCCTACAAGTACAGTAGAATGTGAGAACTATATAGACAATTGTGAGGACAATAATTGTCCTGGTCCTCACACGAGAGATTGTTGTTTTATGATTAGAGTTAGTTTTACAATAGGAGACGATTCAGATTAGGATTAGGCATTTAAAGGTTAGGTTTAGGGTTAGGTATAAAGAGGTTGGGTTTAGGGTTAGGATTAGGCATTAAGAGGTTAGGTTTAGGATTAGGCATTTAGAGGTTAGGTTTAGGGGTTGGGGTTGGAGTTATGCCTGATTCATAATTTGCACGGCAAATATATCACACCAAATATATCAGATATACAAGCTCATAAGGCATTGCAGCGTGGCGTGTTGTGAGCATGTAGATTGACTATTTTTGGCTTTAGTGTTAGCATTAAAAAAGACATCGGCCTCCAAATATTTTGATCTCCTCACAAGTATAGTGTGATACAAGTGTGTGTGTGTGTGTGTGTGTGTGTGTGTGTGTGTGTGTGTGTGTGTGTGTGTGTGTGTGTGTGTGTGTCTGTGTGTGTGTGTGTGTCTGTGTGTGTG
Organism: Gymnoscopelus braueri; assembly: GCF_963280865.1. Lineage (NCBI taxonomy): Eukaryota > Metazoa > Chordata > Actinopteri > Myctophiformes > Myctophidae > Gymnoscopelus > Gymnoscopelus braueri. The sequence goes on from NC_137615.1 coordinate 14,671,488, forward strand.
TGTGTGTGTGTGTGTGTGTGCTCTCTCTCTTAAGGTCCTTGCACACTGGTGCGTCTTTTCGTTGCGTTTTTTTTACAACAATGAAAAAAATTGAAAAAACAATGAAAAAAAAAAAAACGCAACGAAAAGACGCACCAGTGTGCAAGGACCTTTACTGTACTTAATACTGTCTCTTTCCTTGCAACTGCTATGTTTACTATTTTGTTTCCTGGTTCAAGTGACTTCCATGAATCTCTCTACTCTCGTCGTCTTGACAGGTTCTGCTGGCGGTAAATGCCATGGAGGTCGTAAACACTACTGTGTGTGCGTGTGTGTGTGTGTGTGTGTGTGTGTGTGTGTGTGTGTGTGTGTGTGTGTGTGTGTGTGTGTGTGTGTGTGTGTGTGTGTGTGTGTGTGTGTGCGCGTGCGCACACACACACTAATAATGCATGACCAGCGTGATGTGTGTTTCTCATTTTGGCCTTAAGGCTTCCAACATCCCATCTGCATTCCACATAGACACAGTGGTTTGGTGCTCCATTATGTTCCACTAAACCAAGCTTTGTCAAAACACTGGCCTGTTCTGTCAGTCATCTGGGGGGGAAAACAACATTTTCCCGGAAGGCAACAATGGGCAGGCTCCCTCCCTGCGTGCAGCAATTTTGTGCCTCTCCATATGTAACAATGTGTTACAGTTTTCAATCTCTTTTTCCTTATAATGTCTCTGCGTGGTGGCAACGTGTTTATCAAAGAATGGCGAGTGCTGCAGCCTCTCGATTCCTTATACCATGTGTCCAACAGACTGCCGATGTCGATCAGCGTCTTATCACGAGATTCTTAATTCTAATCCTAATTATTTCAGTGCATTTCCAATTAATCTGAAACCGTTCCGTTTTAAATGCTTGTGACACTCAAGCAAATTAACTTCAGGGGAACTGGAAACCGCAGTCGCTTCCAGTGAAAAGCTGCCTCTAGATAACAATGGCATGTGTGTGTTGTAAGAGATTAGAAGCAAATGTGGCCTTTATGTTGCTCTCTTGTTGTAGATAGATACCTTTATTGAGGGAAAATCAGTCGCCCAGAGGCAGCATAGCAGTTAAGAGTTTACAGAGTTACAGGTACAGAAGTAAAGATTAAGGCAAGAAAGTACTGTTGTATACAGCAATTCAAGAACAAGAAAAACAAGAAGCGCCGTCAAAACAGAACAACAGTATACAATAGTATATACCTATCCAACTGTCCTGCAAACAAACACTGCACTATGCAGAAAAACAAACGCATAAGGTGACCGTATCCCGTCCTAAAACAAATGAAGTGACCATTGCAGTCAGTTGTCCCTTTTACCTGCATAACAATTTGCAAGGTATTTTAGTTTGTTACGTCTTATGTACAGGTATATAAGTCTGTGATATTATAGTAACAAAATGGAGACAAGAAACTTGCTCCGTACGTAACTGTGAACATTGTCGACAACTGCACAACGTACATGAGATTGCAGGTCTCACAAAATGTTTGCATATACAACTGTCTTTCTGTCGATTTTATAATTCATCGTACGACGCGATCAAGCAAGGAAAATAGGCCATCCACAGTACAAGCCTGTGAGCTTGTAGATCTGCTATTTTCAGTGGGCGACACCGTCATGTAACAAAGTTTGCATTAGTGCTTGTGTGGTGTTGCTGAAAATGAGCATTGGCTATGAGCTAACACATAACGCATATAAAGCTCATTTACTGTCCCAGCAGAGGTGGGCAAGCGTTTAGGGTAGAGATCCCTTTTTCAGGGCTGGAGAGTATAGGGCTGGGATTCTACAAATGTCTTCTAAATCCTAAAAGTTTTCTGAAAAACGTATGTTGCTATATCAGTGGTGCTCAAAACTTTTTCATGTCACGGACCCCCAAAATTCTATGTATAAATGTAAAATGGAGTTTGAAGTTACAATGGGTTTGTAGCCTATAGGAAGGGGCCATGTCTGATAAAATGAATAACAAATATCTAAATACTGAATAAAGCAACTTAAAAACTGTCCGGGGTACTCCCAAAAGCCTGAGTAGACGATAAAATGACCCAAATTCTTTTTTAAAGTGAAATATCCCTTTATTATAGCGTCACAATAATTTTAACCACTTAAACCATATTTTATACTTTGGCTATTCAAAAATAGCAGATATACAAGCTCATAGCAGCGCGGCACTCGGTATGAGCTTGTACATGTAGATCTGCTATTTTTGAAAAATCCCCGGCACAAAATATTTTTGACACGGGGGTTCGCAGCCAAATACATGTCATTTTGGGGGTCCTTGACCATGAAAAAGTTTGAGAACCACTGCTCTATGCAACCCATCCATACTGTATACCTGCAGCACATCATTACCGCAACATTCTTCCATCTCTGGGTGCAATGTACCAAACATGGGCTCCGGCATGCAGCTCTCCTCCTGACACAAATGCCTGGTGTTAATGGATGTGTTATTGTAATGTGTTTATGGCGAGGCCTAACGAGAGCTCTCGGGTCTCCTGGGTGCCATCCGTTTCCCCCGGCCTTTTTCGATGCTCTAGTCTACACCCTCTTTTATCGGTGGTGAAAAGTAACTGAGTACATTTACTCATTTACTGGAGTATTTTCAATTTTCCAATACTTTTACGTCTACTCCACTAAATCTCAGAGGCAAATGTTGTACTTTTACTCCACTACAATTATTTGACTTTAGTTACTAGGTACTTTGCATATTTTAATAATTAACATATACTTTATCCACTTCAGCCCTATTTAAACTTTGGCTATTAGACCTGCCATTTTCAAAATATTTTATACATATACCTTGTGAAACGGGCCATTCTGCATTACGAGTACTTTTACTTTTGGTACTTTAAGTATATTTTGATGCCATTACTTTTGTACTTTTACTCAAGTCAATTTTGATTACCAGACATTTACTTGTGTGTTTCTACATTGCAGTATTGATACTTTTACTTGAGTAAAAAAACAGAGTACTGGTCTTCATTCACTCATCCCAGACACAGAAAATATTTCACTCTACGCGTGCTTCAGCCATAGAGCAGTGAGGTTGTAAAGAAAACGACCCCATAAACAACAGGAAGTAAATGGCAGGAAAGGGTGTTAAAGTGATGGCAAAGTTATGTTTCAAATTACACACATAAAAAAAAATAAACAGTGTAAACTTTTGTGGTCATGAAGAACCAAGATGAAGGTAGAGTATGTAGGGATCCTAGATATTGCTGTAGTTTGTTTGTGCACTGTGTGCTGTAGCCGCACATACTGAGGCAGTATTTGTGACAGGATTTGATAGGGTTAGTAGGCATACTGTACATGAAATCATCCCGCCATATTACACAAGTTTAAATGTTGAACAATCCACTCAACTGCTGTATAACAAACAGCAGTTGTAGGATCACAAAATGCTTATCATTTGTCACAAATTTGTGATCATTTGACACAAACATTTTAATTTGAATGTTTAAAGACATTCACACATAAGTTGATCTAATTTTTTGACACAAACATTTTAATTTGAATGTTTAAAGACATTCACATAAGTGGATCTCATTTTAAATAAGCCAAGTGCTTTTATGAGCGATCCAGTTTAGAGGACCTTGTATTGTGAATTGCACTTCCATGTACTTTTACCATGTCTTTCTAAATAAAGTATTCAATCAATCAATCAGATCTTCTTCAACTACTTTTAGATTTCAGTATTATGCACATTCATAACTGAAAAATGGTAGTGCCCTAACAGCACTTCCACACTTTCTGTCAGACCCTAGCCATCACATTTTTGTCACATCTGAATCACAGGAATGCATTTGATTGGCCTGTGTGTTCGTTTTGGCTTCCGAATAAGTCGACCCCCTTCCCGCTTCCAGGAAAGAAGTCATGACTGCATTAAGCGTTCACTTCACGGCCACTTCTCTGAATTCAAATGGCAAGCGCATATTTCACATGAACTAAGTTACAGTGGTGGAAAAAGTATTCACATTTTTTACTTAGGTAAAAGTATCAATACTGCAATGAAGAAATACTCTGTTAAGTAAAAGTACAGAATTAAAAATGTACTTGAGTAAAAGTACAAAAGTATTGGTATCAAAATATACTTAAAGGACAAAAAGTAGATAGTACTCATTATATCCCATTTAACAAGTTTTCAAATGTGTAAAATGTATTAAAAAATAAATTAAAAATAGCCGTGACACATTGTGAGCTTGTAGATTGGCTATTTTCAAATGGCCAGAATGTATATAGGGTTGAAGTGGTTAATGATTTTTTTTGTAATAATAATCAAAATCTACAAAGTAACTAGTAACTAAAGTTTTCTAATAATTGTAGTGGAGTAAAAGTACAATATTTGCCTCTGAGATGTAGTGGAGTAGAAGTAAAAGTATTGAAAACTGGAAATACTCTAGTAAAGTAAAAATACCAAAAGGTTTTACTTAAGTACAGTACTTGAGTAAATGCACTTCGTTACTGACAAAGTATACAGCAAATTATTTTCGTACCCCCCCCCCCCCCATGATTTAGCTTAAAGCTAAGTAAAATGTCATTCTACGGAAACCCATAGAAATGCTTTATGTCATGAAAAACGTTTCATCTCCACCGGGTTTGATTTTTTTTGTGTGTGTGACTCCAGTGGTTTCAGTGATGTTGCAACTGCAAGGCTCGGGTTTATGGGAAGTTGTGCCTTCTGGTTATCTGTTGGCTAAAAAAAAAAATCTAAAAAGAAAACCTTCTAGCTTTGCAACAGACATTTCTTGGAAGCAGGAACAAGGCTTGTTTTGACACATAGCTTTACCTGAATTAGATTGGACATCAAAGCTGTGATACTTGTACCTTCATGCTAATGATTTGTTCTGTTTCCCCTCTCAGTTCCCACAGTGCGGTGTGCCAATCTATGAGTCACGCAGCACACACTTTTATGTCTCTTATACCAGACATCATAAAGATACTACACCAGATGTTATTCCTGGAATGCATGCGCTTTGTCAGAAGGGGCTTATGCATTCACAATGTCTATCTCACCTGTGCTTCTCTTTCTTTCTTCTTTGTGCTTTAGTTATTCAGGGAAGCCCATCGAGAGCAAGCTCTCTTTTTCAAGAACGCCCTGATCACAGCATATAAAACACAAACATTTGAACCACATTACAACGTTACAGATGCAAATATAGTGTTACAGGAAACAGGTGGAGACACTATGTCCTAGAAGAGGCACCTTACAGTAAATGTCGTAAAAATCGAACCAGTTTCAGAGAGTCTTTTGTCTCTTGTTTGTTCCATTTGTGTGTTTGTTCAAGGTAATACATACTGTACACATTATTCAGCTAGCCAAACACTGTACATATACTGTAAGGTATGAACACAATGGTAAAATTGTACTACAGTCTATGTTGCCTAGTGTTACAACTCCTTTTTTTATAATAAATAAATAAATCAGATAATGTCTGTGGAGATGAAAATGATCTTGTACGGCAGGGAGTTTATACCCGTTTAATGCTTAATTTGTACTTTGTGGGACACATTGTGAGCTTGTAGATCTGCTATTTCCACATGCAACAAAGTATTTTATTTTATGAAACCTTTATTTAACCAGGTAAACCTCATTGAGATGGAAAATCTCCCGGAGGCAGCACAATAATAAAAAAAATGTACATTTACATTTACATTTTTTAAAAAAAGAAAAAAGGTTTAGGTCTGGCACAAACTATGCTACTTTCCCACACTTTTGTGACATTTGTCCTTTAAAATTGAAATCAGTCATTTTAATACAAGTTCTTGAAAGTATAAATCAAAAGCCTACAGTATGGCCTACAAAATAAAACCTGAATTATTTCCTGACAATAAAAACCAGTGCACCTTTTATTCATTCTTGAAAGGATCATTTAAACAGCCTTGAAAAAGTTTCCACCGTTCCAGTAATGCTCTTTTACAATCATTAACCTTACCACACACCACGACCACCGTTACATACACACACACACGCTCATTATGAAATCCAGGGCTTTATCACAAAGCAGTGGAATCGATTCATCTGACTGATACATGTGTGTGACTAAACACGACACTGGCTGGTCTAGTGATAGTGACGCGTTGAAGTGCAGTTTTAGAGGAAACCAATCATCCGTCTCTAGTGGGCTCTTGATCACAGCCGGTTACGACACAGGGGTCTCGACACTGTCACTTCCTATCATTGCCGTGGGTAGTAGAGAGGGAGGGAGGGAGGGAGAGAGGGGGCTCTTGTGTTTATGTCACACACCACCGTGAGGACGAAAGAGAGGAAGGAGTCGAAGGACAGAGTTTCGGTATAGTCTCACTCCAGCTCAACTGAAATATTTAAGAATAATACTGATAAGAATGACAGACATGGTTATAACACTAGACAGGCAGTAAGCGGTCCCTTTACTTTACCTCTGCCCAGAACCAATGCACTTAAGAAAACAGTAATGCATAGAGCCATTGCATAATGGGATGTGCTCCCCCCTCATTTGACTCTTAACCCTCCAAGACCCGCAGTTGTAATATTACAACATTTGTATTTTATCAAAAACATGGTATAAATCATTTGTTTTCCTGTTATTCTTTCACCTAAACATCATCATTGGATCCTATTGTTTAGTCTTGCAATGTCATTGGCCGGGATATTTGCATATAAATACCCCCCACAGAGGCAGGAAAAGTCACAACTTGAAAATCCTTGAAGGAAGAACAATCTCTTTTTCACTGGACAGGATTTCTCACAAAAAAGTAAGTAAAATGTCTGCAATAATTTTTTTGGTGATCATTAGAATGTCTAGAACATGTACATATGATATTATTGGGAAAGATATCCCCCAAATGTAAATTAGAGCATGCTTTATACTTGTTGTTTTTTTACAACTCTGGGTCATAGTGGTAGCAAATAGCAATGCCACCTGTTCACCTGGCTAAGTGGAGTCTTATAGTTTTCACAATACATTTATACAATTATGTGTATTTTCCCCACATTGCATTACTATATATATATATATACCACAAATAACCACAAACATTACCAAAATGTTTTGCTAAAACATTATAGGCAATGAAATGTTATAACTTATAAGCTAAAGCAGTATATTTGTCTTCGAGTACAATTGGTTAAAACATACAAATTGGTATGTGTGTGTGTGTGTGTGTGTGTGTGTGTGTGTGTGTGTGTGTGTGTGTGTGTGTGTGTGTGTGTGTATATATATATATATATATATATATATATATATATATATATACCAATTTGTATATTGTAACCAATTGTACTCGAAGACAAATATACTGCATCATTAGCTTATAACATGTCATTGCCTATAATGTTTTAGCAAAACATTTTGGTAATGTTTGTGGTTAGCAATCAGTGTATGGTAATTGTTCATATGGGAGTCGCCCAGTTAAGAATCTCTCATCATTGTTCCTGTGATGGGTGTTGGGATTGCCCACTTACAGTCATCCCCAATCCCTTTGTTAGGCTAAGCATCATCATTCATCACTGATGGTGCTAAGTACCATCATCACTGATGCCACTTGTGAGGATAAGCAAAGTACAATAGGTTGGCCAGACAGTATTGTGTGACTTGTGAAATATGTACCTGCAGTGAGATGTGCTAGTACTAATGTACTAATGGTATTTCTTTATTTTCATTTCAGAATGCCACAAGCAAGGAGAGAGCCTCGCTTCACTGCAAGGGATGTGTTGGATATTGTAATGAATGGAGAGAGTGATGTGGACATCGACTTTACTGAAACTGATGAAGAGTCGGATGAAGAGGCCTGTGGAGAGGAGTCCAAAGAAAACCATCCACCCAGTGAACCCAGTGAACCCACTGACCCACTGCCCCCCCCCCAACCGGCCAAACACGCCAAACCCAGTGAAAGATATCAGTGGCAGAAGAAGACCTTCATCAGCCCTAATACAGACTTTTCTGGTCCACCTTTGACTGAAGATGTGAGTTCACTCCACACACCACTGCAGTACTTCCGCCGGTTTGTGTCCGGTTGTTCTTTTAATAAAATCAAAATTCTTAAAAATATGGCTTATTGATGTTATTATTCATAATGTACTGTTCTGAGGCCCAATATTATTCATAATGTATACTGTTCTGAGGCCAAATGATAAACCATAACCATATAAATGAACCCTTAAGTTGTTCTAGTGAAGTATATAGACATTTGCCATGCTATTCTGACAGTGAGTAAAATGGCCTATAGGAAATTCTGCTACCCGTTAGACCCACTGTTGTAATATTACAACATTTCAATAAAACCTTACGAAAACTATTTTTTTTAAAAAACATTATATTTTCCTCTCCAAAGTACTCCTAAAACACCATCTGAAAGGTTGACAATTTTTTTTTGTAAGTAGAAATATATCCGGGTCTTGCAGGGTTAACTAGAAATACATTTGGTTTAAAAAAGAAACTAAAAGAGACAGTTTACCCCCAAAATGACTTTTTTTCCCTATCGATTAGTCACCCCATGGACACTTGAATTCATGGATATTTTTTAGTTTTTTTGTCGCATTCCTAAGCAAATAATTTGATGACCGGCAGCATTTCCGGTAGGAGACACAAAGAGTCTCCTTTGTGTCTCCTACCGGAACAGCTGCCTATCCATGAATTCAAGTCTCCATGGGGTGACTTATCGATAGAAAAAAATATGTTTTTTGGGTGAACTATCCCTTTAAGGAAGCAATAATCAGAAAGGAAATTAGATTAGATTGAGATTATTATTGGTATTTTCGGACAGACAAACCTGTTAAGTTTGTGTTTTTGTTCACTAACATTGATCGTGCTGTAAGTGCATTTTATGATTTGTATTGTGATGAACAATAAACAACAGTACGGCCAACTATAAAGATATAGTTTAAATCGTTTTAAGTCAAGTGGATGGCACCACAGTCTACACTACAACTATAACAAAGACAATGGTGAACAACGACAGTTGTAGTTATATAGTACTTGGTGTGAATGGCTCTCTAGTTAAAAATGAACTTAGAAATGGACTCATTCCCAGTAAGTGATGGGAAGTGATTTATTTTACCGCGGCAAACCTGTGATATGAAAAGTTGAAGTTCCCATCTATACTAACGGTGATCTGTGCTGAATATGAACATCTCCGTCTGTCTGAGATGTCAATTCTAAACATTAAAAAAAATAGCCCGATCTACAAGCTTGTGAGCTTGTGAGATTAGGCATCCAGTGGAGTTCAGTTTTGTGGAGGGAGCCTCACACAGCAGGAATTCCAGACCAGTGATTCAGATGCTGGCTGGAATACACACTGTTCCAGATCTTGATGAATTCACTCTTTCGAAAGTTTTTTTATGTGTCTGCCTGGTGATGAAGCAACGCACCCGTTATAAATCGTTTATTGTTGTTGTAGGACTCAATACACTCGTCTCGCATGTGTATTTCTCATGGTTGAATAATTCTGCCTGTAAGCCATTTGTCTCCTTGTCACATGTCATCACGGGGCTTCTTCTTCTTGGGACAGCTGGTTTGCTTCTGAGTTTGCCACTTCCAGTCACACATGTGTCAATATCCTGCCTAGATGTTTCAAAATGCCATTTTCTAAAATGAGTCAAAATGCCCTCAGCAAGAAGGATCATGGTGGAGACAGAGTTCTCTCAAGTAAGTGCCATCATGTTAAGGCAAGTCGAGTTTATTTATAGACCACATTTATAAAACAAAATACCAATATATAACAATTAACCCATTAAAACCGGTCATTTTAGATTTGAACCACTTTAACTATTATCTGGCTATTAAAAAAATAGCAGATAGCCTATACAAGCTCATCTCGTGCCGCGCTATATGAGCTTGTAGATCTGCTATTTTTGAAATATCTTGAAATTTTTTGACAAATCTTTGAATATATATATATTTTTAAGTAAACATTTTTAGCTCAAATCTTTGCTTCTGGGAGGTCCCTGGAACAGCGGCGGCCATAAATACATATCATTTTGGGGGTCCTTGACATGAAAACGTTTTGGGAAACCACTGACATAGAAACATACGTTTTTTTCAGAAAACTGTTCGGATTAAGAAGACATTTGTAGAATCGGCCTCATGGGTCTTGATGGGTTATTAATAAACACAGACTACACAGGCTGTACAGACAGGGCCTCCAGAAACTAGGCACAGGCAGACAGATATATTATATTGAGAGAGAAACAGATAAATAGGGGAGGGAGAGAAAGAGAGATGGGGGGGGTCAGAGGTCTGCATGAAGTAAGGCAGCTTTCGCTTCAGGCGAGCAGTTAACATCTGAAAGGTTTCCTGATACGACCAAAGATGAGTCACACTTCTCAGAGACCACAATCAATTCCTTGAATTGTTGCTATGAGAGTAACCCCCCCCTCCCCCCCTCCGCCCTCCCTCTGTTCCTTTTTTCTTTCTTCTATCTATGGCATTCATTTTTGCTCATTCATAAGTACTGTGTCAGATGACCAGTTATGACAGTTATGCCGGCTGTCTCAGCAAATTATGTGGAGACCTTTAACAAGGCCTTTTGAGCATATAAAGGCACCTATCTTATCTTTATACGCAACATCTGTTTCTTGTGTTGTACAAAATGAGTTTGCGTATAAAAGTTGCAGATAAAAAGGCAATATTTGTCTGTTTCTGTTTTTAAAATATTTATTGCATCTGGCTGCAACTACACAGCACAATGCAGTGTAGATGTAGTTTTTACCCTTAAAATCTCTGCCTGAACAGATCCTTAAGGGGAAACGTGGACTCCCGGCCCTAAGGGTTGATTTTTACTGCATTTTGTTATGCACCTACATGGCACGTACTGTACTGTATATTTTGATAAACTGAGGTTAGAGCGACAAGGGCGTTATCACATACAGACCATACCAACGCCCAGGTCCTTGGAAAGCTATAATTGTCAGTTAGACACAGAGATTATTAAATTCAATCATAAGAAGACAGGATAAAAATACTACTACCAACTACCTGCACAAACCCACTCTACCCTTAATCACAGTGGAAGTGATGCAACCTTATGTGATTAATGACAATACATAACATTTATTGAGAGATTTTCTAGGTACTCAAAGACGCTTTGCAAAACAAAACAAATAATGTTATTGAAGCAAGAAATTAGTTAAATTAAATTAAATTGCGGCTAGAGAAGAGAACCAAAAACAGTATTAAAAAAAGAGAGGTGAAAAATAGAATTTGGTGGGGAAGGCAAGTTTGTGGGATTTGAGGATGGTTTTAAAAAGGAGACAGGGTGGAAGCTGTTATACAGTTCCAGTTAGTCGTGACCATGTTATTTCAGTGTTATTTCATGGTTCTGTCATCATTCTAATGTCTAAACATTATCCACTCCCCCTCACTTGATGAGATTTGCGCAAAGTAGACCCCCATGAACGCACGCACGCTCGCTCACACACTCACACACTCTCTCACACACACACACACACACACACACACACACACACACACACACACACACACACACACACACACACACACACACACACACACACACACACACACACACACACACACACACACACACAGTTGCCCTGCAATCACTAATAGCTGACCATTTCATGCTAAATGGAACTATTTCAGCACTTCCTGGGGCATGTAAATTGAGCAAGTCTATTTCTAGGTATATGTTAGTATACATAGAAAACAGCAGTAGAGCAACTTTGTTTCCCCATTTCACAGATTTCGTAATTGTTCCATTTGCTCCAGTCTGCCCTCAACAGAACTTCACACATTAGTAGTTCACCCCCAAAAAAAAACGACTTTTGGATGACCGGCAGAGACTCAATTGAGTCTCCTACTGACCAGTCATCAAATCATTGGCTCAGGAATGCGACAAAAACAAAAGAATCTCCATGAATTCAAGGCTTCACAGGGTGTGTAATTGATAGAAAATAAGTAATTTTTGGGGTGAACTACTCCTTTAAATTTGCTAAAATGTGCAATATTTGGACTAATCATAAGCAACCATTACCAAACCAGAACATGTTCTTATCACCACTAGTACATAATTGAAACTTTCAGTATTGTGCGTAAGTGATCTAAATGAATCAATGTTCCAATAGGATTTCATGATAAATTGAGTCATTTGCACCAATGATTCTAAAATTAGAAAACAAAACCGGCTGCCATACGATAAGTGCTGACCGATGTGGCTGTATCCAACGTGTAAGAAAACTAAGAACAAACATTGTGTAAAAACTGTAATACTGTTTATGGATCATATTTTCCTGTAATAGTTGTTAGCTAACCAATGTATCACGATGGGTGTGTTTGTCTAACTGCCATTTCAGATAACAATAAAAGATAAGACATTGTTTCATATTGACTGTTCCCATAGAGGGCTATCCCCTGGGTGTGTGTGTGTGTGTGTGTGTGTGTGTGTGTGTGTGTGTGTGTGTGTGTGTGTGTGTGTGTGTGTGTGTGTGTGTGTGTGTGTGGTCTGCGTACTTGTATTACTATACTTGTGAGGACCAACTGATCCCACAAGTGTAGCAGAATTTGAGAAATTGACTTTGTCGAGGACAGTTTTCCTGGTCCTCATGAGTATAGTAATACCAACACGGGGTGTGTGTGTCTGTGTCTGTGTGTGTGTGTGTGTGTGTGTGTGTGTGTGTGTGCGTGAGCTGATGGGAATGGTGATCCATTCATCTTTACTGTCAGCACGTGTGTGTTTGTGTGAGTCAGTGTTCTGCAGGAACTGATAATCAGCTCTGTTCATTCAGCGGTGTTATGGAGAAGTGCTCTCTTGAGGCATAATTACAAATCCAGCCGAATGAATAGAATGATATCTCAACATTAAGAGACAGAGCTTTATATAAGACCTTTTACTGATTCCGAACACACCGATGTGGTTTACGGTTGGCGGCTTCACAATAAGCTTATTTGTGATAACATCCTCTGGGGAGCTGTTGTCCACAGTTTGTACTCAATTCCCCGGCGTTTGACACAATAGCGGTGCGGAGGTGGGCAGCTCTGCACGGGGCAAAGCTAACATTTACAGAGACGGGAATGAGAAAAGTAGTTGTTGTGCGTTTCCAGGAATAAGGAAGCGTCGCTTGTTCTGTTCTGGTCTTATGTGTTCTGTTGTGTTCTGTTCTGTTCTGTTCTGTTTTGTTATGGTCATATTTGTTCTGTTCTGTTCTGTTCTGTTCTGTTCTGTTCTGTTCTGTTCTGTTCTGTTCTGTAGTTCTGTTATGGTCTTATTTGTTCTGTTCTGTTCTGTTCTGTTCTGTTCTGTTCTGTTGTTCTGGTCTGGTCTTATGTGTTCTGTTCTGTCGTGCTGTTCTGGTCTGGTCTGGTCTTATGTGTTGTGTTGTGTTGTGTTGTGTTGTTCAGGTCTGAAGTGTTCTGTTCCATTCCGTTCCGTCCCATTACGTGCCGTTCTGTTGCCACGCCGGTAAAGCTGGTGCCCTGGTGCTGCCACACAACAGCACAGTTACCGTACAATAATATCTCATCTTACAGTTATCTTTCCGTATCTTATTACAACAACAGTAAGAAGATATTGTTATCTCTCCAATTATCCGTTAAGCTCTACAGCATTAATTTACTTCCCGCTTCGTTACTCATACACTCTCTCTCTCTCTCCTCCCCCCCTCTCTCTGTCTCTCTCTCTCTCCCTCTCTCTCACTCACTCACTATCTCCTACTATCTTTCTCTCTCACTATCTCTGATTCTTTCTCTCTCAATATGTCTTTCACACGGTCTCTCTCAATATCTCTCTCACACGCACTCACGCGCGCACACGCACACACGCACACGCACACACACACACACACACAGTTTATCTCTCTCTCTCCAGGCATTTATCAAGAGAAATAAAAGAGAAACAGAGATGGTGCTCCTCTCTTTCCTTCATGTCGACTCCCCCACCATCACTGTATATTAAACATATGAGTCAGCCTGGTAAATCTGTGTCTGCCTGCGTGTGTCCTGTCCTCCGCTGACCTGTGAGCTAATTTTCTCTAAACTGTGACTACTCACCATTACAGGGAAATGGTATCCCGCAAGTAGAGCTGCATTCAACACATATTCACCAAGTTCCAATCCGTCCTGTGTATTTCCTTCATTTATTAACTTTGTTACCAAGCAACCTTTTTGGCTTTCCAACAGGGTATTGTACTTTTCCAAAACACAGTTATATGTGAGTCATTGTAAGTCAAGCTGTGAATACTGTTAAGTTCCAACAGGGGTCACATATTCAAATGTTGCTTTTAACTTTTCTCTTTGATTTGCCGATAAATGAATTAAGAAAATCTCAAGTTGGGAGTGATAAAACGTTAATCTAAATGTATATAGTATATCCTGCTCTTTTAATCCTAGCCTGGTTAACCATCCCGGTCGCGGAATTCACATTTCCATGTGTCTTCTGCAGAAGTCGGTCTGCAGAAGACACATGGAAATGTGAATTCCGCGACCGGGATGGTTTACCAGGCTACTTTAACCCCATACCCAATACTGTTGACCTCAGGCAATTGACTAAAACTAGAGGTTCAGGCCGCTACACAGCCCTCACTTCTAGTAGCAATCGCATTATATACAGTAATCTATTTGTTTTTATGCTGCTGTTCTATCATGTGACATTCGGTGTAGGCTGCTGTAATATTTGCAAGTGAGTAGGCATAACTTTAGGACAACTGCTGGTCAACTATTCTGAGCACAAAGCCTAGTTTTAAACGGTTGTATTTACTGGTTGGTGTTACACCAAATGCGTTAAGCCGTCCGATTCTGTGACCGGTCTTCAGTGCAGTTGGCAGGATGCGACGGAAAGTAAACTGAATTCGATTGGTAACCAAATATGGTGTAACTGGGATACAGTTCCGCCACGTGATCATCCCTAGCCAATCACAGATCGGACAAACATCACTACAACGGGACATTGCTACAACGGGGCGTGGAAATAAGCCATTTGTATATATAAATTGTATATATGAATTATGAAATCATAATTCATATTGTAGAAACGCTGTGCTACTGTTAGCTTTGTTAGCCTCCATGTCAAACATGGAAGGGGACGTAATCAATCCATGGCGGCTTCTAAAATACGTTTGATAAGACAGTGGTTATAGCAGTAGTTCTTAAAGTGGTGTCCGGGCACTCCGGGGACCCCCTAAGGGGCCTTGAGGAGGTTCCAGGGGGTCCCCAGGAAAATTAGTAAATACCGTAATATAACATCGACACATAAGGTTAATCTATTGCTCTAAAAATCTTGAAACATTTAGAACAATTTGGAATTAGACAACTTTAACAACACTTATCTTATTCTCTTATTATGCGGGTCCCTGGCACAAAATGTTTTCGGATGGGGGTTCGTGGTCCAATACATATCAACATGGGGGTCCCTGACATGAAAATGTTTGAGAACCACTGGGTTATTATCATAGAGGTTATTATAGTATCCACAGCAATAAGCATCATCAGGTTCTCCGGCAAAGTCAGTGTGAACTCTGCAGGTTCACACTGATCCGTGTCATTTTAGATTTTAGCAATTCAAAAATAGCAGATATACAAGCTCATATAGCGTGTCACTCGTGGCACACTATGAGCTTGTAGATCTGCAATTCTTTTTTAATTGTGAACATTTGTGCAAATCTTTGAATATATAAGTTTTTAAAGCAACATTTTAACTCAAATCTTTGCTTCTGGAGGTTCCTGGAACAAACATATTTTGAGATGGGGGTCCGCCGCCAAATACATATATTTTTGGGGGTCCTTGACATGAAAAAGTTTGAGCACCCCTGATATGTTGCTACATAGGTTTTTCAGAAAACCGTTAGGATTTAGAAGACATTTGTCGAATGGGCCTCAGGTCTTAATGGGTTAACGTCTGATACTCCCTGCCGGCTGGACTCCTGCCTGCTTACTGTATCAGTCCCTCTGTCAACTCCTCTTCTCTCTGACATTTCCTTCTGGCAGAAAAGTCACTCTCTATCTTCTACATAAATGTTTAAAACAGGACAGAGTACATCATATGCACATAATAGTTACTGCTCCCTTTCTTAAATTCTTTGCTGCCTAGTATTTACACTTCTATGACCTCACCTGCAAAAATGTGATAGGTCACGAGGCGAGCATGTTTATTTGGGGATTTTACTAATATGGTGATATTTACTTAGCCTGGTAAACAGGTTGCGTGTGAATTTACACGACCGGGCTGGTTTACCAGGCTAATATTTACTGTTGAAACGTAATCAAATTTGGAATGGGGTACCTGCAAGCCTTAAAGGGATAGTTCACCCCCAAAATGACTTTTTTTCTATCGATTAGTCATCCCATGGAGACTTGAATTCATGGATATATTTGGTTTTCGTTGCATTTCTAAGCCACTAATTTGATGACCGGCAGCGGCTCTGGTAGAAGACACAAAGAGTCTCCTTTGTGTCTCCCACCGGAAACGCTGCCTACCGGTCCGCTGGTCATCAAATTATTGGCTTAGGAATGCAACAAAAACAAAAAAATATCCATGAATTCAAGTTTCCATGGGGTGACTAATCGATAGAAAAAAAGTATTTTTTTTGGGTGAACTATCCCTTTAAGTCTATTAGCTCCATTGTTAAAGGAGAGATCCGGACATTTTAAGTGTTATCTTTGATGTGTCGCTAATCACTCACCAACATTGAAAGGGACGTTGAGTTATTCCAGAGAGTCCCCTGTCGTCCAGTCTGACGACCCCCTCCGTTGGCATAATGGTAATGGTGGCATGATACTCAAACATGCACTGAATGTCGCGAACGAGCTATCGTTCGTGCAGAACGAGATGACGCTGGTTGCTTGTTTCTCTCACAGAACCTGGCGTCTGTGGAAGAAAAAAGCAACCAGCGTCATCTCGTTCTGCACGAACGGTAGCTCGTTCGCGACATTCAGTGCATGTTTGAGTATCATGAGACTCCACGATGAGCAGTAGTAGAGAAAAAACTAACTTTGCATCGGTTATAATAGACGATTTTCACTCTTACACGGGCTCCCATTATGCCAACGGAGGGGGTCGTCAGACTGGACGACAGGGGACTCTCTGGAATAACTCAACGTCCCTTTCAATGATGGTGAGTGATTAGCGACACATCAAAGATAACACTTAAAATGTCCGGATCTCGGGGGCACGGTGGCACAGTCGGTAGTGCTGTCGCCTCACAGCTAGAAGGTCCTGGATTCGATTCCCGCAGGGGACGCTGTGGGCGCTGAGGGTGTGTTCTCTCCTCCGCATCATCAGTGCCCATACCCTAGGTGGGGTTGGCGAAAGGGCCTTTCTGTGTGGAGTTTGCATGTTCTCCCCGTGTCTCCTAGGGTAGGTACCCTCACAAAAACATGCAGTAATCCTGGTCACTATACTGCCTCCCCCTGGCCAGCCGGGGCGCCTGATGGAGGGGAAGGGAACTGGTTGGAATAACGTGTTCCTTCCTTGCGCTACGTCCAACCAGGGAAACTCTCCCCTGTCAGGTGACAAGAAGGTCAGTTGGCTCTCATGCATTGAAGGAGGCATGAGCTCGGCCCTGGCCTCCCTAGGTTGGCAGAGGGAAGGTAGTGCCCAGGATAACATAGACAATTGGCACTGGGTGTAAAAAATAGGGTTACAAAATTGTGGGATAAAAAATTTAAGGAGAAAAAAAAATGTCCGGATCTCTCCTTTAACCTCAAGTCCTCCATAAAGAACTGTCTGAATAGCAGCTGGACGTAATTATTACGGCACTCAAGTTTACATGCACATTTCACTCAAAGGACCACAATAGAAATAAATGATTGAGCTTCTTTTTTTTTTGCAACATTTTGATTAGTAGCCACAAGTGAAGGGTCTGGATATTTTGATGAAGAGCATGTAGCTTGAAACGTCGAGTGTGCAAGCAGGTTTTCTTTTCTCAGGCTGCAAGGCACGTACGTGCCTTATTTGGTATTGGATGTGCACATTTCTTCTTACTAGATGCATACAATATGTCAGAGCACTTTTCTTGGTACTCAAAGTGACACTTTACATGAGCAAAACCATAATTTAACAACCTTATTAAATCAAAATAATTATAATAAATAGTGTATACAAAACAAAGATAGGGGGAAAAAACAGAAGAAAAAAATAAAATATGTAAAAAATATATATATATGAAGACGGGATTAGCTGGAGAAGGCAAGTCTATAAAAAGGTGGGTATCATTTTAGATTGCATTGGATATAAAAAAAATAGCAGATATACAAGCTCAAAGTGCGTCACTTCGTGCCGTGCTGCAAGCTTGTACATCTGCTATTTTAGATCATTTTTGAAAAATCTTGAAAGTGTTTGAAAAATGTTGAATATTTTTGAATTACGAAAAAGTTTGAGAACCGCTGATTTAG
Organism: Gymnoscopelus braueri; assembly: GCF_963280865.1. Lineage (NCBI taxonomy): Eukaryota > Metazoa > Chordata > Actinopteri > Myctophiformes > Myctophidae > Gymnoscopelus > Gymnoscopelus braueri. The sequence continues at coordinate 14,689,809 of NC_137615.1, forward strand.
AAGGCAGTTGTAGAATCGGCCTCAGGTCTTAGTGGGTTGAAAAAAGAGAGGGTGGGGGCTACTTTGATATGAGTTGGGAGTGAGTTCCACAAGGAGGGGGCATCACCTTTCACCCCAGGTTCTGAGCTCACTCCTGGGAAGTGATGCCAACTTAACAAAATTAACCAGTTCCAGTTACCACCAAGGCAGAATGGCTTTATTGACCGTTTCTGTCATCAACTTGCATGACCTCTTGAACCCTATTCTGGGACGAACATTCAGCGAAAATAAGAATGGATTTTCTGCTGCAAATTTACCTGAACTGGAGCACGTACCTAAATTTCAACTTCTCGTAAAGGGGGGAAATCCATTCTCTGTTTTCTATTGATTGATGGCAACCTATGTAAATTAAACTGGAGGCCATTGTACGACAATCGTTGGACTGATCGTTTCCTTCCCAATAACCTCCTCAAGAATTGAATATTTTGTCCGTGTTGTGTTTATGTCTCTGATTCCAGCCAGGTGTGCAGCAGAAAAGTCAGGTAAACATAGAAGGAAGCAAGTATTATTATTATGTCATCATCAGGAGAAATGATGATTCCGAATCTGATTTTCTATCCTTGGTCCAAAGGTTCGATCGCTAATGCATAACGAGAGGACTATTAGGGCGGCACCCTTGAGCTGAGCCTCTACCTGAGGGAAAGGCTACCGATCAAATTCCATTTGTATATATTATGCCTTTGGAGGTTTATAAATAGTTGTTTTGTTTTACCATACAAATACATTCACTGGAAAGATACCTCTAAAACTTTATACATATAAGACCATTCAAGTCAGTCAATTTCAGTTTTTTTTTTTGCATTAACCACGATTAGTGTTAAATCCTACTTATACTGTATTAAGGATACACGTTTTTGATTGATTTATTGAATACTTTATTAGTCAGAAATGTAAACATCACGAGGTACAGACATTTAGTATAAAAGGATAACACAAAAAAGTCCTGGGGACTTGTTTCCATTGTGGTCCGATTTCTAGTTTTTGAATCTGTGCTTTGAATAAATCAGGTTTGATTGTTATGGATAATATTCGGACAAATGTTAAAAAAATAAAAAAGAATAAAAAGAATGTGTCAAAATGTGCCCCCAAATAAATCTTTGAATGATGCTACTCATAGCAAAGGAATCTAGCAGGATTCAACCTCGCTCATACTTTCCCTCATTTGAATCGAAATAGAAAAAAAAGAGGTTCCGTTTCGTCTTCCGGGGCTGTGCTGAATGTGCCAGTGAAAAAGCAACCCACATTACCACGGCTGTGACACTTGAGGTTGAGGTTTGTTGTGGCATGAGAGCCTGCGTGCACCGGGACATGTTGGAGTCGTGTGTGGGCTGGGCTGCCTAAGGCCTGCTGAGGTACCGTGTGTGTACAGTATCAAATTGTTCCCGCAAGCCACGTTACGTTGCCATGGAAGTGGCAGCAGGGGCTGTTTCTAGAGCTCGCCTCAGGCCATGTGGTGTAAAGTAACTAAGTACATGTAGTCAAGTAAAATGTTGAGGTATTTTCTACTTTCTTCAGTATTTAATTTTTTTAATGTATTTGTGTATCTTTTTTTAATGTTTTTTGTACAATACTTTTACTTCTACCTCACTTCATGTCAGAGGAAAATAATGTACTTTTACTCCACTACAATTATATGAAAACTTTAGTTACTTTGTAGAATTTGATTATTATTACAAAACACACTAACCACTTCAGCCCTATATTTCGGCTATATGAAAATAGCAGACCTACAAGCTCACAATGCGTTGCGACGCATTGTGAGCTTGTAGATCTGCAATTCAAACATTTTCATTTTTATACATTTTGAACTTGTGAACTGGGACATTCTGCACAATGAGTACTTTTACTTTTGGTACTTTAAGTATATTTTGATGCGGATATTTTTTGTACTTTTACTCAAGTAAATTTTATATGTGTAATGTATGTCGACATTGCAGCGTTGATACTTTTACTTAAGTAAAGAAATGTGAGTACTTTTTCCAACCACTGCTTCAGGCCATGTGGTCTGCTCTGACGTGGGAGCTTTGGGTGTCATCTGGGGAGGTCGCCATGACAACCGCTATGTTTTCACCAGGACGACTTCCAAGTTTCTGCTGGTGTCTTCCAGTTTGAGTCCTCCTGCCTGCTAGTTTTTTCCCCCCTATAGCCTTGCGTTGGGATTTCCAGACAGGCCTGGAACTATACGGCCACAGCACGTTTTGGAGGATGTGGGATTACCCCTGTCTCTTTTGATAATGAAAGTGAGATGACTGGGTCTTTAAATGTTCTGGAGTGATTTACATGACTGAGAGCTTTACTGGAACAACTTACGTTACTGAAATATTTATTTCTCGTAAAGACCTTTTTTTTTGTGGAGATCTGGTGAATTACCCTCAAAACATTGAAATGATATTAAACTTTTGAGGGCTCTTCTTTTCTACAGACAATTAGCAGTATTATTATTATTAGAAAAATAGTATATATATTATATATATAATGTTTTTTTTCACATACATTCAAGTCCTTTGACTATGCACTGTGGGTTCATTCTCCTGTCATTTGAGATGCTGCCACTCCCACATTCCATATCAATTAAACACTTTCAACCTGGTGTCATATTTTGGGAACGTCATTATAGCGGAAATTTTTCAGTTTCTGTTGTGATTCTCTGACAGATCCCTGTTGTTTAAGTCAGTGGACCGTTTTCATGTCAAGGACCCCCAAATTGTATTGTGTTTATTTTAATTTTTAGAATTATAATATATATATTTTTAATTTTCCCAATTTCTTTAAAAAAGATTGTTGCTCTCTGATCTGTGCTCTTTTATCGTGTTTCTTGCCATCTTTAATGGCGTGTGAGTCGTTTTGGAACTGTTTCAAGTGCTAAACAAATACAATTTATTATTAGTTCCTGATGATTTCTGGGTAGCCTAGTGCTTGTGGGTTTTTAGAGTCCCTCAGTGACTGTTTATTTACTTCGTCGTTACAACTGAGCATACATAAGGCGTTGCACTGTACCTGTATTCTCTGAGGTATCAGTGTTCATGTGTTTCTTTCGTTATGCAAGCGAGGGCCTGCCGATTTAAAAACAATTCCAAGAAACCAGCCACACCCCTTACAGGGAATAATACAGGCAGAAACAACCTGGGAGACAAACACAAAATGTTTCTATTCTTGAAGCTGTTATACAACATGTAAAGCAGTAGTAATCTGAGTTCCCAGAAGCTCTCACCAGCTCGCCTCTCGCATACAAACGGGAAGAGCAGTTTGGTTCTCAAAGTGGGGTCTGGGGACCCCCAGGGGTCCATGGGGGGGTTCCAGGGGGTCCCCAGCAAAATCAGTTAATATGGCATCAAAGGTTTAACCACTTTAACCCTATATACATCGGCTATTTGAAAATAGCCGAACTACAAGCTCACAGCGCATCACTTTGTGAGCATATTTTCTAAAAAATCTTGATTTATTTTAATTTTTATGTGAATTAAAAAAAAAGATTTTAACAACACAAATCTTGTATGGGAGTCCCTGGCACAAACTATATGTGGCAGCACATTTAAGAGGAATTTAACCATCCTGTTTCCTCACTAAAATATATTGGTATTGAGAAGGTATCACTCCCCCTAGAGGAGGTCATCTGGATCTTAATTACTTTCCAGGAGGGAACATTATTGGATCCACAGCCTGAAATCATGCACTGAATATTGACTATGACTTCAAGTGTTTTCTGTAAGGCACTTTGTTTTGTTATTTATGATGTTCATTTAGAACTGATGTTGTAACTCGACTGTATATATTCATATGAATGATTTTCAATGGTAAAGTATAATGTATGACTTTTTATTTGATTGGCAATATTTGCCGACACTGTATGTTGTGATGTTGACCAATTCATTTGACCAACCATGTGGTCCTTTAAGAGTATCCGTCTAACTAAGGGTGGTGAGTGATGTTTCAGTTGAGTCGCGCACGCGGAGAACAAGATGACACCAGGCAGTATCACACCACATGTCCTGAAGTGTATTACACACATAGAGAATATATACAGTATTGGACACATGCAGGACGGGACCAGAAGATAGAGACAAGGACAAAAACAGAAAGTAGTTGATTGTCATGGCGTCATGGTGTATAAGTCGCGCTTACGCAGGTGAGAGTGATTCAACACATGAATGTACTATAGGGTCAATCAGGTAAAGGTCAGTGCCATAATCATAATTCATAAAACTGTATCTATTGGTTTGAAAAGGCCCTTTGATTGCTATCTCCACCGGTGGTGGAAAGTAACTAAGTACATTTACTCAAGTACTGTACTTAAGTACACTTTTGAGGATCTTTTACTTTACTGGAGTATTTCCAATTGTCAAAACATTTACTGCTACTCCACTACATCTCAGAGGCAAATATTGTACTTTTACTCCAATACAATGATTAAAAACTTTAGTTACTGCCGATATAAATCATTACATTATAAAACATACATTAACCGTTTTAGCCCTATTTCATAACAAGGCTATTTGAAAATAGCCGATCTACAAGCTCACAACGTTGTGAGCTTGTAGATCTGCTATTTTCAAACATTTTAGTACTTTTACTTTTGGTACTTTAAGTGTATTTTGAGGATCTTTTTTTTCACTAACTTGGCTCTGGGACAATGACGACGTAGCACCCGTGCGCAAGGAAACCGGGGTTTTGGTCTGCCTTCAGCCTTTCACTTCCGGTGGTGCCACTATGTTTTCATTCCCACTAACAATATTTCTACACGGAACACTAACACCACTTCTCCCAGAGACATGGATCGTTTTGGTTATAAGCCCACTTGTTTCTATGATGAAAGAGTAAGTTAAAATGTGAATATCTTTCCGTGGTTTTGTCTGCTCCGCGGACGCTATTGTTAAATTAGTTTGGGTTTGTTTCGAGGGTGAAAGATCGACGGACACGTGAATCCCGCCCACTACATTTGATTGGGTAAAGCGCGGCCTGCTTCCTGATCTGAAGGCACGCCCACTTGTAGCCCAGTGCGTACATGTTATGACGAGCCTTCACGACAGATTCCAACGCAGAGCAGAATCTGTTCTTGAGAGATTACACAGTATGTGACTTACTATTTGTTGATCATAGTAAACATGACTCTATATTTACCCATTTCTTAATGTCATTTTGACTGAAAACATGGACCCCCTAAACTTTGAACACAATCTTCAATGGGTAGGTTTTAGCTCAGAAATTGAACATTTAGTTGTCAATTAAACTAAGTTTTGACCTTTTCTGTGGCCTTTGACCGTGGCCTAATAGGCTCTGTGCATACAACTGTGTTCCCGTGTTTCCAGAAGGTGACATAGGGGCGGCCATAGCTGATTGGTTAGTGAGGCCGGTACATTTCCAGGTACGATTCCAGGGCAGGCCAGCAATGTGTCGATGTGTGTCCCTGAGCAAGACCCCTAATTGCTCCCCGAGCGCCGGCTCATTTGATTGGCTCATTTAATTGATTGCTGCCGAGCCAATCAAACAAAGCTATGGGAACATGAATCGGAACAGGACACGGGGTAGCCACCTTCTGGAAAAATGGGACTACAGTTATGCACAGCCTATTACCCCCAAAATTAGGTCAGGTAATTTAACCCTGAAGATGCATTTGAGCCTTTTTATTTTTTTGCTTTATTTCAGCTAGGTCAGACTGTAGATTGACAGGAAACCAAGGGCAGAGAGAGAGGGGAGACGTACAAGACAAGGACAAGACAACGGTGGTTGGTTTCCCGAAGGTTTAATGACGCATGTCACCATTTCCCCACAAAGAGGGACAGAGGGACAAACGGAAAGACAAACCGGACAATAATAGCTACATCTCCCCCCCACACATACACACACACAGAGCGAGGTTAAGACCTTGAACTACACATTAACATGAATCCAGCACTGATGATAGTGCCTATGAAGCATCTACGAAGCTATGAAACGCAAAGAAAGATTTTAATATGCAACACAATTTAACCCATTTCGACCTGAGGACGATTCTAAAAACGCCTTCTAAATATCCTGACCTAAGTTTTCTGAAAAAATTACAACAAATGTTGCTATATACTGTACATAGCAACAACTCCAAAAGGGGTTCCCGGATTGAAAGGTATAGTTACGTACAGCATAGGGGTCCCCGGTCTAAATGGGTTAATGCAATGTGTAGTGGGGGTCCCGTCTTTCACCTTTATTTATTCAGGAAGGTCAATCGAGAGGCCCTGATTACAGTGTACAAAGCATGCAATTTGCGTCATCTCTCTCTCAGCTAAGGGGTCCTTGGACTGAAAAACGTTGAAGTAGTGGTAAAGCAGTTCTGCCACGAACACAGAGAGAAGTTGCCTGCGTCATAAGGACCAGGCTGTACCCAAAACAGTAGATACCAGGCCTGTGTCATGGCATCTTGACATAATAATAATATAATTATATTATGCAAAATGTCAGAACATATCATAAGGTGAAAAGTGAAGAACATAATAACAATATACGGTATAATTCTACCACAATTCTTCCTCAAACCTTATACATTATTCTTACAGTAACTTGTCCGGGGTCCCGCATCAGGAGGCTACATTTGGTTCCCTCCTTTTTTCCCTATACACAATCTGCTGTACAAGCACTTGTAGATGGACTATTTCCGCAGAATATTGTTTCCCCAAACGTTCCCCAATTATGACATTCCCTGAATATGGATGCTGGGGTTCATGTGGTTACAATACTACACATCACATCTCGCACATATATATGAAATAGGTGAACTGAATCATGATAGATAAACTACTATTATTGCACTCTTATGGTTTTAGTTAGACTATGAAGTACTTATTTATTTGTAATTTTGTAAAGAGTATGGTAGGATATATGTAGGATTGTAGGATGTATGTATTTTCTGTCTTTTTTTAAATGCTGACCCTGGGAGCTGAGCTCCAAGACTTCCTATGGATTCGTGCAAATGGCAAATAAAGTCTTTTCTATTGTATTCTATTGAGTCATCGCTCCTGGGAATGTAGAGGATTCATATGAGGGGGTTTACTGCTCTGCTGACAAAGCCTGGCTGTACAGCATTCCTCATCCTCATACTGGAAGGACCCTCGACTTTACAGCAAAGCCTCTAGTCAGGGGTGTAACTAAGTACATTTACTCAAGTACTGTACTTGAGTACAATTTCGAGGTATTCTTACTTTACTGGAGTATTTCCAATTTTCCGTACTTGTACTTCTACTCGACCACATCTCAGAGGCAAATATTGTACTTTTACTCCACTATAATTATTTGAAAACTTTAGTGACTAGTTACTTAAATTATTATATTATAAAAAATACATTAACCACTTTAGTCCTATTTTATACCTAGGCTATTTGAAAATAGCAGATCGCGTTGCGAGCTTGTAGATCTGCTATTTTCAAACATTTTAGTACTTTTACTTTTGGCACTTTAAGTACATTTTGATAACAATACTTTTGCACTTTTAGTCAAGTAAATTTTGAATTCTGGACTTTTGCTTGTAACAACGTACTTCTGCATTGCAGTATTGATACTTTTACTTAAGTAAAACATTTGAGTACCTTTTCCACCACTGAGCATTCCTCATCCTCATCCTCATCCTGGAAGGACACTTGACTTTACAGCAAAACCTCCAGTGTGCCTCAAGGGCGTTTCTGGTCACCTTGACGAGGCGACCTCTGTTACAGGAAAGGCTATCGTGACCTATCCACCACAATTGAATGAGCCCTGGTTTCCGCATATTGCTCTCTTATCGTAAATTCTGCCCTTGTCCGCGTGCCACACACGCACACACGCACACACACTCATGCACGAGTGCAAATAATGTGCATGATGAGCACACCCACAGACACTCACACAAACGCGCACACACTCGCGCACGCTCTTGCCATGTGCACAAACCCCCGTGCACGGATCATTGTCATGGTACATTTACTGTAATAAGGGGCACGTTGTATTGAATAACCCAGCTGTCAATCAAATGACGGGAGGGCTTCCAGTAAGGCTCCATAACTATGTTCCTCCCTGCCTGCCGGTCAAAAATGTGGTGTTGTTATTTTGAAATGAATAGAGGGGCCGGGTTTCGGTCATCTTATGCTTATAAGCTCCATCGTACGACGGTGGAAATGGAGAAAAAGAATTACGATCTACAAGCTCACAACGCATCGCGGATAGCCACACGGGAGTTTATCGTCCTGTAGATCAGCTATTTTTGGCACGCTACACCATTTGAATGAGGCCGTACATAAATCAGGCTTTATTTTCCCACAGTGATGTTTTGTCTCCATTTCACCAGAAAAAATCTCACCGCTCTCAAGCCGTCAGGAACTTTGCTGTTGTATTGGGGGGGGGGGGGGGGGGGGGAGTATTCTGACTGCTGTGCCAACCACCATTATGTATGATTCTTGTGGGGACACTCCACTGACACCAGACTCTTACGATGAACTATTCATAAATGCTGCCATAAAGTTCCCCTTATGAGCTGTTTTAAGATCAGATAACTGTTAAGAATCAATGACCGAGCCACATGCAGAAGGTAGGCCTAATTAGGCATGAAACGGGTACATTTATTGCTACATTTATTGCCACAGTACTTCTAAAACCCCTGCAGCACCAGTTATCTTGGCAGGTGAACTACATAATAACACTAATGTCACCTCCGTTTTATTATTTTTTAAACAGAATACCATAGCGTTTTCAGCCACAAAGAAACTGGCCTGTCATGAAAATTTGGGGGACTATCATCCTTAACACATTACACCTTTTTAGCATGTTGCAGCATACATTCGGCATAGTCTCAAGCAACTGGTAAAATGACATTTATCTTGCATGTATTGTACCACTTGTACAGGATTTAAATTACTTGTGTGGGTAAGCAAAGAAAGGGTCTCTCCAACATCTGTCTAATAATATAACATTTCTCATTCATTGAGAACAATACTTAAGTTACTATCACATCACTACATATGTGGTCCCTGCAAGTCAACACTTGTGTTGTTTACAAAAAGACTTAATGCGCAAATGCTTTCAAAGCTGCAATAAAGCTGCACAACCAGTGGCACTGACTTTGCGCAGGCATGTGTACTATGTCAGCTGTTACTACAGTATGTGTTATGATACACACCAGGGAGACAGCTGTGGTGCTATTTTGGGATGTTTGTTGGGTAGTGTTATAGGACAAGGGTTCCCAAAATGTTCAGGCCGCGACCCCCAAAATAATCATATTTGAACTGGGGAGCCAGTACAACCACTTGGAATTGTAGGCATTACATTTAATTTGACTCGGTTTCACAGATAATTATTGTGAAAATAGCCGATCTACAAGCTCACAACGCCTTGTATCACACGGCTGCTATCACAATGCTTGACTCTTTCTTACGTAGGTCCTTAAATTGTAACTTTAGAAATGAGCAGATACCCTGTCCCTGTATACACTTATACTGTATGTTGATTTGTTTACTGTTGAGTGAGAAAACAATGTTGCACATTAAGCAAATCCCCTGGGGACCTGCCAAAATTATTTGGGGACCCCCTGAGGGTGGTTCCTCAGTTTGGGAACCTGTTGCAGGAGGTGACATCCAATTTGTGTTTTCTCGATAAATAAATTAAATAGTACTGTACCTATCATCAAACCAGAATGCCTATAGTCCAGCAGTTCATTGCTCATATTTTAATATTATCTCAAGCTTGATCCACACCCGCACTACAAGAATTTACAGTATTTCTGTTCGTCTTTATATTATATCCACCTCATGTATGGCAGAATAGAGTATCAGAGAGCTTTCACATGTGCAGAACAAAACAGATTCTGCATATTGGAAAGCAACAGCAATCAATTCAGACAACTGTGTCAAACGTCATCATGGTCATAGGTGCCTTCTTAATGTTAATTTGAAAAACATTTTTCTTTTTAGGTGACAAAGGATCCACACAAAATGTGGGGTTTATATTACCATTTCAACTGAACTGGCTAATTAGCTAATTCCCTGGAACTAGACTTCCAGATTACTTCTAGGGAGGAAGAATGCTCGTGCCAATTCTGTAGAAAGGTGCAGCATCAAATGAAGATTCATCGGAAATTCTTAAATAAACTAAACTGAATAGTTTTTTTTACAACCGTTATATTACGGGCATGTACAGCCTTATTCAAACCACTCATTTATGTGGAAAGCACATATAACAATAAAGGGTTTCATTGTCACACACAGACACACACAGACACACAGACACACACACACACTTACAGTACAAAATGTACTTTGCATACGGGGACCGAAAGGAGCTGCACTTTCACAACCTATTCGGTACTGTTGCGTTTCCACGGCGACCACAATCAAAATGGAATAATGAATGAAGAAGTGTTGGCGTAACACTACTATGCGTATGGTTTTAGTTACGTCACTGTGTCATTCAGATGAGTACCTGACACAACAGAGACGCACCCACCCAGTTCCAGGAAAAGCCTGTTTGACATTACGCACCCGCGCCCACTCAAACACACACACACACACAAGCTAATGACTGAATCTCTGGGTTATGCAATAGCCTGGCCGGGTAAGAGACAATTGTCACTCAAGACCAGGAATAGATTTGCTAAGGAGAAATGTTCAGTCACAGTGTGTGTTTTAGTCATGACATCTTAATCGACACCACCACCACAAATTACATCACCTCCAACGGAAGAAATTTGAGTAGGAGTAGGCAACTCCTAGAACTAGACTGCAGGGCTTTTCCTCTTAACATGGCAGAAGCCAGCAAGCATGCTACTGTAGGTAAGCTGCTGTAGTGTAGCATAAAATGCACCCAATAACTGTAAAATGAATTACAAGACATTTTCATGACTGGTATGTGGACAGCTAGGCAGTCTGAAAGCCCACCTCTTTAAACTCCACTCCTACCTCAACCCTATTGCCCAAAATGGACACCAAAATGGACATTTGTGTACTCTCAGAGTTAAATCAACACTCAGGATTTTACTCTGCGTCTTCCTTCTTGACGACTTGTACCAGATGTTTCCCTCCTCCTGCCTCTCTGCGTAGACAGGGACCCAGAATGCAGAGGCACATACAGTCACCGTTTATGTACATGTATTTGTAGCTCACACAAGTAAGTGAAACTAGCATCTCTGCATTAAGCCCCTGTCTTACCCAATGTCGTCAGATTCTGCATAACAACCACTAAGTTCAATGGAAGCACCAAAAAAAAAAGAGAGAGAGAGAGAGGGGGGGGAAAAATCTTATCTAACGTGCTTGTAATTTAAATTTGGCTGCATGCAGCCACATTTTCTGCAAAGTTATAGTAGGCCTTACAAGAGAACTTGAATGATCTCTGGTCTTCAGGGAGACTTAAACAAAAGTTTAACCACAATCACAACATACCACACTGGCATGCCACAGCCATATGGGCAAAGACTCACGGGGAACCTACAATTTAAGTTTTATATGAATGCACAGCATTAGTAAATACTCTAAATGTTCTGCACATTAGAGCCATTATTATGCACCTCAAACAATACATTAAGAGATGTCATGAGAATGAGACGGTCAAGGTTGTCCCGAGGACACAGTGGTATCGCTGCCAAGATATTAGCAAACGCAGTGGCAGCGGTTCAAATTCCAGGTAAAGTTCAGCTTGGTTCTGTTTTTCTCTCTATGCCCGCGACTCCTCCTTCCCTCCTTGGAATTGTTATGGAAAAACGAACACAATTCCAAGAGTTGCAAATTTCATCTCACTTAAAGAGATGATGATGTTTGAAAGGCACGCTGTGAATGGATCCACACATAGATTTACAGTAAGAGGGTCAGATAAGGGGAGCTGAGAAGAGGGAGTGGAGTGCGTACAGTAAATGTGTGGGCCTGGAGAAGCTAACGGGAGGAGCATGCCAGTAGAACAGACTGGGAGGGAGGGGGGGCGGGACTTGCGGGCCACGATGAGTCACACTGCCTCCCATTGGTTGGCTCTGACATCTGGCATCTGGAGCTCATTGACTATTCTGCTCCATGGCAACCAGCGGTTATGGAATTGTAAACAGAGCGAGCGACTGGAAGGCCAACCAGGAATTAGGCTTTAGCTGTCTCCCCGCCATGCGTGTAAGTGCTGGGATGGCCCTGTGAGCTTATATAGGTGTGCTGGGGCGAGAGAGGGGGGATGGCGGGTGCTCGGGGGTGATTGAGGCCCCAGCGAGGATGTGCAGCAGTGCTGTGCATCGACAAGGGACGTGGAACCTTACAGTATGTGACTTGCAAAAGAGGCAGTTATGCTGTTATTTAAGGAGAGAAACATAAATGGATTGAACTCAAAATCATTTATTGTTGTTTATCATTTATTAGGTTCCCCCATTAGCTTCTGCCTATAGACTTGACTATAGGAACACACCACAACATGGAACAGAGGATAGATGCCTATGTCTGATAAACTTTGGTAACTTGGCAAGTGATTCATGTTCAATTAAATTCTTTGGTTTTCCTAATCACCAGCAGAAGTTGAAGTTCAGCCTTGACAGAGAGCCAGTTTGGAATGATATGTATTGTCAGTATTAGTGACAGACACATGAATTGTTTTATCATATGCACTGGATACTGAAGGTGGAGGAGGTTTGCATTTGTATTTGTTTTAATGCACATACAGTACATATGCTTTTGAACACTATCTTATACAGTCATATTTCAATATTCTGTGTAGTGTATGTCATTGATGTGAACAAATAAATATTTGCAATAGTTTGCATGTACTAATTCTTTTTTGGACTTTATAGCTGAAGTTAATTGTGTGGTCTGCATTCTGCATACAGTGTGTGCCATGATGATCATAACTATCAGTTTCTCTTCTCAATTCTGATTCCTGTTCAATTCATAAGAACTTTTACCTGGTCCAGTTATGTTTATGACAGACACAGGGTGGTGAAACAAATGCATTTTGTTTCCCCCATCTAAAAAAAATGGCATAGCAACCAGTGTAAAAGGTCCTCTTCAAGTTGTATGATGATGAGTAATTGATTTCTATCTCTGCTCTGTGTCAACCCTGGCATGTTTGAATGAAGCCACACTTCCTGAGAATAACCCGATATGAAAGTTGTAATGGGTTCACACTGAACTGCATGTGGGCGGACGGGGCATTACCAAGATCGTAGTGCTGTTAAGACACACTTGCAAAACCACTAGTGTGCCAAATTCAGAGCTCTCTACTAGTTCTCTGGAACCACATGACCCCGGCGTTGCAAAGAAATTTCTCTGGAGCTTAATATCGTTCCATGTAAAGCTCGGGTCAAGATATCAACTGTCATGAGCTGATAATGTGTCAACTCTGTCCATATAAAAAAATATTTTATTAAAGACCTGAGACCATTCTACAAATGTCTTCTAAATTCTAACTGTTTTCTGAAAAAACGCATGTTATGTGTTACTATACACACACAAAGTGACACGCTGTGAGCTTGTATATCTGCAATTTTTGCGCAAAAATCTAAAATGACACAGAGGCCTTCCCGGTTTAAATGGGTTAAAAGTCTTTAGTATATTTCTGAGTTTTATTTTCTGTGCCCTTTGCGTCTACTTCTCAAAGGCAGTAGTTGTCTTATGTATAGTGTCCACATTTCCCCATATTATGTTGTTGACTAACGCTACAATAATGTTTCAAACCAAACTAGAATAATTACTGTGGTTACGTTCTCTCCAATGAGAGCATTCAGGCCTCATTATTTACTATGCGGGTTGTCGTCCGAGTGGTAAGAAAGTCTCTCCAGACTTGTGCACTCTCTGGAGAGAGACAGATTAACACCACACAGTCAGCAGAAGATACTGCATAAGAAGAAGAGGTTCACAAACTATGGTTCAGGACCCCAAGCGGGGTCGCGGGAAGGTGGCCGTGGGGTCGCTTATTGACAACAGAAAAAAGACAAAATGTATCCTTCCCATTATGTCCGTTTTATTTGCTGATTTGTTGGTTATTAAGGTTATGGCAACAGATACAGGCTGTATACGGTATGCTTCCATTTCCAAAAGTGTACAGAGACACTTTTCTATAGCTTTCAAACTGCATTGATGAGGCAAACATAACTGCCTTACAATCACAGCAGCATTGTAAATGCATTTTCTATAATTTTCCTATTCATGGCTACCAATGTATGCTTAATTTTTTAAGTGTCATATAACTCAAGTGTGGGGTTGCATAAACATTTCCCCCATAACATTGGGTACTGGTATTAAAACGGTTCCTTAGATCCGTGCTCAGTTCAATTAAATTAAATTGAATGTTATTATAGTGCCGAATCACACGTTGTGTCAAGACACTTTGCATATAGAGGAGAGAGACATGACATATCTCTTCTCTCTCTAATAAACATCTATAATGAACAGTATCTCCAGAGTTTTATTTTTTATCCTATGAGGCAGCGGCAGCAATTCCGCACGACTTACAGTAAAAGACAATGCAGTGCGCACATCCCCCAGATAAAAGACATTATCCACCCTGGACGTAAATGTCTCTCAACACCGTCTAGTGACATGACCGTCTTCATCACATCATCTGCTGAACGACTATTATTTGCTCAGTGTTTCCTCGTACTTTCCCATAACGCCTGCATGTCGCTTGTTCCTAATGAATTCCCCTCTCACTTTTGACAGTACTGTATTGTACAGCTGTGCCCTGTGTGGGCTCACCTGCTTCCTGCTAAAAGGTAAGAGTGAATGCCAATGATGTCATTGTTGTATGTGTATGATTAATATCTACCTTCTTATCAGATCAACACTGCATGTTATATTTTAGTTTGGAAGGCCTCCAACTCGCATCACAACAGCAATTGTTTGAGTTTTCTTTTTTTTTTCTTTTTTTTCCTTTTCCCCTATAATGACTGATAGTTTTTTGATCTATATGTTTTCAATCAGTAAACTTGCCTTGGTTAACGCTTTGTGATTAAATGTCAAATGATGTGTTGAAATGTCCTGATGACCTGCTGTATCTATATGACCTCAAAATGTACCTATTTGTCAACTAACACAATTGTCAGTTGTGCCCTATCACATATAAACCGGGCACACGTTCCCTATGATACCAAAGGAATGACTTGTTTATGGAACCGAATGTTGTACACAAGGACACAAAGATGATCAACAACTTATTATTATGACACCCTGACGCCTGTACATCTGATGAATCTCCATCCGATGTGTCAGGATCCTAACCGATGATGAGGACACACATTATGTCTAACGTCAGGAAGTCCATCTGTGTAGTGTGAGAATAACATTTTTGCTGTAAACTTGTACTGTCTCGTGTGGCTCACTCAGTAATACAGAATTGATATTTTTGGATTGACATCCGTTCTTGTCTGACTCTCATTCTTTGGTGCCGACTGGTCAAACTTGGGTTTATTAGAACCAAACCATCTTTTCATCTTTCTTGGTGTTAGCAAATTTCCTATAGTGAAATTTTAACTCCATCAATTACATTAAAATAATTTGTTATTTTATCAAATTATAAATTATAGATACAAAAAAAAAAACGACTCTAACTGTTGCACTCGCTACAATGCACTGATTTGCACTCACATGGCTATTCTTTGGGGGCCATCCATTCCCCTGCCCTGTCCCCCCACCCCAATCCCCAACTCCAACCACCCCCTTTTAGCAATACATTACGTACAAAGATTATTCATGCATTTCTGGACTGACTGAATGCTGCTGGTGTCATACCAGTGCATTAAAGAGAGAAGCATTCCTGCAGAGCACTCACACACGCACAGCACAAATCACCTCAGAGACGCCGCAGGCACGCACACACACGCACACACACGGTCGGGAAGGAAAGAGTAAAGTGCTGTGGAGGCAGGTATGAGCACTAGACCCTATATAGGAGCTCCTTACAGTAAATACAGTGTGTGCATGGATACGAGATTATAGCAGGTTTCCGTTCATCCATCATTTCAACAGATTGCAGCAAATGTGCATGGATTCCTGGCTGTGTGCTCAATAATGCAGCAGTGGGTCCCCAGCAAAATGATTGATAGTTAGGAACCAAATGGACACTTGCGGTTAGTAACTCTGAGAAAGGCTTGCGACTCTGACAAGAGGTTTGTTTGTAACTCTGACAGTGTACAAATGCAACCAAATGGACGGGTCCATTTGGTTGCATTTGCACACGTTCAGAGTTAAGGGGGGGATCTGTGGACTATTGCAAACCAAACTGGGGGTTCTTGAAATTAAGAGCACACATGCATACAAAAGGGCAGTTAAAGGGTAAGACCACTTTAGTAGAGGTTTGGGTTGTGTATTTACCTTGCCATGATGTAACTCCAAAGGTGGGCAAGAAATCAAAAATAATTGCGCCATTGATTAGAAATTGATAATTCAAAATATGCTCCTCTTACATTGTACGGTAAAACAGATCTCAAAGTCACTCTTTTAGCACATAAACGAACCCAAACATAGCTGATTCAGACAATATAGAGCATCACCAAACCCAGTACTGTTTTTTTTTTTTATAAAAATGTCAACTTCCTGTTGATTTGACTATTTGAAGATCTGGATCCGGATCCGCCGATCCAGTCCAGGTTTTCTACTTATTAAAAATGGCAAAATCAACAGGAAGTTGACATTTTTATTTAAAAAAAAAACAGTACTGGGTTTGGTGATGTTCTATATTGTCTGAATCAACTTTGTTTGCGTTCGTTTTTGTGCTAAAAGAGTGACTTTGAGAGCAGTTTTACCGTACAATGTAAGTCAATGAGGAGCATATTTTGAATTATCAATTTCTAATCAATGGAGCAATTATTTTTTATTTCTTGCCCACTTTTGGAGTTACATCATGGCAATGTAACTACACAACCCAAACCTCTAACAAAGTGGTCTTGCCCTTTAAGGGATCTGTTTGTGCACTGTTTAGGGACAGTAAGTCACCTCTGGGTCATGGGAGTGACCCCAGTGTAGATCTTTAAACATCGATAAGTTGACGGATGCCAACTTTACACAGATTGATCAAGTAGAGTTGTGTTGGCCATAAGCCTGATTTTGGGTGTATCGCATTTCATAAACATCTCTATATTAATCCCAGTTATGAGAAACGTCTAAACAAAAGGCTTGTTGGATTTCCAGGAGAAAATAAAAACGTATGCACAACACACACGGGCACACACGCGCGCACACACACACACATACACACACGTTAACTGATAACGTGCCAAGGTTTACAGACAGTGGAAAGAACGTCATGGAAAACAGGATGTTCGTATTGTTCTAAAAACGGAGCAGAATGTTTCACATTGCTGAAGAAATTATCTGTTATTTGCAGTGCAGTTGCAGTTTAGTGGCAGATAAGCATCTGTGCCTGTGTAAGGTTCTCTCTCTGCTTGTGCACAAGAGATCATTGATTTAAACACAGGCCTATGTACAGTAACAGTACGTCTGTTGTCCACTAACGTCAGGTTTCTCACTGTTCTCCCAGGGGACAAAATAAGCAGGTAAGGAGTGAGGAGGTGACTGACTCCAAGTAGTCTTGCAGCACTTGGCTAGATTACTGGGTGTTAACAGTAGAGATTACAGAAAATAATACTTTGTTTTGTTTACTTTTGACATCTTCTGGGTTAAGATGAGGATCTGAGGTACTTACAATTATGCATCTATCTTCAATTAAAAATAATAAAATAAATATATATATTTTTGCAGGGGCAAGCGGTTTTACTGCACTCAATGTTTTTGTTTTGTCGGTGCATGTGAGGGCACATTTTTATGTATTCATGTATGATTAGTGCTGTATTCAAAACCACCTAAAGTGAGACCAAGTCAAGACCGAGACTGCGGTGGGGTAAGATGTCGCGACCAAAGGAAAAACAATGATCTACACATTTAAGTATAATGCAAATATATTAGCCTACTTTATATCAACAGAAAGGCAATGCTTTGATCAGAAACACTGTGATTATATTTTGCTGACTTTGAAGAAGCTCAAAATTGGTTACAATAAGACAGAAGAACGGAGAGTGATGATGAGAAGATTAGGCATACTACATATACTATTGGTCTGCATTCAAAAGTGTGCATAAATTACACCACTGTAGTGCCCATCTGTTTGTGACTATTTGTAAAACATCCATTTGCAGTGGTGGAAAAAGTGTTTTATAATATAATAACTTATACCTGCAAAGTAACTAGTAACTAAAGTTTTCAAATAATTGTAGAGTACAATATTTGCCCCTGAGATGTAGTGGAGTAAAAGGAAAAGTATTGAAAATTGTAAATACTCCAGTAAAGTAAAAGTACCTCAAAATTGTATTTAAGTACAGTTCTTGAGTAAATGTACTTCGTTACTTTACACCACTGTCCATTTGTAACTGAGAGTTTTCTTTTACTGTGAACGTCATTCTCCTGAGAATTACCCAAAACCAAAATAGCTCCTTCATATTGGCAGTAAAAATCTCATAAAGCTGCAGTAGCCAACTTTATTGAGTATTTCAACCGTATATGATAGATACAGTATCTATTAATGACGTTCTTAGTAAAAACCACAGAGTGAGTCACCCTGGCTTGAAGTTGAAGCAGACACTTCCTCTTCTCACTTCCCGGGAGGGCTGCATTCATCAGTATTTCATCTGAAGCAGCCGCTAAAGTTCTCATGTATGAGATGACGAATCATAAATGAACATGATATTGACACAACAATGCAATGTCATTCAGACTCATAGTTGAACTTTGTCTTTGACCATGTGAATCACGGGAGCTTTACAGTGTGTTCTCACACTGGTGTGGCCTGTGAGACAAAGTCCAGGTGTGCCTTTGGGTGTTTGTGACAACCACACATTATTATTGCAATATATGTACAACTATACAAGAAGTTATGTATAATTTTTTTATTCACTATATCAGTACTTTGTTTCCAAATACAGAGGCAAATTCCATACACTTCTCAACCTTTTTCACGTCAAGGAATGATGATGATAAATGTTTTGACCATTACGTTTGAATAATACCACCACAGCAAACACTTGGCAGGTGCAGCGCTGAAATATGTTTTTTATGTAATTGATTATGAGAACTGAGATACGGGCGGCAGTGGCTCAGGAGGTACAGTGGCTGCTCCCAGTTCAATGCCGGTGCTCCCCCAGAGTTAGTGTTGAAGTGTCCTTGAGCAAGACACTGAACCCCTAATTGCTCCCTATGTGCAGGTTGGTGCCTTGCATGGTTTCCTCCGCCGTCTGTGTGTGAATGGGTGAATGTAATGCACATTGTAAAGCGCCTTGGATAAAGATTTACCATTTTATTTTACTTCTTAGAAAGCTTAGATAATATTGTTTCTTTCCTGGATGACCCACCATTATACCTTTTTTCAGAATGTTGATGTCCAAAACTGTTACTTCTCAGGAAATAATAACCTGTGTTCAGTTATTGCAGTTATTCTTTAGTCACAAGCTCTTGTTAATAATTTTCATTGGTTAAATATTTATAAAATCCATACCCTTTCACGATTTGGGGCATGTTGTTATAGGTGACACCTTTCAAAAATGTCTAAAAGAAATGCAACAAGCTGTGAGATACTGCAGGACTAAGTAGGGAATTCTTTTATGAAAATAAACATGCAGTAAAAAGATGAAATATGGAGATACAATGTTTCTGTCTTGACAACGGTGATATGAAACAACTAGCCCCATTTCAGTGGAAGTTCCTCAGAAAGTAAAGCTCCTCATTGTGGTTTACCACAAGGCAAGCTGCATGAGGTGTCGTTGCTGGGGCTATTGACCAAGTACATTTGCACACATGCAGAACCAGGTAATTTATCCTCTGCATTTAACCCATTCTAAGCAGTGGGCAGTGGTGTAAAGTAACTAAGAACGTTTACTCAAGTACTGTACTTAAGTACAATTTTGAGTTTTGTTTTTCTTTACTGGAGTATTTCCAATTTTCAATACTTTCACTTCTACTCCACTACATCTCAGAGACAAATATTGTACTTTTTACTCAACTACAATTATTTGAAAACGTTACTTTGAAGATTTTGAATATTATAGCAAAACATACATTAACCACTTCAATCATATATTTTGGTAATTTGAAAATCTCACAACGCGCGTTGTGAGCTTGTAAATCTGCTATTTTCAAAATATTTTTATACATGACAAACTTGGGAAATGGAACATACTGCATAATGAGTACTTTTTACTTTTGGTACTATAAGTATATTTTCATGCCAAAACATTTGTACTCTTAATCAAGTACATTTTGAACACCGGACTTTTACTTGTAACAGAGTATTTCTACATTATGATATTGATACTGAATTACTCAAGTAAAAAATGTCAGTACTTCTTTCACCACTGCTATTGAACAAGCACCACGGGAGCAGTTGAGGTGGTCAATGTCTTGCTCAAGGACATTTTAGCACTAAGGGCCCTGTACTCCGCTTCATCTTTACTGATGAATGATCCGTCTTTGGTTTTATCCAAGGCCTAGATGGCAATGTATGCGACCGATTCCACTCTACACCACTTTTTTAACCGATGAACTGGCCAGTCTGGCTACAATTGTAGAGCTTGACTCTGTGCTCCGATGGGTAATAGTAACGAACTGGTGCTGAACATATAAAAGAAAAGCAGATTCAAACGTACTACATCACACACACACACACACACACACACACACACACACACACACACACACACACACACACACACACACACACACACACACACACACACACACACACACACACACACACACACACACACACACACACACACACACACACACACACACACACACACACACACACACACACGTAGTCTGATCCTATTGGCAAAGCTGTGCAAAATGGGCATGGGCATTCTATCAGAATAATGCAGAATGTTGTGAGCACTTCCTATTTTACTTGAGCAAGGAAATCTCAGGTGTTATCTCAGGGTATGTCCACAAGACAAAAAAAAAAAAAAAAAAAAAAACATGGCATCCTATTATTTATTATCTTAATGTGTGAAGCACTTTGGGCTACATTTTATGTATGAAAGGTGCTATACAAAGTTATTATTATTATACACTAATGTAGTATACTGATTTATGTGTTCTGTGCTGGGTTAACAGTTGGGCAGAGACTACAAGCAAGTCTAATATTATTTGGGAAAAATTGTAATATCCAAAGGCATAATGTGAAAGGCATATGGAATGAGAGCATGCATATCATGGCAGTCTCATTAACCAATTTTAATAACCAATTATAGTCTATATTATATATCTACTTTGATGTACAGAGCAATAACACATGGAACTTAACCCTTGACATCATACAGCTAAAAGTCATATCCTACTTTAACCACTTAAACCCTATACTTAATTGAGTGGGGTCCCACCAAGGTCTGTATCAGGCACCCTCTTTTTTCCCCACTACACCCACATCTCTTAGCTGAAATTAACCGATCTACAGAGCTTGTAGATCTATTTTTGTGAAATGTTTGCCTATTATGACTTGCCCAGAATAGGGATGCTAGGATTGATGTGGTTTCTTTTGAATTTAGCATTTCCTCTGCATGTCTTTTTCCACGTCAATGGCTTTGAAAAGTTCTTTCTTTTTTATAACGGTTAATCCCCTCTACTGTTGTGACTCACCCACTGGTGAGAGCAGGTATTCTGTATTTGTTTCATGATGTTAACTGTTAGGACAAAGTCATGTTCATATTTGTTGTATGGTATTGGGTACCAATAAGGCTAGCTGGCATCCCTATGCCAAATAATGGGGACCCTAATAAAAAACACAAACCTCAGTTCCCAACAGTGGTGTAAAGTAACTAAGTAAATGTAATCTAGTACCTAGGCTACTTGAAAATAGCCTTGTAGATCTGCTATTTTCAAACATTTTAGTACTTTTATAATTATTAAAATAATATAATTAAGTACATTTTGATACTTTTGTATTGTCCACTTTTACTTTTGAGTAATTTTTTAATTCCGGACTTTTACTTGTAACAGAGTACTTCTACATTGCAGTATTGATCATTTAACTTAAGTCAAACATTTGAGTACTTTTTCCACCACTGGTTCCCAAAAAGCAGTCACACAACAAAGAACTTGTTTTTCATACAAAAAATAGTGCTCTTTATTATAAATTACTGAAATGTTTATATTAATATAAATATGTGCAAAGTCATATCAGTCTGCTTGCTCCGTCTACGTCTCAACATCTTCAAGCATCTACAACAGCCCACAGTTTGGCTGGGAAAAGTTTCATCTTTATAAAAGACAAGACAAAAAAAACACATTTGCCATTTCATCTTCACTAATGTAAACATCGTCTTGATTTAAGGAAAGAGGATAAAATAAGATGAACATCAACCCACCCACCTCCCCTCCCCCCCACCCCTTCTTTAGAGGAAGATTGTCTTATGTGCATACATTCAACAGCAAGCAATTACGCCTGATGCGCATTGCGTCACAACACCGAAAACAGCCGATCTACAAAGTCACCCGTGATGTGTTGTGCGCTTGTAGATCGGCTATTTGCGGTACATGACACCGGCACACAACTTGAGTATAAATCAGGCTTTAGTATCCTGCCTGTGTCACAAACACTACCATATTTATCTGGGTATGTTTCCTCTCCACTAAGTGTATACAGATGTCTGACTGTTCTCAGATATGTCAGGGTCTATGTGTGCAATCATACCGTCCCGTGTTTCTTTTTTGACATTCAGTAAAAGGTCGTTAGACCGACAAAACTGTCGACTAGTTCGGGCAAATTTTGGCATAAACTCTCCGACGAGCACAACAAGGTTTCACATCTTGAAAAGGCCCCTATTTGGTTTTGATGCTCTCATTATTACACACTGTAACATTAAGGTCATGAAGTTCAGCCTTGTATTCTCTTAAAAACTAATATATACCCCCCGCCCGCCAATGTCCAACCCATCATGCATCTGGAATTCCTGCCAGGGGGGTCTGTGCGTTTTCCAGCGCCTGGTCAGAAGCATCTGTGTACCAGAGGGCATGATTGCTCCGACATGTCTAATACTTTCTCATAAGACTGAGGTCAGTTTTGTCCACGACTGGCATCCGCCGCCAGCAGAAAAGCCAGTCCAGTCATAAAAACCAGTCCAGGCTTTTAATGGATGAATAATGTTCTTGAGGCTTGATGTGTGTGCCTGTCCGTCCCACAGCACCATGGTTAGCAGCAGCAGAAGGGGAACTCGTGCGTCATCAGAGTCTAGACGACTGGCTCTGAGACTCACTCCACGTCGTAGGAGGATGGCGATGTTTGCTCTCTTTCATACTAATGTATAGCAGCAGCACACTTTCGGCCCCAACCAAGTCCTCGCAGGCCCACGCGGCTCTTCCTGGAATCAGTCGCTGGAAAGACTGATGCCCGCTTTTTTACTCAGAGAACTACTTTTTTTTTTAGAACGGCCCGTAGGATTCGACACTGCAGCGGCGAGTAGATGCTGCAGTCTGGGGGGTCTCGGAGGAGACGTGACCATTTCACGTGGCACACTTCACTGTCACCCCTCAACACATTGCCAGCGTGTATATCTTCCACTTCACTTTGGAACTTTGGGTAGAGTTCCTTTATGACACAGTTTAAGTCCAGAGCAGTGCAGAGCTCTTTAGATGGGAGCGTCGTACTGCTGAAGAAACTCTTTCAGCGGGTGTGGGAGTTGGTCTCTTTTACTGGATATCTCCAAGTGTCCGTTTACCGTCTTCCTGCACATGTGCTGCAGCGACGACAAACTGGAGAAAAGTGGCTTAATGAGTTCCAGCGGGACCTTCTCCCCTCCAGAGTAGATGTAATAAATATTCCCACTGCGCGTGTACCCCATGGATAAGCCCCCCTTGGTCGGGGGCATGTAGTAGTGGACCAGCTTGAGGACACAGTCAAAGTGGGGGACGGACTGAATGCTCTTGGGGTCCGTCTGGAGGAAGAAGGCGCCCGCGTCGCACTGGATGCGCAGGTTCTTGGTGCCCGACGCCGTCTTGACGCTGAGGGTGAAGAAGTGTCTGTTGTCGGAGCTGTCCCGGATGAGGAAGGTCCCGGTGGGCTCCGAGGCCAGCCTGGCGTTGGCCTCCTTGCCGCTGATGGGGCCCCAGTAGAAGCCGCTCTCCTCCAGCATGCGGAGCGTGGCGAGGACCATCTGGTACTGCAGCTTGGAGCTGAAGGTCTTGTAGCGGTGAGGCAGCAGCATGTTGGCATCGAAGGGGCTGCTGCTCATTGCGGAGTTAAACTTGCTGTGAGTTACCATGGCGCTGTGCCCGCAGTACTCTGGACCCGTCTGGTGAGCGCTGAGCACCACACAGACAAGAGAAGAGGGAGGTGGGGTCAACCAGAGGTTCAGGGCTCCCAATGGGGAGAGAGCACGTGGAGGTCAGCTGTGTTGTCTGGAAATGAAGCACCTGAGAGAGGAAGAGAGAGAAGCAGAATTAGAACTCTGTATGTGTGCATGGAACGTTAACATGTACAGAGCACAGACATGGGTATGTCTTGGTTTTTACAGCTACTAGAAAAGGCTATTAACATGCACATAGCACAAATATGGATATTTATTTATTTTACAGCTACTAGAAAAGGCTATTGAAAAGGGCAATTCATTATGGTATTTTAATTACACGCTGATGTGATGGTTCCAGATCTGATTTATTTATAGTGGATCCTCTGGTAGGATGAATAATAGTAATGTGATACAGTTCGACCCATGCAGCTCTCAATGAAAGATTATGCTTAGGTTATTCCAAATGTGGTAGTACATCATAGAGCTAAAAAGCTCTCTGGTTACACTGGGGGAAATAGGCTCAACTTGTTCCCCCTCCATTCAAGTAAATGGCAATAAATTGTTCACTGACTGTCGCCTCTTTCTTGCTTTACTTTTTACAAATACCGTTATGTATACTAATTATAGCATAGCATAGTTTATATGTGAATAAAAAAAGACTAAATTGAGTAAAGTTAATTAACGGCAAACTTTTTTATTTTATCTGATCTGCCCCTCCGGGTCTCCTCAGTCCTCAGACACCTCGGTCAGTTCCAGTAAGAAGACGTCGCGTAATCCGTGACCACTTGCGCAACACGTCCGATAATACACGCGCTACTACTGCTAAACTAAACAAGAACTAAGCATAAACTACATATATAAACTTATATGAAGTGTAATCCATGAAGGAAAAAAGAAAGAAAGAAAGAAAGAAAACATGAGCACGGATCTTACCTTCACGTCTGTTTCTTGGCTCTTGCAAAAACTTGAAATTATATCCAAGTGTTTAAATATGGGGGGGTTCGCCGCAGAGTCCAATGAATAGTTATTGAAAATGGTTCTGATCGCAACTCAACAGCCCCCCAAAAAAATGCAATAATAAAAAATATATCCTTGGCAGAGCACTTCAGTTAGTTCACAGAGGTTTTTGGTTGCGTTGTTTCTTAAATAGTGTGTGACTGTCTGAGTCTCAGTGCTGTGTTTAGTGGAGTGGTGCTGCTGTTGGTTCGCTATAGTGTAGCCCTAGTAGTGCAGCTCCTCCTCCTCTGCTTGCTACAGCGTAGCGAGCCCTACTAGTAAGTAATGCTCGCTCCTCCCCTCTCTCTTCCAGGAAAAAGCTCTCTCTGTTGGCAGATTGACAGTAAGCTTCTTTTTTTTTGTGTTAGGATTCCTGGTATGAGAGAAGTCCCCTCCCCCCGTGGCCGTGCTTCATAATGAACTTATGGGAGGGAGTTCCACTTCCAAGCAATGCGTTTTTCCGTTATAGCGTTCATTCAACCATGTTTATGTTTACGTTTGTTGTCATTATCAACAACTTTATTTCATCGGTGTCAAGTCATAGAATTCCATCAATTAATTAGCCTATTTTAAATAATGTTTTTGTATAATGTTGTTGTTGTTGTTTGTGTTTTTTTGTACATTTTCTTGCTTTCATTTTCTTTGAATATCATTTTTATTATGTAAGTTTTTTCCATCAAGCATGCAGTAAAATAACTATAATTACTATAATGATTTATATATAAAGTCTGACTGTAGCATTAAAATTGCACTAATTTATTTACACTATCGTTGCAATGTTTTTCCATCCATGTGTATTCAGCAACAATGTTGCCGAACACTTCAGTGCCTCTGAACCTGAGTAGCCTTGTACTGTCAGGTCTCCTGTAGAGGGCGACATAAATAAATATATCTGAAACTCTATGCTCTGAAAGGGGCATAGCTGGCTGCTGGAGGGAAGAGCAAGGGTAGTATTTGCCATTGCTGTGAAGGTTTTATTCCATTGTTTGATTATTATGACAGGCTATTTGTCTTTGCAATAGTTATGATCATTATGACAACACCAACTTAACTTCCCAGTTCCTGGAATTCCATTCCGTTAATGCCATAATATCTCTATTTAAATGAAGAGGGGATATAAAATGTAAGTCATCCTTTTTTCCAAATGCAAAGTTCCCGGCATAATTCAAAGAGAATTATTTTGACTTTGCGATAGTCATGATGATCATTATTTTACGACTACGCAAACATCCCAGTTCCTGGAATTCCATTCTGTTAAAGCCCTGGTATCTCTATTCAAATATGAAGAGGGGTTGTAAAAATAAGTCACCCGTTTTTCAAATGCAAAATCCTGGCATACTTCCCTTGAATGCTGTAACCATTTGAATTAAGCTAGAATCATGTCATCGTCATATCTCCACGGTAGGTGTGTCTTATTCATGCATCCAGTCTTTGTCTTAGTTATGATGACCAGTGGTGGAAAGTCAACCCCAGTACTTGAGTCATAGTATAGATACTCCTGGTCAAATATTATTCCACTACAAGTAAAAGTTGGTCAGTCAAATTTTTTGACTGACAAAAGTTAAAGTACTGGAGTACTTGCTTTAAAAAAAAAGCTTAAGTATTAAAAAGTACATGCTTTTAAAAAATACTTTCAGAAATAGCAGATCTACAAGATTACACAACGTGTCGCAATGTGACACGTGGCGAGCTTGTACAGCAGATCTGCTATTTTCACTATATTTGAAATACTGTAGGGCTTACAGTAAGTGATTAATTCATAATGTGTTTTTTCCCTCCCTAGAAATGTAGTGGAATCAATAGTACAATATTAGTATTTGAAATGTACTGGAGTGAAAGTCACAAGTATCCAAAAAACTAAGTACAAATACAAAAGCCCTCTGTTAAAGCCCTAATACTGTATCTCTACTCGGATGAAGAGGAACAAGTCATCCGTTTTCCAAATGCTAAATCCTCACATACTTCCTTCCCTTGAATGCGGTCTTAATTTGTATTAAGCTGGAATATCATGTCATCATCATATCTTTACGGTAGGTGTGTCTTATTCATGCATCCAGTCAGTCTCAGTGCCATGTGTGAGTGATATGCTGCTCATAGCTCCCTTCCTGCTGACTAAGCTATGATCACCAGCATGGCCTCAGGTGGTTAAAGTAACTCACGGCTCCCTTAAACCAGTCAGGCCAGGCTTTCCCGTCGCTGGCTGTCTTTAACACTGTCTTTAACCAGTGGTGGGGGGGAAAAAGTACTCCGATTTGAGACTTAAGTAAAAGTATCAAACCGAAAAAAAATATGACAATGTAGAAATACTATGTTGCAAGCAATCTGGGAGACTTTTTTTTTCTCCATTCTTTTCGCCTCTGGGGCCGGGGGCACCACCTCCTTATTTTATGTGTAGAAATAGGAACTCGGTTTGGCTCCATTCCTTTTTATTCCTACTAACAACAACAACACTACATGTTTAGGGCAGTGGTGCTGTCTTGAGAGATTATGTTACAAGTAACCAATAACCAAAGCTGTCAAATAATTGTAGCGGAGTAAAAAATGTACCAACATTTGCATCTGAGATGTAGCAGAGCAGAAGTATATAAGTATTGGGGAAAAACAGTACTTGAGTAAATGTACTCAATGTAGAGTTACTTTCCACCATTGTCTTTGACTCGTCCGTTGGAAGGCAGTAGCCACTATAGGGCCAGTAAAAGAGAGAACAGCAGCAGCATAAAGCGAGGCAGGGCTATTAGCTGGTTAGTGGTTTATCTGTCGATGGTGTTGGTTTTACCAATCCCTCACTGGGAATGGAGAGGTTGGTGGGGGGGGGGGGGGGGGAGAGTAATGAGCTCTGGAATAAGCCAGCTGTGTCCACAGAGGTGAGTCAGGTAGCCTATATCGTCTGATTCAGAATCAGACCACCAAGTTGGCATGTGTGCGTGTGAGTGTAGTGTGCGTGTGTGTGTGTTTTTTTGCATTCATTTGTGTTTGTGTGTTTTGTGTGTATACTGTATGTGGGTGTGTTTGCATGTATTTATGTTTGTGTGAGTTTTGTGTGTACAGTACGTGTGTGTGTGTGTGTGTGTGTGTGTGTGTGTGTGTGTGTGTGTGTGTGTGTGTGTGTGTGTGTGTGTGTGTGTGTGTGTGTGTGTGTGTGTGTGTGTGTGTGTGTGTGTTTTAGACCGTGGGTACGTTAGGAACACTCCATGACATTCCCCTGGTTTCCAGAAAATCCATTGTGTCATCATCGTGAGCCACAGCGACTTAGCAGTCCTCGTGGGACTGGAATGGAAGTGAATGGAAGGGAAGGAGCAGTGAGTTGGCTTAACTGGGAAGAGAGAAACCCCCATATACACCCACAATGAATAAGGGCCATGGTTTCGTTATTTAAATTTGGCCAGTTCCCTTGCAGTTACAAGATTTACGTAAAAATATTGATGGTTTCTATGCCTCAAACTCTTCAGCGTGTGCTGTCAGAAAGAAACCTGGTATGTCCTTATTTCATCTTCTTATTTTTTTTTTCATAACTGAATGCCTTATGTCATTCTGTACTTCATTATATGAGAGTGTCATGCAAAAGTAGCGGAAATAACAACGTTTTTAGATCGGTCATTTTCACTTAATGACATACCGAAAGTAGGGACGTAAGGTTGAAAGTGGTTAAGTCTGTCTGTGGGTTTTATAAATATTTAACCAATGAAAAGTAGCCCATTAACAAGAGCGTTGTGACTTACTTGCTTTCTTACTAACTTACTTATACAGTGAATAAAGACTTACATTAGACTTGTTCTTCATTCATGCTTTCATCTTCTATGCCCCAGACAATTGGAACAAACTCCAGGACTCTCTGAAAATGGATCAATTGGTCTCTATAGAGACATTTATGGTACTACTTGCGGATGCATTGCATAAGGACTGCATAAGGACTTTGCTGTTCATTATATTGCACTTAATTTAAAATGGTATAGTTTTTTGTATATTATGTTGTGATCATGTTGGACTCAGGGCATACTTGAAAAAGAGAGCTTGCTCTCAATGGTCTTCCCTGAATAAATAAAGAATAATAATAAAATAATAACTATATTGGATCCATAGGAACGCAGGTTCTTTTTTTCCATTTCCTGACAACAAGTAAGTTAACAGTATTGGACATACAAGGTTTCCACCTGACAGCTACAATATGTTTTGTTGCGCTCTCTCACTCACAAACATACAAGATAATGATGCTACCGCTAACTAGTACTTTCCATATCAAGTGTAAAGCTTAATTCACAGTGTCCTGTCCTTCATCGTGTCATGACAAGAATGAGACCAGAAGACAGCAGGGAAATAGTTTGTCAACAAGCTGAGCATGTTGACAAACCTAGCGACCTCGGACTGCGAAAACCTCACATTACTCTCCATTGTTCTCATGTCCACTGGGCCCCTGGCTTGGCTCAAAGGACCGGTTTAGCCTGTGTGTGTGTTTGTGTGTGTGTGTACATGGTGTCACAATATACCTTAACCACTTAAGCCCATGTTGTGAGCTTGTAGATCTGATATGTTTCACAACACCCACTCCATGAATTTCACCCCCGAAAGCCTTTTATTTATATATTTTCTATTGAACGCTGTCAGGGGCGCCTTTCCCGCGAAAATGACGTCATCTGGCCAGAAAACGGAAGCGGAAATGCACCGGTTTCCTTTTTGGCCAGGAACTACCGCACCGGTTTCCTGTTTGGCCAGGAACTACCGCTTTTTGAAACGCTTCCGTCTTCCGGTGAAAACAAATGGAATTCTGGGTAACAGAGGAATAAACGAATGGCCTGCAGTGACGGTAATGACCAGCAGAAGCTGCTAAAAATCGTTATTTGTGGACCTGCATTGTATAACTTTAATAACGTTTTTTGGAACATTTTCAACATTAGTTTACGTTTTGAGACATTCTTTGGACATTTCTTTTGACATTTCTTTGCCAATAATGACATGCCTAAAACAGGGACGCCAGGGTTAGTGTGGTTAACTCATTTAGTCTTTTTTTATCATATTTCAAAGCGTGAATGTGCACTTCAGATTTCAGGCGATTTACCGAACGCTTCCCGCGTGGGTCACAGTGAAACCTGAATGAACTTGTCCTGTGTTGGAGAGTGGAGACGAGGCCTTGCACAGCATTTTGGTGGTCTGAGGCATTCTGTTTAGAGGAAAAGGCAGGCTGTTTAGGTTTTCCGACTCAGAAATGTACTCAGTGTGCTCATGATTCCCGTAAACCCACACAGGGCATAGGGAAAAAAGAGGGAGAGAGAGCGGAATTCTCTATTGAAAAAGAGCAGTGAACAGCAGAAGTTGTTATCCAGCAAAATATTTTTGTGGTCCTCGGTTCAGTAGCATTCGACTGAGACCGTTTACCAACTCTGTGCGTTACGCCAATTTTATGATATTATTTGTGGTCTTTGCAATTACAAAGGCGCCCGTTTGTTATTTACACAGCTGAATATGAAGAAAAAATGCCTTGAATTCACGTTGAGGCTCCGAGTTCAACAGTCTCTGAGCGAGCGTTATTCATTGAACCTGACAAAACCTTCATACTTTCATATATACCAGTGGTCTTCTCAACCTTTTCACGACTCCATGACTCCCAAAATAATCAAATTTGAACTAGGGACCCCCCACCCTGATAATCACTTGGAAATGTAGGAGTTAAGGCATTCAATTTAGTTTGATTCGGTTCCACAGATGAATGTTGTGAAAATAACAGATCTACAAGCGTAAACGCCTTGCAACGCGAGCCGTTGTGAGCTTGTAAATCGGCTATTTTTGCCTCTTTCTTATATTATTTGACAATTTGGCCAATGTTTGACCAGTTTTATTGTATAGTTTGTTGATGACTTTTGATGCAGTAATGGTCTTTTTACTTTCTTTTCTTTTGAGGTATTAAAAAAGTCTCAAAAGTCCTTAAATTGTCACTTCACTGTCATCTGGGGACCCCCCACAAAATCATGTGGGGACTCCCCTGGGGGTCCTGACCCACAGGGGGTCCCTAACCCACAGGTTGAGAACCACTGATATATGCTGTAGCTGGAGCTTGAAGGATAAGAGATGGTGACAGCCAGTCCGACTCCGACAGCACCACGGTCACAGATTAGGTATCACGGTGTCACTGTCACTATTAAGCGGGTAGTGATTTGAGAGATAGATGCAGAAGGATTCCAGGAATCGAGAGATAGCTTATCAGTCAATCTAATTCCTGTTAGGACGCTATATCAACACTGTGTACGCTAACATCGCTTCCTGTGTCAAAGCTTCGGTGATTGGCTGGGCCTTCTCGTTTCCTGTTCTGTATAGGATGTCCAAATAATACTGGAGAGGAACACGTAATTGCTGTGTAAGGGCTAGACTGAACTGGTACATTGTAATTTTGTAAAGCCACACGGTATAGAGTCATACAGACCTTCCCCATTTATCGCTTCATGAATAGGCAACTTCCGTGTCAGTTGAGTAAGACCACGATCAGTCAGTAATCAGCATGATTTCTAATCATACAGTAATACATTTCCTGGTAACTCCACCCCACACCTCTCTCTCTCTCTCTCTCTCTCTCTCTCTCTCTCTCTCTGTGTCCATTGGTGTCAATGTAGTGCTTTGTACGTTTCTGAGAAATATGTGAAGTGTCTTGTGTCGCAACCGCAACAGAGCATACATCAACATGACAGCCATGATGACAGCCATGGACTGCCTGGTTACAAGAGCTTTTACAACAACAAATGCTACTTTTAAAAACAATAACATAGGACCCCCCCCCCCCCTGACACGGTAAGAAGGGGGCCGGACAAAATAAGCCTTTGCTTCTCTCTGTCCCTTCTTGAACAAACATGGTTGTCCTTTGTTATTGTGTTGATGATGTATGGAGTATGGAGTTTTCTGTACTTTTTATTTGTTCAAGATAAATAAATCAAATCAAAAATATGTTTCGTACCTTCTTATGCTCGAAATCCAAAGAGGACATAGTTGTTTACTAGTGAAATAAGTCAGAACGTCTTCCTAGTAGCTAATCATCAACTGCAGCCTCAGTCAGTGCATGAGCTGTCGTTCTGTTCAAGACAGACACATTTCCAAGGAAAGGCCGATTTTCACATGAATATTCAGTTGTGTTTTATTCAGTTATAAAAGGTATAAATTAGGAGTTGGTAGCACATATTGTATCATTTATGTGTTTTGCCGCGCCCACACCCCTCATCCGAAAAGATTTTGTGCCAGAGATTTGTGTTGTTAAATATATTATTACTTAATTAATTTGTTTATTTAAAAAAATGCCAAGATACAACATAGGGTTAAACTGTGATATTAATGCTATATTAACACATTTTGCTGGGGACCCCCCTGGAACCGCCTCAAGGGCTGCTGGGGGTCCCCGGACCCCACTTTGAGAGGCACTGCTTTAGAGCCTGCAACACTTACAGGAGAATGTGAAACGTGCTTCCACTTCTCATTTATGGGGGTACTTTGGGTGGCCGCCTTGGATGATTGGCACTAAATGGTCCAGATGGAAGCCAGTGTAGAATGCTAGACAGACACACACACACACACACACACACATTGTATTGTATTACTATACTTGTCAGGACATAAATATCGGTCATTTTATGAATGCCATTAAAAGAAAAAGTGAAATGTTTTTACCATAACCCTAAAGCAGAAAATAGCAGATCTACAAACTTGCGTTGTGAGCTTGTAGATCAGCTATTGTCGGTGCACAACACCGGCGTGCAACTAATAATAATAAATTGGCCATAACTCCAACCCCAACCAACCCCTCTAACCTCTAATAACATAATCATAATCCTAAACCCAACATGAATCTTTTCCTATAATTGCAAGTCAAACTAACCACAAAACAACGATAAAATGTCTACTTCTCAAATTCTACTATACTTGTGGGAAAATGTGGCTCTCACAGCTATAGTAATCCGCGCGTGCACACACACACACACACACACACACACACACACACACACACACACACACACACACACACACACACACACACACACACACACACACACACACACACACACACACACACACACACACACACACACACACACACACACACACACACACACACACACACACACACCCCTTCCCGTGTCACATGCACTCTATTTACGGCCTACAGTGTCCTCATAGTCAGTGTTGGAAAAAGTACTCCCGTGAAAGTACGGTATTCAAAATGTTGGCATCAAAATATACTTAGAGTACCACAAGTAAAATAACTCGCTACGCAGAATTATGGCCCATTTCACAAGTTTAAAAAAATTCATAGAAATCTTTTGAAAATAGCCGATCTACAAGCTCACAACGCGTCGCGTTGTGAGCTTGTAGATCGGCTATTTTCAAATAGCCAAAGTATACAAAGTGCTGAAGTGGTTCATGTATGTTTTGTTATAAAGTAAAAGTAGCTAGTAACTAAAGTTTGCAAATAATTGTACTGGAGTAAAAGAACAATATTCGGATCTGAGATGTAGTGGAGTAGAAGTAAAAGTATTGAAAATTGGAAGCACTCCGGCAAAGTAAAAATACCAAAAAATTGTACTTATAAGTACAGTACTAGATGTACTTAGTTACTTTCCACCACTGCTCATAGTCACATACTGTGACGTATGTCTGATTATTTTGTAACAGCCATAATCTGCATGCTAGGACATCAACAGGCACTGGTTACCATCATCACTGTTGCAATATTTCCTCACTGACCTTTTGTTTTTAAACTTTAAAGACGCCCTGGGACGTTCTGTATTTATACCCACACAGTGGTGCTGACCCAGTGGGACTCCGGGGATCCGTTAGTCATATCCATAACACTGTGTCCATCTACAACAAAAGAGGTTCCCAAACCTTTTTTTTAGCTCAAGACCCAAAAGAGCTAGTGAGAATAGCAGATCTACAATCTCACAACGCGTCGCTTCATGCCGTGTTGTGAGGCTGTAGATCTGACATTTTTAAACATTAAACACTTAAACATTTTTTAAATATTTAAAGAAATGATTTGATTTTTTCTATTTTATTTATGAAATCGATGAAAAGTTCTATTGTTTAAACTTTTAAAAATATTTTTAAATATTTTTTTAAATGTATGCGACGTAAAAAAAAAGGAGATATTGTACTCCCGACCCTTAAAAAATTGGTACGCGACCCACGTATGGGTCCCGACCCACTGTTTGTGAAGCAGTATCTGAAAGACAGCTGTGGAGTTATTCTTATCTCCCGTGGACTTTGCCAAAAGTCCTTGTTTTGATCTCTTTGTTTTCTTCACACAGCTTCAGACAGTGTTTGTCTTGTGTCCTTGCCAACAAACTAGAGGAACATACGTAGGTCTCAAACACATGGCACGGTGCCAACGTTTAAATTCCTCAACACTGTACTGTACTGTATGTGTCCACCAGTGGTGGAAAGTAACTAAGTACTATTTACTCAAGTACTGTACTTAAGTACAATGTTGAGGCACTTTTACTTTACTGGATTATTTCCAATTTCCAGTACTTTTGCTTCTACTCCACTACATCTCAGAGGAAAATATTGTATTTTTACTCCACTACAATTGTTTGAAAACTTTAGTTACTAGTTACTTTGTAGATTTTGATTGCTATTACAAAACATACATTACCCACTTCAGCCCTATATACATTTCTGCCATTTGAAAATAGCCGATCTACAAGCTCACATATATAGTATTATAGTATATATAAGTATTGATACTTTTACTGAAGAGAAACGCACAAAGAATATTTACAATTTACAATAATTTACACATTTAGCAGACGCTCTTATCCACAGCGACTTAATAAATGAATAATGTAAGGACAATAAGCAAGGTAAATAATCACATACAGTACATAGAATGCAGAGAGAGCAGTGTATAGTGTCTCAAGAAACTAGGATATCAGGAAAACCGTGAATCTGGCATCTGTCTTAACATGCTACCTAAATGACATTCTTAACACTTTTGGTCAAGAAAAAACAAACCACAAGAAACAAGACAGAGTTCAAGTAGGCTACAGGGGGGTGACCGAAAAACAAAGAGAAAGCATGAAATTGCCTTGATGTGTTAACAGGGGTATTGGGACACATTTACTAAAGGTTTCAAGGTGACGTCCTTTTTATATTTTGCAGTACATTTCATTTTCCTGGAATGACACAATAAGAGGAATGGAGAAACCTATTGTGTGATGCATGATACTAACAGGGAGGACATGCAGCTCACTTACCAATAATAGGGAACAATGACGTTTCATTTCGGCCATGTGACAGTGAGCTGCCCTAGAGCGCTAGGTTCTCAAAGTCTAGTCCAGGGACAACCAAATGGACCCTTACGGGTCAGTCTTTTTTTTTTTTTGCTCTGGGACCACAATTTATACTGTAAAGTCCTCAGTGCTAAGTACTCTGTGCTCTGTAACTCTGTGTAGAAATGGAACCAAACGGACCCTTACGGGCCCGTTTGGTTCCATTTGTACACAGAGTTAAAGACCCGTATAAGGGTCTTTTTTGGACTCCTGGTTTGTCCCCAGACTCGACGTTGAGAAACTAGTGCCCCGGAGCTTCTCTCTGGGGCTGTTATTGAGTTCAGTTTCATGAAAAAAGAAAAGAAAAAGAGAATCACTTCTCAAGTGACCCAGGGCTGGAATTTCAAAGCATTTATTTCCAAATCACACACAGATGACACACGCACAGCGATGTGGAAACACTCATTTTGACATTCAGTCGCTTGCTTGTGAAAACAAGACAATGGAACTTTTAGCGCTGTGTGTGCCTGTCACAAGTGTGTGTGTGTGTGTGTGTGTGTGTGTGTGTGTGTGTGTGCGCATGCGCATGTGCGTGTGCGTGTGTGTGTGTGTGTATGTGTGATCCTGTCAGCTTTTTATGCGCACAGTCACACCGTTATGAGGAAGAGCTTCGATCAAGACGTCATGAGCGTCATTAGGGCCTGGCGGTGGTATTTGTGTCACCCTTTTTTTCCTGCTTACGCCATATTGAGCAAGATGTGGTTGCCTAGACACATGGTACCCTAAACATTTACTGGACGACTGCTGCTGCTGCTGCTGCAGATCCAAAATAAAGCCACTGTAAACACGGGGCTGTTAAAATGTTTCCACGCTCTGATGGGCTCGCCGGTATGGAGAGGAATTAAAAGTTTACAGGCTGTATGCCAGTTTATCTGTCGTGTTCCACATTTCAAATCCCGACCCCCCCACACCCCCCACCCCGCCCACACCCCCAAGTCCGTGGTTAATTACAGTATATCAAACCTAAGGGCTGCTGCAAGGTTGAAAATGATGATAGCATAAAACACTCATTTTAACTTCAGTTCAGTCCAGTTACTTCAAACAAAGTGGCTATGCTGCAAGCTGCAAGGTTGAGAATTATGCATAAAATAATGTTCTGAACGTCAATACAGAATTTTTTACTCTGGCATAATTTGATAAGAGTATAATTGCATTTACTATAACACAATATGAGGCGCAGTCAAACTGGCGGCAATCACAAATGTAATGGAGGGCAGTGGTGTAAAGTAACTAAGTATATTTACTCAAGTACTGTACTTAAGTACAATTTTGAGGTATTTTTTACTTTACTGGAGTATTTCAAATTTTCAGTACTTTTACTTCTACCCCACTACATCTCAGAGGCAAATGTTGTACTTTTACTCCACTACAATTATTGTCTCCGCCAGGCCGAAAGGCATGGCGAGAGAGTATGTTTTGCCCCCTGTCCGTTCGTCTGTGTGTCCGTGTGTCCGTCCGTCTGTGAACAGCTAATCTCCGACACCGTTGGCTTGATCGCAGCGAAACTGTGCACACACACTCCCTGGATGCCAATTCAGAACCTCTGCCCCAAATGTTTCACATGGGCCTGTTATAGCACCACCAGGAGGCCGCTTTTTGCAAAACACATTTTTTGACAGTACTCCTACAGATTTTGTCCAAACGTCACGCAAATCGGTACACAGTATCTCTATAGTCATTAAACGAAATGGGTTTTTCTGATTTTTCATATTCCATCCTGATTGGCTCAAAATGGCTTCCAAAGTTTGCAGAAGTGCTCCGTGTTGAACAAAATGCCTCAAATCATGAACACATCATGCAATTTCCGTGAAATTTTGCACGTACATTCCCACTAGGCCGAGGAAGAAATGCCACTTCAAATGTTTCAAATCAGCCTCATGGTGGCGCTATAACAGGCCGATTTGTGTTTTTACCCGTAACTGCACCGATCTGTTTACATCTTTGTATTCGCACTCCCAACAGGTCAAGGAAAAACCCTTGCCCTGCATTTTTCACATCTGCCTTTTATAGCGCCACCAGGAGGCCGACTTATGTAAAACACATTTTTGGATATTACTCCTTCAGATTGTATCCAATTTTAACATAAATCGTTACACATGATCTCTATAGTCATGAGATCAAGACGGATCTTTTTGATTTTTCATATTCCATCCTGATTGGCTACGATTGACATCTAAAGTTTGCAGGAATGGCCAGTATTGAACTAAATGCCGCAAATCACGAACGCAGTGTCCGATTGCCGTGAAACTTTGCACACACATTCACACTACGTTGAGGAACAAATGCCACCCTTTCAACATTGCCCTATTATAGCGCCACCAGGAGGCTGATTTTGACAAACTTGATTCATCACGCAAACCGGAACACATTATCTCTATAGTCAAGTGATCAAGACGGATCCGTCCGATTTTTCACATTCCATCCTGATTGGCAAATTCAGAACATTGCTGGTCCACACTCACCTACCTGACCTGGCGGAGACCTGTGCTCCGAGGAGCACTTTTTCTAGTTTGAAAACTTTAGTTACTAGTTACTTTGTAGATTTTAACCACATTCAGCCCTATATACATTTCGACCATTTGAAAATAGCAGATCTACAAGCTCACAATGCGTCTCGATGCGACGCATTGTGAGCTTGTAGATCTGCTATTTTCAAATGGTTTGTATACATTTTACATTTGAAAACTTGTGAAATGGGACATTCTGCATAATGAGTACTTTCTACTTTTGGTACTTTAAGTACATTTTGATACCAATACTTTTGTACTTTAACTCAAGTAAATTTTGAATTCCGGACTCTTGTAACAGAGTATTTCTACATTGCAATATTGATACTTTTATTTACCGGTAAGTAAAATATTTTAGTACTTTTTCCACCACTGATGGAGGGCAGTAGTGGACAGTAGCCTACTATACTATTGTGCAGTTTTAGTTGGTGATTCAGACCACTGTGATTTTTCTCTGCAACCTTCTAAATATTATTTTAATGCTCCATTGCGCGATGATGGTGTTGTTGTGCGCTGGAAATAGCAGATCTACAAACCTCGTCACACCGAGCGACGCAAGCCCTTTGTGAGCTTGTCGATCTGCTATTTTCGGGGCGCATGACATCGACGCACAACTAAATATAAATCGGGCTTAACCCATTAAGACTGGGAACGCATCTCTGTCATTTTAGATTTATTTGGCTGTTCAGCTTGTAGATCTGCTATTTTTGAAAAATCGTGAAAATTTGTGCAAATCTTTGAATATATATATTTTTAAAGCAAACATTTGAAACTCAAATCTTTGCTTCTGGGGTCCCTGGAATTTTGAGATGGGGGTCCGCAGCCAAATAAATATCATTTTGGGGGTCCTTGACATGGAAAGGTTTGAGAACCACTGACAAAAAACTGATTCTTTAATGGGTTAAAACGGTTTCGCCTTATTGCGAATCTTTGGTCTGAACCAGGCTTCGGGCCTCCATTGTAAATGTCACTATTGAAATACGGTACATCATGTGAGGTCATACCACCCAGATGGCCCATTATTCCGAGATGCAATTGATGGGCGCACATCTGCTAAGTTTACAGAAAACGGGCCAGTGGTCTAGAGATCATGATCGACTGTTCCCTCTGATGCGCTCATTGCATCATGGCAGATAACGTGATTGATCTGCCGCTGCCCACCTACTGTATCTCAGCTTGCCCACCACCGCCGGACTGCAGCCAACCGTCCGTTTATCAGTATCGAGTGCTTGGATGGAGACAAAGGAGCCAATGACATAATCGGGATCTTTCAAAATGGACTTTGATTCCCACAATCCCAGAAATAGCCAGCTGATGTCATTGGGAGCAGATGGTAAATAATCTGTCAGCACTATAATAGCAGCTCGAGCCTGAGAGGTCTGTGACATTTTCAGCCCAGTATACTTTGTGTGAGAGACGTGCACATGCAAGGCAAGCACAAGTGGACACACACACACACACACACACACACACACACACTCACACATGCGTGAGTGCATGCACACGCGGACACACACACACACTCACGCAGACGCACGCAAAAGACGCAAACACACAAGCATGCACGCAAATCACCCAAAAACATTATTGGATATCCACATGCATTACACATTAACCCCACAAGACCGGGAAAGCATGTGTGTCATTTTAAGATTTCTTTGGCTATTCAAAAATAGCAGATATACAAGCTCATAGCACGGCACGAGTGCCGTGCTATGAGCTTGTAGATCTGCAATTTCTTTTTAAATCGTGACATTTTGTGCAAATATTTGAATATATATATATTTTTTTAAGGGAACATTTTAACTTAGCATACAAGCGCACGCACACGCACACACACACACACACACACACACACACGACAAAATAATTATTGGATATCCACATGCATTTCACATAAATGTGCATACAAGCACACACACACACACACACACACGCCCGCACGCACACACACTTACTCTCTCTCTCTCTCTCACACACACACACACACACCCTCCTTCTAAAACACGGTAGTAGTAACCTGATCCCGGGCTGTGCCAGTAAGCAGTGTCTGACATTTCCGGATGGATTCAGTGTGTACGTGCAAGGTTCACACACCGACCGTGGATACTGTGCAGACGAGGGCTCTGATAGCTGCCAGTGATAACTGCCTGACAGGAACATCTCAATGGATCAGGGAAAA
This sequence comes from Gymnoscopelus braueri, assembly GCF_963280865.1. Lineage (NCBI taxonomy): Eukaryota > Metazoa > Chordata > Actinopteri > Myctophiformes > Myctophidae > Gymnoscopelus > Gymnoscopelus braueri. The sequence goes on from NC_137615.1 coordinate 14,730,054, forward strand.
AAAGAGAAAAGAAAACAGAAAGAGAAATATGTAATTCTAGAATGAGAACGGGAGCAGAAACCTTGAACGATAAGTCACCCCCTATTTGTTCTGCAAAATCCTTTGTAATTTCAATGACCCCCCACTTTGAGATACATTAGCCACGGACCCCCATTTTATTCATTTTTTTTAATCTCTGGGATCCCATTCTACACTGACAAATCCTTAGTGTTAGTGTTAACTTAACTCTGAGAGTGTACAGATTACGGGTCATATTTGGTTCCATCTGTACACTCTCGAGTTAACAGACCTGTTTAATGTTCCATTTGGGACCCCCTGGTGGTCCCCAGACCCCCACGTTGAGAACCAGTGGCCCACGAGGCCTGACTCAGTGCCAGATGTTAGAGGACACTATGCCCAGGATGCATTGGTCACGCGTAGGAAACAAAGCACCCCTCGATCCCTAAACGATTCCTCATGTCCGTGACGAGGTTTCGGGTGAACAAAGTCATCAAAAGCCATTGTTATTACAGTAATGCAGGTGTGATCCTGTCCATTATGAGTCTTCCCAGGGTTCCCAGACGACCCCAGTGTGTGTGTGTGTGTGTGTGTGTGTGTGTGTGTGTGTGTGTGTGTGTGTGTGTGTGTGTGTGTGTGTGTGTGTGTGTGTGTGTGTGTGTGTGTGTGTTCTAGATGCATGTGTGCATGTTTGAATCTGCGATAGCAAGCAACTGTAAGCTCCCTGACTTGTCAGCAAATCTCCTCTTTGACCGTGTTCTCTTCCTGCAGATCAGATAAAGAAACCGAGGATAGCAGATCTCTCTCTCTGTCTCTCTCTCTCTCTCTCTCTATCCATCCATCCATCCATCTCTCTCTGTCCTGCAGTGTTGTGCCTATAACTCATGCTCTGTCAGTCATATACGACAGTGTCGTGCAACAAACTTAGCAGATAAGTGGCTGAGGTGGTGGCCACTTGGGAATTGGAAGGTTCCCAGTTCAATTCCCGGCTCCCCCTGGGTCGAAGTATCCTATGTCAGTAGCATGGTTAGTCATGGTCAGTATCATGGTCAGTATCATGTCAGTATCATGGTCAGTATCATGGTCAGTATCATGTCAGTATCATGTCAGTATCGTGGTCAGTATCGTGGTCAGTATCATGGTCAGTATCATGTCAGTATCATGGTCAGGTCAGTATCGTGGTCAGTATCATGGTCAGTATCATGGTCAGTATCATGTTAGTATCATGGTCAGTATCATGGTCAGTATCATGGTCAGTATCATGGTCAGTATCATGGTCAGTATCATGGTCAGTATCATGTTAGTATCATGGTCAGTATCATGGTCAGTATCATGTTCAGTATCATGGTCAGTATCATGTTAGTATCATGGTCAGTATCATGGTCAGTATCATGTTCAGTATCGTGGTCAGTATCGTGGTCAGTATCGTGGTCAGTATCATGGTCAGTATCGTGGTCAGTATCGTGGTCAGTATCATGGTCAGTATCATGGTCAGTCTCATGGTCAGTATCGTGGTCAGTATCGTGGTCAGTATCATGGTCAGTATCATGTCAGTATCATGTCACTATCATGGTCAGAAGTATCATGATATTAAGTGGCTCGCTTGCTCCTCATGCATTGAAGGAAGCATGAGCTCAGTTCTGGGCTCTCCCCAGGCTGGCAGAGGGAGAGTAACGCCCAGGATTACATAGGCAATTGGCACTGGGTGAAAAAATGTGTTACAAAATTGTGGGATATATATAAATAATAAAAATAAAAGTATCATTGTATCAGTATCGTGGTTAGTATCATGGTTAGTATCATGGTCAGTATCATGGTCAGAATCATGGTCAGTATCATGGTCAGTAACAATACACTGAACCCCAACTGCTCCTGATGAGCAAGTTGGTGCTTTGCATGGTTTCCTCTGCCATCAGTGTGTGAATGTGTGAATGTAATGCACATTGTAATGTGCTTTGGATGAAGGCACTAGATGCATTATTATATATATATATATATATATAAATGCACAATTCTTAGCTGATCTACAAGCTTGCAAGCTTGTAGATCATTTATACCAGCTATTCTCAGTATTAAATCAGGCTTAAGTCTCCAACTCCTACAGTTCTCTGAATTTGAAACAGTGAGCCAGTGTCCCTAATATGAGACCTAACAGAGAGCGGTCCTGTCTGGCTGGTCTTGCAGCTCGCCCCCATGCAGAGCCACTCCACAACGCCACTCAGACGTGCATTCTGATTATGCACTGGAATTTACCGTAGCTACCTCTCACAGAGAGGCCCTCTATTTGCAAGCGAACACTCTCGTGATTTTCAAGTGGGCCCCGATCCAGAAAGAGGTATAGAGAGAAGAACCCCTGCTCTATTGGAACTCTGCAGATCTGCTCCTGGATCAGACGGGCACGCTGAGGCCCCTTCTCTCTTAGGCATTTCCTTTTGTCCCCCTCTTTACCAGGCACTCCCCTGCAGACAGGAAATTCTCCTGGAGCCGCTCCAAGCCACAGCCCTGGTTTATTCCCGTCTATTCCCAGTCAGTCCGACTCCCCGCTAGCGCTCAAAAGGAAGGAGAACGCTCTGTCCTGATCTTCAGCTCCATGCCTGCATGTAAACAAAACACAACCTGCGTATTCCAGAGATCCTTCCTTATCCAGTTTGTTGTGCCTCTGCCAAAACTTGCTCTTGCAGGGGCTCCTATAAACAGGGGCCAAGTATTGTTGCCACATTCGTCGCGATCACAATGAGAGGAGCTGCATGGGTCTCGATTGACAACTTAAGGCCCACTTAAGTTTTTGAGATCAACCTTGACATCTCAAACATGTAGATTTTACACCACATTAAAACTAATGAGTCCTTCCCAGAATGAGAGCCACCCACACTGCGGCGAATTGTGCAGAAAATCCCACACTCCACATTCTCCCACGGGGACAAACAATGATGTCCTGTTCACACAGGCCTTCCGAAAGAACAGGCACTTCCACAAAGTCCCTAATCTGGAGGAATTTCTTTTTTTTCTTTTTTTTTTTTTGAAGGATGATTCTCTTTCCTGTTAATCCCATTTTCATGATGGATTCAGACAACACTATCGGTCTCAAAAGTTAATTCGCGTCAGTCCAATGTAATATATAGATTAGATTCATGAATGAATGCTGGATCACTTTCAACCTGGCGTCCCTATGTTGGGCATGCCAATATAGGCGAAAAGAAAGAAAGAAAGAAAGAGAAAGAAATTCAAAACAATTAGATTCAGAAATCTTCAGAAATGTTCCCCAAAGAAATAGCGAAAATAGCATATTTTCACTATTCTGCTATTTTCACTATTCTGCTATTTTCACTAATCCTCATGAAGTATATAGGGCTTTGACCCATTAAAACCGGGCTAGCATCAGTGTCATTTTAGATTTTTGCGTTGGCTATTGAAAAATAACAGATGTACAAGCTCACAGCCCGTCACTTTGTGCCGTGCTGCGAGCATCTGTACATCTGCTATTTAAAAAAAAATGAGAATGGAAAAATCTTGAAAGTGTTATGTAAACTATTATGTAAACACATGACTATTGTGCACAGACACCACAGCACTTGTTCTACATATCTTATGCCAAGGATGTGATTGGTAGAACGCAGGTATTGTTCCACATGCATGGCATTCATCCAGGATGTTATGACATTGTTTACCTAGAATACTTACGCTGACCGCGGTATGTAGGCCAGACAGTGAGTTTGAACCACTTTCAATGTGGTGTCGTGTCTCTATTATGGGCATGTCATCATAGACAAAAAAATATGTTTTGTTTAAATGTAACACATTTCCCAAAGATTTCAAAAATGTCAGATCTAAAAGCTCACAACGCATTCATGATGCAAAGCGTTGTGACCTTGTAGATCGGCTATTTTAAAATAGGGCTTTAAGTGGCTCACTAGGTCATCATTTGCTTTTTCTAGTGTTCAGTTCTCCCAAACCCTGAGTGATGGCAGATTGATTGATTGATACATTTAATACTTAATTAACAGTTTACAGATTGTACAGAGGTTATGGCTTATAAAGATTGTTAAAAGGATAACACAAACAATGTTTCCATTCTGGTCTTGTGTGTTCAATTAATTAAGAATTATGGGAGATTAATTTGTTTAGCATAAAACCAATTTTTAAAAAAATCAGCAGAGTAACATTTAAACATATACAGTATAAGCAAAAACACGGGACAAGTTACATCGCCTCAATTTCACCACTTTATTTTGGCCACACAAAAAATGCTAATGTTTCGGCCTAGTTTAGTGGTTCTCAAACTTTTTCATGTCAAGGACCCCCAAAATTAAATGTATTTGGCTACGGACCCCCATCTCAAAATATTTTGTTCCAGGGACCCCCAGGAGCAAATATTTGAGTTACAAATGTTCGCTTTGAAAATATATATATTCAAAAGGTTTGCACAAACTTTCACGATTTTTCTAAAATAGCAGATCTACAAGCTCATAGCACGGCACTCGGTGCTATGAGCTTGTATATCTGCTATTTTTGAATAGCCAAGGTATAAAAGGTTAAAGTGGATCAAACTATCATGCTATATTAACACATTTTGCTGGGGACCCCCTGGAACCCCCCCAAGGACCACTGGGGGTCCCCGGACCCCACTTTGAGAACCAATGGTCTAGTTGACCTCCGTCAGATCATGTCTGATGCTCTGATGAAGGCCTTCTCATTGTCTTTTTTGTTGTTGTTCTTTGGTGAGTGCTACCTCATCCTTGGGTCTTTTTTTAAGTACATGTTTTTTTGTGTTTAGCACCACAGGAACAGTTTCATTCTGGGAAGCCGCGTCCAACCTTTTTGCAAATGCATCAAAGATAAGCAAATCTTTCTGGGAAATGAAATGAACAGCGCTCCACAGTCAAATCCTTAGTATTAATTTCAACTCGGTAAGAGTGTACAGACCGAACCAAATGAACCCGTTGGGTCCGTTTACTTCCATTTGTGCACTCTTACCGAGTTAAATGAATACTGGCATTTTTCTGTGTAATAGCCCACCGTTAGCAGTCCCTTCAGGCCCTTCAGGACCTTATTAAACGCAAGAATTCACGCATTGTGTCTATTTTATCTTTGTTCATTTCCCTGAACACAAAGAGCTGGTTATGCTGTATGCAAATTCACAACAGTTTATGGGAAAACGCCCTAGTGCAATTTAGATTGTATCAAATTAATTTTACGTGAAATGCAACTAAAAGTGTAAGACGTGCTGCTGCTGCTTCTCTCACTTCCCCCTACGGGACCCGGCTTGAATGACTTGTTTACCAGTGGTGTAAAGTAACTAAGTACATTTACTTAAGTACTGTACTTAAGTACAATTTTGAGGTATTTGTACTTTACTTGAGTGTATCCAATTTCCCATACTTTTACTTCTACTCCACTACATCTCAGAGGCAAATATTGTACTTTTTACTCCACTACAATTATTTGAAAACTTTAGTTACTAGTTACTTTGTAGATTTTGATTATTATTAAAAAACATACATTAACCACTTCAGCCCAATATACATTTCGGCCATTTGAAAATAGCCGATTTACAAGCATTGTCAGCTTGTAGATCTGCTATTTTCAAAAAGATTTTTATACATTTGAAAACTTGTAATGGGACATTCTGCATAATGAGTACTTTTACTTTTGGTACTTTAAGTACATTTTTATGCCAATACTTATTTTACTCAAGTACATTCTGCTTGTTTACAGTGTTCACCTGATATGTATTGGGAAGTGTGGTGCGTGAGAGAGAGAGAGAGAGAGAGAGAGAGAGAAAGCGAGGGAGGGAGGGAGGGAGGGAGGGAGGGTGGCTTTTTTGTGGTTGCTCCTAACTCCCCTTTCTCAGAAATCCTGCCCTGAAGATGAAATTAGCATTCTTCAGATGAGCACAAGAGGATTCCTGGAGAGATGAGAACAGGATTCAATGGGATCATTCCTATAATCCGACCCGCGCTACTTGATTTTTATGTTCTTTGCATGTTCATTTGTGTTGTAGGCCTCATAAACTTTAGTGTGTGCGCGCGTGCGTGCGTGCGTGCGTGCGTGCGTGCGTGCGTGCGTGTGTGTGTGTGTGTGTGTGTGTGTAGCCTACTTGTATTACTATACTTGTGAGGGCCAAATGTCCCCACGAGTATAGTAGAACGTGAGTGGTGAGTTAGTCTTATATAGCAGTGGTTCTCAACATGTGGGTCCACATTATACAGTACATGATTTTGGGGGAGCCCCCAGATGACGCCCCCAGATGATGCTGAAGTGACAATTAAAAATGTTTAATACCTAATAAAAAAATATATAAAAAAATATCATTACTGCATCAAAAATATTCAACAAACTGGTCAAACATTGGCATATAACATTTACAATATTGTGAACATATCTGATCTACAAGCTCACAACGCCTTGTGTTGCGAGGTGTTGTGAGCTTGTAGATCTGCTATTATCACAATATTTATCTGTGGAACCGAGTCAAACAAAATGTAATGCCTCAACTACTATATTCCAAGTGCTTATCAGGGTGGGGGGGTCCCTAGTTCAAATATGATTATTTGAGGGGGTCACGGCCTGAAAAGGTTAAGAACCACTGTTACTGTATATACGTAGGAAAAGATTAGGATCAGGAATTTAGGAGTTTAGGTTTAGGAGTTGAGGTTAGAGTTATGCCAATTTATACTTGGCTGCATGCCATCATCGCACACCAAAATTTATCTCCAAGCTCACAACGTTGTGTATGCTTGCTTGGAGATCTGCTATTTTCGGTGCACTAAAGTATAACTCAGGCTCCAGGGTTAGGGTTAAAAGGGTATTGACCTTTTAACCCTAACCCTGGAGCCTGAGTTATGCTTAGTAATGGTAAAAATAGCTTCCATAAAATTGCCGTCCTCATTTTTTTTGTATGTCCTCACAAGTATAGTAATACAACACGTGTGTGTGTGTGTGTGTGTGTGTGTGTGTGTGTGTGTGTGTGTGTGTGTGTGTGTGTGTGTGTGTGTGTAGGGGGGGGTTACAATGACCACATTGCATTGCTCATCGTCATGCTTGGCACAGTGCTGAGTCGTAGCGTTTACAGCATGGTGAGTATGAGTTGCAGCGGGCTCCAGACTGTCTGTATGATGTGGCCCTTTTATCAGTGAGACCATCACAGTGAGTGCAGATCTTTTTCCTGCAGATCTGGAACATGATTGGGTGCCACCATGGATGCTCTGTCTGGATGCTCTTAACACATTGATTGCCAAGATATTAAACATAGTTTTCTATCCCCATGCCAGCGTAATTACCTCAATCCGATGATATTTGAAACGCTGTGGAAGCCACATTGTGTCCCAAAAACACAAACAAAATAGTCCCCGTGGGTTAGCGGAGGGATCTGTGTATCCATAGGAACGACAACATTCCAACCGCGATCCACCATTTGGGGCTTCGGCCCGCTGAAAACTGGTGGTTTTCAACATAGACATATAAAGGTAGACGCCTCCTTCGGCTCTGAAGCGTTCGTATCTCGGGCGCGCTACGTTTTTTGCGCCGACGTCACATCCACATTCTACTTCTCTGAGTGACGATCGATCATTCCGAAGCTGTGTTATGGTGCCCCTTGTGGAATTTTCAAAAAAAAATGTTTTGGAAAGAACGCATCAATGCGATCTTGGCAATCAATGTGTTAAAAAGCAGTGGTTCTCAAACTTTTTCAATGTCAACGACCCCCACCAAGAGAAGGTGATATGTACAGTATTTGGCCATGGAACCCGTTTGAAAGGATTTTGTGCCAGGGTACTAGGGACCCCTCCTAAGAGAAGATTTATGTATGTTCAAAAATGATTCCAAATTGTATCAAAATGTTTGAAGATGTGACGCTTTGTGAGCTTGTAGCTTTCTTTTTAATAGCCAAAGCAGTATGGACTGGCCTTAACCCATTCAATCCGGGAACGCGTCTCTGTCATTTTAGATTTCTTTGGCTATTCAAAAGGAAGCAGATCTACAAGCTCATAGCGCGGGCTATGTGCTTGTAGATCTGCTTACTTTTGAAAAATTGTGAAAATGTGTGCAAACTTTTAATACACATATTTTTTTAAAGCAAACATTTGTAAAAAATATGTTGTTCCAGGGACCCCCCCCCAGAAGCAAAGATTACAAACGTTCGCTTTAAAATATATATATTCAAAGATTTGCACACATTTTCAAGATTTTTCAAAAAATAGCCAAAGACATCTTAAAATGACACAACATGCGTTCCCGGTCTTAAGTGGTTAAACTGACTTTGATTTATTGACTAACTTTGCCGGGGGGGGCGGGCCCCCTGCTGGAACCTCCTCCCAGGACCCCTGGGGGGTCCCCAGACCGCACTTTGAGAACCAGCATCTTAAAAAGAACACCACTGGCTCTTTTATCTTCACATTTGGATCCAGTTATTTAACCTGTATGTGTAATCTGAAGCTGCTCGCGTTGGTCTGAGTCAGAGCCATGGCTACGCTTAACAAAGAGGACGGAATGTACTGTATGTACACTGTTTACATGTGGTGCCTGATGCCGACAAAAGAAATACCACCAGAACACTGACATGCAGTGATGCTGCTACTCTGACACAGCAGCAGTGGTGTCAAGTAACTAAGTACACTTACTCAAGCACTGTACTTAAGTTACTTAAGTATGCTGCTATTCTTCTTGACACAGCAGCAGTTGTGTAAAGTAACTAAGTACATTTACTCAAGTACTGTACTACAGTACAACTTGGACCGCCAAATTCGTATGTATGCGGCCGCAAATGCGACCCCCACCTGAAAATATGTTGTGCCAGGGAGCCCCAGAAGCAAAGATTTGTGTTTAAAAAAATGTATTTAAAGATTTGCACACATTTTCAAGATTCTTCAAAAATAGCCAACGTATAAAATATGGATAAAGGGCTTAAAATAATTGTGATGCCACATATTAATTTTTTTTGCTGGGGACCACCTGAAACCCTCTCAAGGACCCCTGGGAGTCTCCGGGCCCTACTTTGAGAACCACTGGTATACAAGTATCTACTTTAAAGGGCAAGACCACTTTGGTAGAGGTTTGGGTTGTGTATTTACCTTGCCACGATGTAACTCCAAAGGTGGACAACAAATCAAAAATACAGTCACTCTTTTAGCACATAAACTAACGCAAACAAAGTTGATTCAGACAATATAGAACCTCACCAAACCCAGTACTGTTTTTTTTTTATTATAAAAATGTCAACTTCCTGTTGATTTTACTATTTGAAGATCCGGATCCGGATCCTCGGATCCAGTCCGGGTTTTCTTCTAAATAAAAGTAGCAAAATCAACGGGAAGGTAAAATTTGTATTTAAAAAAAAAACAGTACTGGGTTTGGTGAGGTTCTATATTGTCTGAATCAACTTTGTTTGCGTCCATTTACGTGCTAAAAGAGTGACTTTGAGAGCTGTTTCAGCATACAATGTCAATGAGGAGCATATTTTGAATTATCAATTTCTAATCAATGGAGCAATTATTTTGTATTTCTTGTCCACCTTTGGAGTTACATAATGGCAAGGTAACTACACAACCCAAACCTCTAACAAAGTGGTCTTGCCCTTTAATGCAGCACAATATTTATCTTTTTAGCCATTAGAAAGTAAAGTTTCCTTCTTTCTCTTCTTGGTAATTGGAACATTACTTAACCACGTGTTAACGATGATGGGTTACGTCAATGGAACCAAAATGCAGAAAAACACGGACAGTATCTTTTAACAGAGATAACTTTCAACTTCAAAGGTCCTGCATGTATTTACCTCGGTAATATAATTTACAGTAGAAAACCAAGCAGTGGGTGAAAGCAGATTCCACACAGCTGTGAGTTTGCATGAGAACATTGCTGTGTGCACTGTGTTGTGTCTGTGTGTTGGGTATGTTTTGGATGCTACAGTACACACTTGCGTGGGCATTTGTGTGCACATTTACTTTAGTACTGTACTTTTTGAGTGTCTGTACTTTACTAGTACTATACTTTCACTCCAGTACATTTCTCTCTTTTGTTCTCATGACTTTTCTTGGAAGAGAAAAAGTATATTATGAACTAACCACTTACGTAAGGCCTGTTTCAAATATGATATGAAGGTGCGTGAGTATAGCAGCAGATACTGTACATGATATACTATGGACGCTAGTTAAAGGGATAGTTCACCCCCGAAAAATATTTTTTTCTATCGATTAGTCACCCCATGGAGACTACCAATATTTTTAGTTTTTATCGCATTCCTAAGCCAAAAATGTGATGACCAGCGGACCGGTAGGCAGCGGTTCTGGTAGGAGACACAAAGGACACTCTTTCTGTCTCCTACCGGAACCACTGCCGGTCATCAAATTATTGGTTTAGGAATGCGACAAAAAAGTCAAAAATATCCATGAATTCAAGTCTCCATGGGGTGACTAATCGATAGAAAAAAAGTTATCATTTTGGGGGTGAACTGTCCCTTTACGGTGCGAGAAAAAGACAGAAGTCGGCGCGTTGTACATGGGATTAAGGTGCAAAAAGTCAGCACGTGTCGACTGCATTATTCACATAAGGTAAACTGACTGACACTGGTATAATCCACAAGTAGGCCATGCGTGCATGCATGCATGCTCCTTGTCTGAATTCCTTTCCATGGTGGAAGGGGACAACATACTTTGCAAAGGCCTTCTCGTGCCAGTTGAGGTCAGGTCTGGGCACCGTGGGGTGCGCCCTCCTCCAGCCGTGGTGGGCTGTGGAGGCAGGGGGAGGCCTCCGCCGGCTTCTGGGAAACCGTCTGGGCCTAATTGGAGCCTGACTGGTCTCACATGTCTCCACTTAAGAGGAGGAGATGGAGGATCCCACTGCTGGCCCTTACAGTTTGCTGCCGACCGTACAAACGGGCCTTTCCCCTTCATCAGCACAACCACAGCGCAGGCGGAACACCAAGCCACCCTGACGTGACTGTGTGGTGTGGTGGATTCCGGTGTCGTTCCCTTCGGTTAGGTGAAACAAAGTATGGCTCAGCAGCACACAGTACAATTTAACCGTTCATTTACACCTGAAAGGTCCATTTCGACACTTTCAGAGTTAAAGGACCATAGCGGTGGTCATGGGCATGTTTAGCCCTGTTGAGTACGACTCACAGGATACTTGCCGAACCAATAAAGCGCACTGTGGTCTGTTAGATTTTTGATGTAAGGCTTAGGATTCCGTTAATTGCGGTATGACAACGGAATGATTTTAAAGCTCAGACTGAGTTGGAAGTCTAGCTGAGAATAGTCCTTGGAGAAAATATCTGTGACTCTGTAACCGTGCAATGAGATTTAGCTAACATTGACTCAAGATAAAAATGTAAACAAATGCTAAATCTAAATCTATTAACAGAGAAATGGTCTGTTTATGTACGATTCATAGCAGAATCTTTGAATATACAAAGGACATGTATTGACCGGTATGGTCCATTAAAGACGGCCTAACACATGCATAAACACGTGAAACCTATAGTGTCCCTATTCTGGAGCAAACCTCATCGCAACACGACTCGCGCCGTGGTCTTGCAGATCGGCTATTTTCAGCAAAGATATTTAGTGCAGTATCCCACGGCTCTGCTCTCTACACACTCACACTCACCTATTGTTCCTTAAGCCTTCTCAGCTCTCGGGCCATTACTGCTGAAACCTTTGACAATATATATCATATTTCCCCCTCTCATTCACACATCCGTGAACTTCACAGCCTAAAGAAAAGGAATGTCACTGTCATTGTCATTGTCCGCACTGCCGTGAAAAAAAAGCTGTGTGTGAAAACAGAACGAAACGGCATAGAATGTCAAAAACAAAGACAGCTCCTCTGTCTCGGCACGCCACGCACCACCTCCCTCTCACTGTGGCAGCGTGCCTCCCGTTTCCCAACAGTCAGGGTCACCTTCTCGCTTGCTCTGCAATTCTCGAAAATGTCATTATTGTCTTGTTTTACACAGCGGCAGTAAAACACTGTGTCGGACAACACTTGTTGTGTGAAGGAGGAGGAGGCCGATAGCAGTTGGAGTAGTAAAACAAAAGCACCCGACCTGCCCTGGACCACAGCCATTTTGATAAGGGCAATATAACACAACGACGCCAGATGTTGATTTACCGTAAGGTTCTCCTATTTCCTCTAAAGTCAAACTTTGGGCTGAAAAGGTTAACGGTCAAGGTCGTGATCGAGGTTAAGGTCAAATGGATAATGGGGTCAGATCAGAGCTGTGGAACAAGAGCTGTTGTTTTAGGCAGGATTTAATGTAATAAGAAGAATTACTACTACTACTACTACTAATAATAATAATTATTATTATCATTATTAATAAAAAATAATAATGATTATTATTATATCCTATGTTTTACGCAAAACAATAATGGTCAACTTGGTCATTGTTAACTGTCTCTCGACCAAAGGGCTTTTTTATAATAAGGATCTCAAACTAAGATTCAATTCAATTCTAACTTTATTCCAGACATATTCCGTTTTCATATAAGAGCACCGGGCAAATTTGGAATGTCTCCATATGCAAAACGTACCTGGCTTTACCTACAGTACTTCCATTAAGTGACACCTGAGAGCCTCTGATGTTCATGAATGCCCATGAATGGCCTATTCTGACTATTACTGCGAGTTAAAATAGTGACAGTCTCCTTGTTTACATTGTGTTATCCTATGCCTATCCTGAGTTCTGGAATTCAGCAACACAGTTTTACACGTAACACTGTTCACTCATCTCAAGGTTGATAAACCATTTAGCATTTTATGGGTTAGAAACAAATTGATTCCATGCTGTATTGTTTGTACACCGTTAAATCCTCAGAGAATTTAAAGGGTCTACACCATGAATTTTATCTTTTTCTTCTTTTTTGTGTGTTTTTGGTCTCCCCTACCTCTCTTCTATCCCCCAAAATACCCCAGTTTGAACACTCAGGCTTTCACAGCAAATCTGGGGTTTTCTGTAAATTGGTCTCAAACTGATTTGCACCCTCACGTGACGTCACGTCAGGGTACAATCCCTCCCATTTTTCAGTTAAAAAAATAATAATAATATTTTTTAATTTTATTTTTCCTATTTTTTTGTTTTACTTTTTCCACACAGAACCAGGAGATAACATGCATACAAACTGGCTCAATAGCGCCCCGTGGCAAACAGGACAATGTGGTATTGCAGGTGAAAGTGCTTTATAAGCCAGAGAGAAGTTAGTTGGAATGAGTATATCTGAGGCTTGATTTAGGCTCAAACCTTTTGAAAAACGTTTGAGGGACATAAACAATATGATATTAAATATATCCTTAATAGATCCTTTAACCAATGTCAGAGTGTGGAAATGGAACCAAATGGACCTGTAAGAGTTAAATGAATATTAAAAATGTTACTAGGCAGTGGTGGAAAGTACATGTACTCAAGTACTGTACTTAAGTACCATAGTATATATTTCCATTTTTCTATACTTTTACTTCTACTACATCTCAGAGTAAAATATTGTACTTTTACTCCCCTACAACTATTTGAAAACTTTAGTTACTAGTTAGATTTAGATTATTATTACAAAACATACATTAACCACTTCAGCCCTATATACATTTCGGCTTTTTGAAAATAGCCGATCTACAAGCTCACAATGCGTCTCATCGTGACACATTGTGAACTTGTAGATCTGCTATTTTCAAAAGATTTCTTTTTTGAAAACTTGTGAAATGGCACATTCTGCATAATGAGTACTTTCTACTTTTGGTACTTTAAGTACATTTTGATACCAATACTTTTGTAGTTTTACTCAAGTCAATTCTGAATACCGGACTTTTACATGTAACAGAGTATTTCTACATTGCAGTATTGATACTTGTACTTAAGTAAAGAATGTGAATACTTTTTCCACCACTGTTACTAGGTACTGTATGTCATTCTCACGAATGGCTCATGTCCTCCATAATACTCTAGTACACCATAGCATTTATTCTGTCCAGAATAGACATATCCTCCATCATAGTACACCATAGCATTTATTCTGTCCTGAATGGACCGTGTCTTCCATCATAGTACTTAGTACACCATAGCCTTCATTCTGTCCTGGTTCCAGCATGTCCATTCCATTGAGAAAAGGCATTCCTATTGATTCCTTTTTCCAGGCATCATTTAATATGATACATATTCACTTGTAAATATCGACCTTTCCCAGTTGCACAGTCTGTCGTGCAGTAAATACTTTGAAAGCCATCTCGTTGGAAAAGAAAAAAACACATATATAAAATCTCACGATGCTTTAAATAAAGGCTGCATTTACACCAGAAGAGGAGGTATTTGTGTGTCACTACTAATTTAAAATGCAGTTTGGACAAACGGCCATAGTGTTGTAAGTCATATTCTGTTGTTACACAGAGTAAGAGCTGATTTAGTTTGAAAGGTTGCCCCCAAGTGGCAACAGGATACTCTCTCTTGACTGTATAACAGAGTACAGTACTTCAAGTTAATCCCAGAACTTAATCAATAACTAATTCTGGACTACTGTAATCCATCTGTAAACAGAAATAGGCATGAATAATACATATAAAACTTCCATTGCTGATCCACTCACATCATGCCTATACTGTGTATATATATATAAATATATATACACACACACTGTAATTTACCCACCTATTTGTTATATATTCCATTGTACAGCATGCGTTTGTATACGTTTGATGTGTGTGTGTGTGTGTGTGTGTGTGTGTGTGTGTGTGTGTGTGTGTGTGTGTGTGTGTGTGTGTGTGTGTGTGTGTGTGTGTGTGTGTGTGTGTGTGTGTGTGTGTGTGTGTGTGTGTGTGTGTGTGTGTGTGTGTATGCATGTATGTACTGCATCTAATCTCTATTATCTTCAGCAACAATATTCTGCAGTGTGTGTGTGTGTGTGTGTGTGTGTGTGTGTGTGTGTGTGTGTGTGTGTGTGTGTGTGTGTGTATGCATGTATGTACTGCATCTAATCTCTATTATCTTCAGCAACAATATTCTGCAGTGTGTGTGTGTGTGTGTGTGTGTGTGTGTGTGTGTGTGTGTGTGTGTGTGTGTGTGTGTGTGTGTGTGTGTGTGTGTGTGTGTGTGTGTGTGTGTGTGTGTGTGTGTGTGTGTGTGTGTGTGTGTGTGTACTGTATATCTACTCTCTATTCTCTATTATATTCAGCAATAATATTCTTGGCCATTCAAGCCAAGAATATTCATCTCCAGAGGAGCCAGTAGAGAGGTCTGGGTGGCATGAAGCCTTGTCATATCTTTTTGCCCAGTGCCTAATAAGATTACACATCAAAAACCTGTTAACTTTGAATTTACAATGTCCCAGCCACTTAATGAGGCTCCTCATAGTCTGCAACGCATTCAGGCCGCTGCGAGAAAAACAGAAAAACACAATTTAACTTGGAAGTTACTGGCAGATGCATGAGGCTTGAGACTTGGCGTGAGACTTTGTTTTTCTAGAGATAGATCTGTCATAACGACTGGCGGCGCGCCCAAAGCAATTATGTGTAATATTCACAGTCTGCATTAATCAAGAAATTTGAATCATACTGTAGCTACAAGCTATTCATGGCGTTTGCAGCAATTCTCAGCAAGTTCGCATGAATTCTGCAAGAAGGAAGTGGGCTGTGGTGTGTGAATTAGTGCTAATTTTGACTAAAGCCTAGATGTCAGTTACTTCACACACTTACCAGACCATGTGACCTGGCTGTGACACATAATAGAATAGAGTCAAGCTCCAAAGGTAGTTTTTGATGGATCGATTAAAAATGACCTTTTTGGAGCTTGATCCAGTGTGCGGACTCTATTGATTCTATGCTGATGTTTTCCTTGCACCTCAAACGTTGGATGTGCGTGCTTCATTCACTTGTTTGCCTGGCTGTGACACAAGCATTACTGGCTCACCTTTCTGCTGCTGTGATGCTGGTCGCAGTAAAGAAAGAAGGTATTGACCTCTGCGTGTGTGTGTGTGTGTGTGTGTGTGTGTGTGTGTGTGTGTGAAACATTTTAGTTGTGAAAAAGACTACAGAAAGTGCTAAATAAATGCAGTACATTTACCACTTCATATTCATAATACATCCAAGGCAATATTCTGGTCTTACTGTGTTCACTCTGTAAATTCTCCTACCAAGGCAGCGTACAGTGTGTACATAACTCACTAAAGAGCTCTGTTATGCACATTTCGATCTTGTGTTTTTGTGTGAAAATTTAAAGGAACCTACCAAGTCAATTTACTTTTGTGTGACCTGATTCTGAATCTGTTTCAAACACACAGCCCCACCATCTGGCAGGCCGCTGTAAGCACAGGCACTGGCAAACAAACTTAATCATGGTTAGTATCATGTCAGTATCATGGTTAATATCATGGTCAGTATCATGGTCAGTATCATGTCCGTATCATGGTTAATATCATGGTCAGTATCATGGTCAGTATCATGGTCAGTATTGTGTTGTATGAACAACTGTATTAACAGTATGACTGCATACAGGTCAAGAAAATTATATTTATTTTGAAGACCAGCCACTCCAGCAGGTAGCAATATTTCTGCTTCTGAACTGTTGATGAACATAGCAACATACTGTGAACAGATGACAGGCCTCCTTGGTTAAAGAACAAAACATCCATTCTCTCACACACACACACACACACACACACACACACACACACACACACACACACACACACACACACACACACACACACACACACACACACACACACACACACACACACACACACACACACACACACACACACACACACAGTGTCCTGTGTGTGACCTCTCCATTACCATGTGCAAATGCAGCTGTCTTCCTGTCTGTTTCAGTGGCATTCTGGTATTTAGCAAATGGCAGATTTCTCATGTAGTCACAATTCTACAGAAGACAGAGCAGCTCTGTGCTCTGTCTGATGACTCTGATGAAGATGTGTTTGACATTGAAACATTATTCTGTTCTTTTGTACTTAGCTTCCTAACCTGTGAGCTGGGGCCCACTGGTGGGCCGTAATGTTTCTGCAAGTGTCACGATTATGGCATTTTACATGACGACTAATTGTCACACAAATAATTGTGATCAACGATTAAATTGCATTTCTGTTTGACTTTTTTGAATAAATAGGAACTTAAAGTATACTACGTTAGTTCCATTGATTCAAGACAACCGATTGACTGAGCATTCAAATTAATATGCTCTGAAAATGCCCACTCATCTCACCACCTAAGCCGAATGGCTTCCGTGGTGTTACTGTGTGGGTGGGCACTTTTGAAAATTTCTAGATTTTCGAGTGGGCCCTGATCCAGAAAGGAATGGGAAACATTGACGTAGTACCTGAATAAAAAAGGTGAGCTGCTCCAGTGCCGTCTTTCTTACCTTAGTGATGATTAAAAGAGTGTTTCTTTGCAATACGATGCCAAGACATGCACATACAACGGGATTCAGAAAGGAAAAGGAGAAGAAACCGGGTGCTGGCAATTAAGGGCTTTTAGCAAACTCACACACATAGGATAATTGACCAAGAGCTCCATTACATACTATTCCCTGTTACGACACACTACGTTCAACAGCATACAAACTGTAGATTCACATCAGCATTAAATTCCAGAGCCAGAAACAGTCACTGAACATGTTTCATTGCCACTCAGTCTATTGGGTCCCAAAATGACAACAATAGTACAGAACAGCTTGAATCACATTAGTATAGGCCTACACACAGCATACAACACAAGCAGCAACAGCAGCAAAAAAAGAAAGAAAAAGGTTCCTACCTTGAGGCGTCTTCTACTTGACTTGATCAGTTGTGTAAATGATGGCCAGGGTCAAACGTTGGAGAGATAGAGCCCCCCTCTCTCTAGTTCATCCTTGGATGAGCTCTCCAGTGGCGTCTCCAGTCACGTGGATCCTCCATGCATCTGTCTATGCTTGCCGGTACTTTCCTCCCCTGCAGGGAGCTCCCGGTGTCAATTATGGCAGTGAGGGACCAGCCCCATTCTCCCGGCTGCCATCTTCTCACTCACCCTTGGTAGCCCCCCATACAGATGCTTATTGATAACATGTTCATCCTGGTTGATGTTTATTACTGCACATAGCATTCTGGTGTAGCACAGTGGCCAGCATTCACAGCTGTACAGGAGAACAGAGAAGAAGCTGAGCTTGATCTGGTGGGGGGGGGGGGTTGGACTTCCACACACTGGCCATGCCATTCAGATCGCTCCATGCAAGCGAGGGTGTCCCCTTGCAACACCCCTGTCAGGATGTCAAACTCCTCACTGTTGCCATCTGCGGTCATCACCTTGTACCACCTTCTTCTTTCGAATACCGTCATCAGATGTCCAATTAATGTCATGCAGCTACGCCATCGTCTCAGGACCCACATCAAAGAGGTGGTGATTATGTGGTCGGCCGTCTGCTCAAGCTCCCAGCACTTTCATGTGTGCCAGGCCCCACTTCTTCATAGGTGTTTTGAAGCAGCCAACCCCAGTGTGCAGTCGGTTCAGCAGGGTCCATTTCCGGCGTGGCAGGTCTTCTGTGTCCCAGATGTAGCGGTGACAATGTGGTGTGGGCCCAGTTGACTCACACTCCTGTTTCCGGAATGCCACCATCTATGCCTTTGTAGACAGGTCCTCGGGGATAGATCTGAGTATCTATTGTGCCACCTTGTTGTATGGGTGGCGCGACTTGAGTCTGTTTAGAGGCAACGCTTTTGTAGTGGTGTCATGCAGGATATGCCAGTCATGTTTCTGGGCTTTCCTTGCTAGCGCAGGACGTCGTACTGGCAAGTAGAACACAGGGCTGGTATTCAGGCAACCTGTTATGATCCGGGGAGCGTTGTTAATGTGGTAGCATCAACCTTTTTGGCATTTGGGCTTCTACACCAGGCTGGGGCACAGTATTTGGGCTGCAGCGAATACCAGGGCTTGTGTGGAGATTCGTAGTACCTGCACTTGTACCTGCGCACATGGCTCCTAGGGTCCGGAGTGGGTTGGGAGGAACACCATAAGTCTAAAAGAAAGAAAGAAAGAAAGAAAGAAAGAAAGAAAGAAAGAAAGAAAGAAAGAAAGAAAGAAAGAAAACAAGAATCACATACATGTGTATAATTGTACCCTGTCACAATAACTCACTACCTTGTAACCACATAGACAGCCTAGTATACGTGTGCTGTGTCCTGTTACAACATACACAGCACAGCCTAGTACACACATATACTGTGTTCTGTCACAACATAGGCCTATGCAGTATTCAGAGCCAGGTACAGTCACTGAACATGATTCATTGCCAGACAGTTAATAGGGCTGTGGTACGGGTAAAGTTTTATTTCGGATAGTTGACAGATATTCAACCACAGAGCTACTCTGGGCCGTCAACAAAGTACTCAAGTATTATTGCTTTTTAAGTAACTGCACTTACAAAAGACAATGGCAATTATTGTGAAATTATGCTTCTTCCAGCTCAGAAACATTGCTAAAATTGAAACCTTTTTGTTTCAGTGGTGGAAAAAATACTATTTTTTTTACTTAAGTATTAAAGTATGAATACAGCAATACAAGTAAAAGTCTGGAATAAAAAATGTACTTGAGTAAAAGTACAAAAGTATTGGTATAAAAATGTACTTAAAGTACCAAAAGTAGAAAGTACTCATTATGCAGAATGTCCCATTTCACAGGTTTTCAAATGTATAACATTTGTATGTAAATCGCAGATCTACAAGCTCACAATGTGTTGCATCGAGATGCATTGTGAGCTTGTAGATCGACTATTTTCAAATGGCCTAAAACGTATATGGCTGACGTGGTTAATGTATGTCTTGTAATAATAATCCAAATCTACTAAGTAAAGTTATCAAATAATTGTAGTGGAGTAAAAGTACAACATTTGCCTCTGAGATGTAGTGGAGTTAAACACTTCCTCATACCGAGTACACCGACCCGCTGGACCAGGCTTTTATTTTTTAGCAAAACTAAGCAATAAAAGCCTGGAGATCGAGGCTATAGTGGAGTAGAAGTAAAAGTACAGAAATGTGTAAATACTCCAGTAAAGTAAAAAAATGTACACTACTGGATATTACATACATTTCATATATTACATACAGGCTATATATACAGCCATACATCACTCCTATGCCATCCTGTGTCATGGGTCATCATGGGCCTGGCATTAAAAGTTGTAGATAGATTGATTGAATACTTTATTAACAGTAACAGCTTGCAAAGACATGCACAGGGAAGTACAGCTCAATACAAAGTCTGTTAACAGGAGTTTAAACCCAAGAAAGCACTATGCCTTGTTTCCATTGGGGTCCTTTGTACTCAATTCGAAAGTATCATGAGCCGTTTGTACTCACCCAATAATTAATGAGTCTGACTTTGGGTCAGCTGTTGTCGTCATTGTTTCATGACGCAGTTTAATTGTCCCGACAAGTCTTTCACCTTTACACCGTTACAGGTGTAACTCACTGACAACTCTAATCAACTTCCATGAGTGGAAGTTACATTATAAGATGTTTATTTCACTCTTTTTGCTTCCAAATGAACGGAGCTTGTATCAAACACATGTCTGTCTGACTGTCTGTTTGTTTACATCAGGTGTGGGGGGCGGGGTGACTGTAGGGTTTTAAACGACCCGCTTGAAGCCTGATTACTAGGGAGTGTGCACCAATAACCTGCCTTCACAGTGTGTCAACTTTCTAAGGAGTATCTGACAATAACACAATATTTTGTGTCTCAACTCACTGCTTAGCATTGTTTTGTTTTGTTTTGAAGTCTAATTGCCCTTTTGGATCTTGCCCCCCAGATGTTTTAGTTTGATGAATACAAACTAAGCAAAGGACTGTGAATTATATAATGTTTATTCAACAATTGTACCAAACAAAGAGAATACAGTCAAAGTGAAATAATTACACACTATATACAGTATAAGAGCAGACCAAGCACAGAGCCAACAAAGTTGACTAAAAGGCTTTAAAAGGTTAACTGACTGAAAATACATATTAACACTAATCCTACTAACATGAATCCAATGAATAGAAAAGACAATGTGTGTCAAACAAGTCTATAAGCTATCTATGAAAAAGTTTAATCTGCAACACAGTTTTACACAATATATAATGGGGGTCCCTGCTTCATCTCTCTCTCTCAGCCAAGGGGTCCTTGGTCTGAAAAACGTTGAAGGCCGCTAGTTTAATGTATTCCATATGCAGCTGAAGGACTTCCAGCCTGTCATCCATGGCCTCCCACAGCATAACACACACTTCAACCCCCTAGTGGCTTTTTACCCGGAATAAGTTCCTCATACTTTTTTCACCATGTGGAATGAAGGCAGTGGTGTAAAGTAAGTATATTTACTCAAGTACTGTACTTAAGAACAAATTTGATGTATTTTTACTTTAGTGGAGTATTTTACATTTTCAGTACTTTTACTTCAACTCCATTACATCTCAGAGGCAAATATTGTACTTTTACTCCACTACAATTATTTGAAAACTTTAGTTAGCCTACTAGTTACTTTGTAGATTTAGATTATTATTACAAAACATATACATTAACCACTTCAGCCCTACAGTATATACATTTTAGCCATTTGAAAATAGCCGATCTACAAGCTCACAATGCGTCGCGATGCAAGACATTGTGAGCTTGTAGATCTGCTATTTTCAAAAGATTTGCATACATGTTATACATTTGAAAACTTGTGAAATGGGACATTCTGCATAATGAGTACTTTCTACTTTTGGTACTTTAAGTAAATTTTTATACCAATACTTCTACATTGCATTATTGATACTTTTACTTAAGTAAAAAATTTGCTAACTTTTCCCACCACTGTATGAAGCAGTGGTTTTCAAACATTTTAATTTCAAGGTCTGTTTGATATGCATTAGGCCACGGATCCCCATTTGATATACATCTTTTCTTTTAATGTAATTAATAAATAAATGATTAATTTAATTTGTGTTCATTTAACTCAGACAGGGTATACAGTACATGGAACCAAGGGTCCATTTGGTTCTAATTATACACTGTCAGAGAGTTACACGACCATAACGGTCTATTTGGTTCCTATCAATCATTTAGCTGAGTTTGTTTGGTTTAAGATGAAAGACAACAATGACGCAAATTATGACGAGAGTGCATATTTACACACACAGAGATACATTAACACTCAGGACTTGCTGTGCTGTGACATACACGTTGAGATTACCATGTTGCATGTATTCCCCAACTGCAAATTTACAACAACCCAAGCTCAAGACTTGCATACTGTTGCTTAGCAACTGGAATCTCTGAGGTGCATCCAATAATATTCAATGTGTTGAGACATCATTTGCTTGTTTGCCACAATGGCCAGTGGATGGATGGTCCATATTCCAGGATGCAGGAACCAGGGAGGGATGTTCAACACTTGTACTGCACTGCCACCTTGTGGAATGATTTAGTACAGCTGGCACCATTGTGGGGCCCCCATAGCTGTAACTAGCAGATACAAAAGATACTAAGCTACACAGCATATTTGTAGCTTTGTATCTTTATCTGAAGTTGAAACCAGCTCAACTTATTTGTAGTTTTGTAGCTGTTGTAGCTTTCGTAGCAGCTACAAACGTCGGATGTTTCTTTGTATCTTCATGTCACTGGTGTCCATTGAAAAAAGAATGGTAGCCTGTATCTTTGTTTCTGGCAGTGCGAACGCAGCATAAGAGATTATACAGTCAGTATCTGTGACACAGTTGTCTTTTATTTCAGCTTGATTACATGACAATGATAGAAACTTCAAAATAAAACACTATGAAACAGAAGATAAAGCAAAAATGGCACTCTGCTACAACTAACATACTGCTACATGAACTGAAAATTAAAAATTAAAAAAACGGAGGCAAATACCCGCTATACATTTAAGTATATACAACTTTGATAAATAAACCAATACTGTCTAGAATTATGATTGTTTTGCATGTTGCATTTATCTCTCTGTAACAGATACACAGTCAAATCTTCATTGGTGTTGATTTGACTCAGAAGGTACACATGTATAAAATGTAACCAAAATGGATCCTCGTGGCTCCATTTGGTTACATTTTGTACCCTCTCAGAGTTACAAATGGATAAAGTAACTCAGAAGATTTTCCTGTGTAGACGACAGAACCCATGAGAAAAAAAACATACATGTTTTATCCACAATTGAGAACATGTTTACATTTCCTAGGCGGCAATTGTACTTGAACATACAATTATTTCCTATAGTGAAACAGCTTTGTTTGTTGACAAAGACGACATGTCACCTGTTATTGAGCACTCACCGATTTGGAACCCTCTGGTTTTGACAAAACAGTCATTTGCGCACGGTGTATTTTGGTTTGCCACAGCGTACATTCCTGATACAGTAGGTTTCTTTCATTGTGAGCCGATGCCATAATATATACTTTTACACGAGGAACGGCTCTGAACTGAGAAACATCGGTGCGTTGCGTGTACTGCTCTCAAGCATCCATAATTATCGGTCACGAGCACACGAACCTGAAGCTTAGAAAACAATGGAACTATTATTTCCATCCATTTTAAGGTACAGTGTTGCACAATGCTTAATGAGGTTGGCCCGTGGGTCGAATTTAAACGCGATTGGTTCTATTATTAAGCAGCCTAGACACCTACCGGTTACTCGGCTGAGAAGAGAGTACTTTTTGTGAATGACTGTTGCTAACCAGCAGCATTTCAATCACACGTCAACGAGAGGCAGACACGGTCCTGATAATTAAATTAGCTGTTGTCTGTTACAAGGAGAGACAGGTTGTGTATGTGCACTTGTAATATACAGGATGAGAGAGAAGGCAAAAAAAAAAAAGATTTGCTAAGAGAAAACATGAAGGCGTACGGGGGGCCAGACAGCTCTGATTTCCAGACGCCCAAAGCCCCCCATAAGATCCTGCATAGAGGCCTACGGTGACAGACACTGCTCTATCCAAGGGAATCCCTAGGATGCATTCCCCAGGCCTTTCAGGAAATCAACAGTGAGAGACATATCCAATATTGTTCCACCTGAACAACCATGTCCCCTAAACTGCAGTCATCAAGTCCAAATATTTACGGTTAACGTTCAACTTGGGACACAAACAAGGCTTCAACTTCCTGTGTGGTTGTCACACGCGAACATGATCCAGATGCATCCTGACACAGAATATTCTAGAACATTGTGACAATCTCCTGAGTGGCTTTTTTTTTCTCCTCTCCTTCTTCTTCTTCTTCTTCTTCTTCTTCTCGTCAGAAAGACCTTTAAAAAAGTTTTGACTTTTCTATAAAATCACAAACGGTTGTCAAATGTCTCCCCATTCACCCACCCCCTCAGTTTTCCCCACACACAATCCTTTGTAAAAGCAAAAAAAAAAAAAAGACTCCTCAAAGAGGGATCCACAGTGAAAGCTGTAAAAATAGACACACATCGCCCAAATATAATAAAGCACACGAGAAAAGGTCTTTGCTTTTCTAGTAAGAATATTTTGGTTGGGGGAAGCCACCCTCCGTCAGCCCTGCTGAGTTTAAAGGATACATTTGTAGCGAGGTGACTGCCGGTGTGTTTGCATGTTCTCTGCATGTGAGTATGGTAAACAGAGTTCGTGTTTGGTAAAGCATGAGGACAAAGGGTTTTTCTTTTCTTTTTAAAGGGGAATTACACGGAGGGAGAGTGTAAGACCCCCTCTTGCCCACAGTATATACGCAAAAAAAATAAACAAAGATGAGAGAGTGAACATTCAGACAGTAGGGTGGGCAGGCTTTGGTCCTGTATCTAGAAACCCAGGCTGTCTCTAGAAACCCAGGCATGCTTCCTGTTTTGATGTTGCCAGTAAAAGTCCCAAAGCGAGAGCGGTGTATCCCGGAAAAGCCCCCTGCTGAGCCAGGGCCCCGCCTACCCCAGCTGCCGACAAGTCGGACCCCCCTCAGCGGTGAGCAGAGCGAGCAAGGTTCACCAGAGTCCCAGAGTCTGTCAAGTGCAACGTGGGGAGAGCTGTGCTGCTCTAGTGCCTCTTCATGGACGAAACCTTCTTCTTCCTGGCAGCCAGCATCTCGTAGAAGGGGTCCCTGCTGATAGCAGCTCTGTAGGAGTTAGAGAGAGAAGGAGAGAATCAACTTAAGCCGTCTTTGGCTGATTCAAAGTGGATTTTCGTTAAGTGGTTGATTTGCTATTATGTATTATCAAACCGATTATCCAATATTGGTTGAGGTATGGGAATTTTCCTTAAAGGAGTAGTTCACACCAAAAAATATTTTCTATCAATTACACATTCCTAAACCATTCCTGTCGCATTCCTAAGCCAATAATTTGATGACCGGGTCATCAGTCAGTAGGAGACTCAGTAGGAGACTCTGCAAGTCTCCTGCCTGAGACTTCGCCGGTCATCAAATTATTGGTTTCGGAATGCAACAAAAAAAAGTTATCTCCATGAATTAAGGGGCGGCCATAGCTGAGTGGTTAGTGAGCCCGGCCCGCCTAGGGAGCCAGAGGCCCTGGTTGCCCCAGGTACGATTCCAGGCCACGCCAGCATATGTGTCGATGAAATGAAATTTGTCCCTGAGCAAGACTCTTAACCCCTAATTGCTCACAGGCCCTCATTGGAAACAAGCCCGCAAGGACTTTCATGAACGTCCTGTTAAAAGGAAATATCCTTATCCTAATTCAAGGCTTTATGGGGTGTGTAATTGATAGATTTTTGGTGAACTACTCCTTTAAGGAGGTTAATACACAACCATTCTGTTCAGATTTCTTTCACAGGTTACTGAATGGTTTGATGAGTGTGAAAATAACATTTAACAATAATTATGGTGCTTTTCCATTGCATATAGCCAGCACTCGACTTTGGTTTTCCATTAGGCAAAAGTACCTGGGTGCTTTTTGGTATAAACCATAGACTGTAAAAGGAAATATGGACAGAGTCACCATAAATACGGTTAGCAAACTTTTTAAACTAGCTATACAAAGAAAAAGCACCATTTAAAACAAGTTGATCCGAGATGCTGTAGTTGCCGTTTGCGGTGAATGAAGAAGCTTTTTAACAAAGCGTTTTCTTAATTTCTTTTTCTTTTTTTTCTATGCCCTGATTTCACCTACTTTTTAATTTGACCCTTTAGCCTAGTAGGGTTGCATGTAATTGTTTGGTTGCCTTTGCTGTTTTATGCCATGTTTTCAAACCCTGTAGCACTTTGAGATATGCAAGAATGTAAAGTTTGTTATAAATACAATTTTATTATCATTATCATTATTAAGCCAATGAAGGACTTACTTGATACTGCCCATCCATTCATCCTTCTCCTCTGTGCTCGGGGCAGAGATACGGTACAGGGTGTGTTTGCCCTCCACCACGCGGCCGTCCGCCTCCGTCTTACAGGCCTTGATCACTTGGTCCTTGTTGTCGGGGATGAAGAGCTCAAAGCAGTTCTACAACAACGTGGAGATGAGGGAGGTTAGTAACCAGGACAGGCTCAAAGGGTGATTTGTACTTTAGTTGTGCGCTGCATATCGTTGCTGTCGGGCAGAAACCTCCTATCTCCATATTTTTACTTTTCGTGTTTCTTTCGTAAATTAACACCCCTACTTGATCATACTACAGCTTCACACAAAAGCATCAAAAGTCTATCAAGCTCGAAATCTACAAGCTCGAAACGTGGCGCAAAGGGACGCGTTTTGAGCTTACTTACTTTTGATACTTTTGAATTTTAATCCTGAAAAGTAACAGTTTTGCACATATGAGGATTCCACCCGACAGAGACAAGTATAAATCAGGCATAATAAATTATTAATTTCCCTGGTAAACAGGCGTGTAAACCTATCACAGCCTCAAAATACTGCAAATACTGTTTAAACCTCATCTGAATGTGTTAGTTTTAGTATCAAGAGCTCAGTCATGCAATCAGCTAAATAATTCAATTATGTCTGTTCTTCTTTCTTTCTTTCTTTCTTTCTTTCTTTCTTTCTTTCTTTCTCTTTCTAATCCGCTTATGTTTGGATCATGTATTGGTCCTTTAAATGGGAGTTGTGTCCATAACATCTTACCGGCTTCTTATCCTCCACTTCCCTGATGCTCAGGTTCTCCAGTGGGATGATGCCCCGGGGCTCCTTGTCCTACACGAGGACAAAGTAGACAAAGGCAGGTTAAAGTGTTGTACACACATGCACCATCACTGTCTCACACCTGACCATTTTGGGACTCTAGCTCAGGGATTTCAAACCTTTTCATGTCGAGGACCCCCAAATAAATATGTAGCCTATTTGGTCGCGGACCCCCATACAAAATGTGTTTCAAAAATATTCAAGTTTTTCAAGATAAAAAAAAAAAGCAGATCTACAAGCACAGGTGTTGCATTGTGGCGAGTTGTGAGCTTGTAGATCGGCTGCATGTAGTGGTTGAACTGATTGTGAAGTTATATTAACAAATTGGTCTGGGGACCCCCTTCAGTGGGTCCCCAGACCCCACTTTGAGAACCACAGCTGAACTGTACTTACTGTGGTGTATTCAAAGTAGTAGAGACAGTTGTCTGTGAGGATGAACCATCTCCTCTTCCAGGTTTTTACACGTCCCCCTGCAAAGCAGAAAGGCAGCGTCAGAGAGATTCAATGGATGGAGAGAAGAGAGAGAGAGAGAGAGAGAGAGAATGAACGCCAGGCAGCGGAGGGCAGAGCAGCAGACAGGCAGACAGATGAATGGACAGACAGGCGGATGGCGGCTCCGGAAGAACACTCCATTCCCAGATTGAATGCATACTATGCCCCAGGCAGTATCATGACACTTTGCACATGGCTCTTGAAGTAACACTGCATCCAGTTATCTGATGGGGTTTTTCGCTTTATTAGAACGTTCTTGACACCTCTGGGAATTTTTCCTTTAAGGCATTCAATCCGGGAACATATCTGTGTCATTTTAGATTTCTTTGGCTGTTCAAAAATAGCAGATATACAAGCTCATAGTATGAGCTTGTAGATCTGCTATTTTAGAAAAATAATCTTGAATATATATTTTTTAAAGCGAACATTTGTAGCGCAGCACTCGGTGCCGCACTATGAGCTTGTAGATCTGCTATTTTTTAATAGCCAAAGTATAAAATAATGGTTATAGTTCAAATCTAAAATGACACAGATGCGTTCTCGTATTGAATGGGTTAAGGCAAAGCCAATGAATCTAACCTAATCTTGGAAGAACATCACCAAGTACATTGTATCTCCAAGGATCACAGTGATGATAAAAGCGGATGGATAATGCATTGACCACTTATGACCAAGCATCACAGAAGCTTGATTATAAGAACGTGTGTGTGTGTGTGTGTGTGTGTGTGTGTGTGTGTGTGTGTGTGTGTGTGTGTGTGTGTGTGTGTGTGTGTGTGTGTGTGTGTGTGTGTGTGTGTGTGTGTGTGTGTGTGTGTGTGTGTGTGTGTGTGTGTGTGTGTGTGTGTGTGTGTGTGGATGCCATAGAATGAAGCTGTAGGTCTTTGCTAATGCCTAGTTTTGTCTGAAACCCGAGTGGCCCCTTTCACTTTGTCCTGGGTCTCTTTTAGTTAGCCGGCCGCCGACTCAGCAAGAACGGCCTCTGTCAGAACAGTGCAGCGCAACAACGATCAATAGGGCAGTATATAGATCTAAAAGCTATATGTGCTTTGCACTCTTTGAACCTAACGAACTACGACCGAAATCAAGCCGTTACATTTTGGACTCATAATTCACAACACCAGGGGTGAGTAAAGAGGTCTTTTCGCAGCCCGTTATGCGCAGTGGGAGCTCTCTGGTTAAGTCGGTTGCTCGTTACTCTATCGATGACCTCTTGCCCCTGGTCTGTCACCCCCACTTCCTGTGAGAGGGGGAACCTGATCCCACTAGCAGATGGCACACACCACCCCCCCACCCCCCCATGTTAAGGAACGACGAGGTGCCAGCAATTTGAGCTTAGTAGTGCCTGAAGCTATGCTCAACTAAACTATAGGCATCTCACACTGGAATGACCCGTTTTTTGGTTTCGATGAGTAGCTTTTGAAAGTAGTGAACGGGTTTGGTTCTCAACATACAGGTCGTACAGTAATGTATTAAGCCATGGGCAGACCATGATCACACAACAACCTATACGTGCTGTGTGTCTAAAGAGCACAGAAGTGGCGAAAACCCCTTATATATACTTTGTTGACCGGGGTCCTCCAGGGGTCTGTACTTGTTCCCCTCCTTTTTTCCCTCTACAACAAATCTCTTTGGAATAAATAGCAGATCGACAAGCTTGAGAGCTTGTCGTCGCTCGACATTGTGAGCTTGTCGATCTGCTTTTTTCACTGAACGTAAACCTATTTCTAATTTTATTTTATATTTGGCTGTTGTGATATGTCCAGAATAAGGTCGCTAGGGTTCATGTGGACAAACCACCACCAGTGTTAGTAGTACAAAGTTACATGTGAGAAACCCCATCTACCATGGCAGAGAAGCAGAACGCAGTGGAAGTACTGCACAGCAAGTACCAACTACTACAGCACACTTGTATCATCATATGACAGCACGTGGGCACTGTGCATATGATAGCCCATCACGCCACAGCGGTCGTGATAGAGGCCTGAAAGGTCAAACAATCTACGTTTAGTCAACGTGCTATGATCTACACAGTCATCATCGGCGCACTTCACTCAGACGGAGAGAGAGAGATCTCTACGTAAACCCCACCCCACCCTCCACCCCACAGGTCCGGCACGGCGTGGACTCTCCAGCATGTCGGAGCACACAGCAGCAGACAATGAAACACACATGAAGACACAAAAAAATGGCAGAATCACACAGCTGATGAAGAGTTGACTGGGGTTGGATGTTGTGATTTGATTTGATGCCCACAGCACTTCCTTTATTTAAAATATAAAAGAGAAAAAGACCCCACCCCACCTCCCCACCCTTGCAAAAAATGTCTCCCGAGACAAAGCGGGATGTCCCGGGAGGTTTTCTGGAAGGGCACAGAGGAGGATTACCAGACTGAAGTGGAGTTCAACGGAGGCAATCGCCCATGCAAGGGGTGGACAGCAGGCTGGGCACGTGTAAGGCTATAGGGGGGGGGGACCAGGACTGCTTGGAAATTAAATGATAGCTTCTGCTTTTTGTAGCGATTAATTAAATCAATAATAAAAAATGGTCTTTTGTCATGTCTGAATTAGATATTTTGACAAGAAAGATCTAAGAATCTATTTTGTCTCATTGAATGATTAGAATATCATTTCACTGACATGCATGGCCACAATGCACCAATCATGTGCAATAGAAATATTGCTTGAACCCAGCACCCCCCACTTCTTCACACTCGCCCATCCTCTGTTCTTCCCACATGCCCACAGCCACTCCACAGCAGTCCAGTTCAGTCCGATACCAAACATTCCTCTTCACATCCATTAACAGCATGACAGCTAGAGAGAGAGAGAGAGAGAGCAGGGCCGTCTTGTATAAGGTGCAGTATTCCCTTTCCACCCCAACCAGAGAGCAAACAACATTTTTCACCATGAAATATAGAAGCAATGTTATTATGGAATAGAAGCATGATCAATCAGCATGGTCTGGTAAACTTTAGTTGTGCTCACTGTGTGGAAATGGGGGGGGGGGTATAGTGCAGCTCACCAAAGATTCCAAAGATATCGATCACCGCGGCATAACAAAGAGAAGGTCAAAATGGCTGGCTAGAGTGGTCACAAAGCAAAGACCCCCCACCCCCCCCCGAAGCAGAGGGGTGCCGAATGCACCTGGCCCCCGCCCTGCGACCACTCACAGAGATAAAAGAGCAGCACGTGGACAAACCACCAACTCAATGGGAGACCAAACAGACAAACAAACAATGAAATTTAAAACGACTTTAAGTCAACGCAGGGGAAAAAAAAATGAAATAAACACAATAAATAAATAAATAAAACCCATACAATGTAAAAAAAAAATAAAATGAGGAAGAGAACAGAAGCATGGCGGACCACCAGAAGCACCTGAGAGCTGACAGATGGACTAGTTTTTTGGGAAGAGCAGGTGTACATACCTCCTGAGGAAAGACAACAGCCAAAATCATGGGAACAAACAAACAAACGAGGAGGAAAAGAAAACAAACGAAATCAAATTAAATCATAAGAAATCGAGGCACCACAATCTTTGCTACACTTATTCCAAGGGGGCGTCGATGCACTGCTTTACAACTCAAAGCTTTCATTTCAAATCCTTTATTTTTCTCCTTCTCTTTCCTGTTGTTTGGGTTTTATTATCAGCTGTTAATTTCTATTAAACTCCACCAGAGGGAGCTGCTCTGCACAAATGGTCCGGTTTGCACCATGTTGTGGACGCTGTAAAGCACTGCATTACATGGTGCCCCCACTTGGATTCCCATTATGTTACATCCAATTATTTTTACCTTCCACCCGGGATTATTAGACTCAACTCTCCCAGTCTGAGACCACTGGGGGAGGAGAGACAAAATGGTGCTTCTTCATTGGGAGCGGTTGTACAGATTCACAGTGGTTGGACATTTCAATAGGCTCTATGCACAGCAGCCATATTGGAAAGATTGTACACTCTGCTACACCAGTGGGTCTCAAAGTGGAGTCCAGGTGCCCTCATGGTTCCTTGAGGGGGTTCCAAATGGCCCCTTACGGGTGTGTAACTATGGGAGTGTACAAATGGAACCAAATGGACCCGTAAGTTATGGGGGCTCTTGAAATTGAAATGTTTGAGAACCACTCCACTCCACTAAATGGAACAGAGCTTTAAAGGTATAGTTCACCCAAAAAACTCCGGTAGAATACACAAAGTAGACTCTTTGAGTCTCCTACCGGAACCGCTGCCGGTCATCAAATTATTGGCTTAGGAATGCGACAAAAACAAAAAAATATGGGGTGCCTAATCGATAGGAAAAAAGTAATTTTGGGGGTGAACTATCCCTTTAATTAGTATGATTGGTAACACCTATGAAGGAAGCGGCCCAAGTTCTTTCCAATATGGCTGCTGCGCATAGAGCCTATTGTGGTTGAGACGTTTGCGTGGGTCTTAGCCAAGTTCATTGTGAATCTTTACAAACAGAGAGAGATCCCAGAGGGAAACAAGAGGTTTGGAGAGAGAGGAAATCCAAGGTTGTGCTTGCATGAGGACAAATGGACCTGTATACTTATGCAAGATGAATAAACAACAGACATCCTTTAAGGACTCTTATATTGATATGTGGACAGTGAGTTTGACCGGTATACAATTTGCGGAATTCGGATACCAAACTCTATGTCTATACGTCCGGATGTCTTTGTACGTGTAAGTGTGTGTGCATCAGAGAATGTATGATGAACATGCCTACTGTTGAATAATTTAAAAGACACCACATGTGATGGTCTGATCTCAAGGCTGCATTCATTATACATTAGGCGGGCAAGAGGGCTCTTCAGATGTCTCAAGTCAAGTGAGTATTCGCGCACGCACGCACGCACTCACACACACACTTCGAAGTCAGCTGGCCTCAAGCGGACATAGATAATTATGGTATGCGGGTCGTTTCGCAAACCCAGACTTAATTCACCAAACATTTGCTATGCTGTGAGTAATCAAAGACGGGTTAATCTACTGTACGAGCTGTTTTACACCGATAAGGAACGGAAGCTGTACATAGTCTTTCTTGTGCTCCTCACCCAGTTTGAGCAGCCAGCCCTCTCTGTCGGGGTTGAAGAAGGTGTGCGTGAGGTCGTTGCCGTCGTCCTCTGGGATTTTGAACGGCTCGTTCTTGATGCTGTCGTACAGGTTCTGTTGGGGAGGGGATGAAAAGGTTCAATGTAAGCACAGACACAGCAGGCCCGAAGCCTGATCTACACTTCGTTTAATAGCTGATCTACAAGCTCTGTCAGAATGAGACGAGCTGTACGTAGTTTATTTTCGGCCTTGAAATTAGTAATGAGATGCTATTTGATTGGCAGTTATACGTGTTTTTCGCCCGCCTTTGAGTGTCCTTTGATAACCTTTAGTTTTATGTGTGCCAGGTTTAGCGACTACAAAAGCCGCGCAATTCTTTTGTGAATTCACCCGTCAAGAGTTACATCACTACCAGATTTTTGCCGCGTATGTGCAGGCCTGAGCGAGGATCATGAGGCCTTGAATTGAGAGATGACACGTGGACACAGTCCTGTTCTAATCATTAGAACAGGACTGTAGAATCAAATGAACCGGACGGGAGGTGTGGGCATCACGCCACCTACCCTGAGCAGGTCTTCAGGCAGGTCTCCCCCGTCGTTGATGCCTCTGTTCATGGAGATGAAGCGCTCCACCGTGGGCTTGTCCTTCACGTTGGGGTTGTGGAGGCTGGTGTTGAGCATGATGATGGCGAACGATAGGATGTAACAGGTGTCTGGAGCACGCAAACACACACAACACGCACACACACACACACACACACACAACACAGATTGCATGGTCAGTCACACCTCTACCCACACCAGTGATATTCAAAACACAGGTCTCCAAACACCGGCTCTTTTAACACATGCACCCCAAACTAGGTTGGTGTGTGTGTGTGATAAGCAATAAGCCATGGTACGAAGGCCGTACGGTGTGAAAAGCGCAGACGTTGTAATGCAGTGTTTAAATATGAATGTGAATTACCCGAGCTGAAAGGATTGCACTTTGGGGACCCATAGTCATACTGAGAGAGAGAGAGAGCCAGAGAGATAGACGATGCGTCGTTGGTGGGCGGGGAAAGTGGGCCGGGGTTGAAAGGTCACGCGTGGGAAGAGAAGTATAGATGTGTTGTTCTGTGTGCGTGGGGTTGTGTTAGTGCGGTGTGTGTACTGTATTGTGTCTGTGGGTTTTTGTGTTTTATGCTAACAGACAATGTGGTCTGTCTGCGCATGGCTGACACAGCAGCACTTTTTATCGGGACCCGGGCCGTTAGGCTGCTGAAAACGCCAATGCATTATTCACACCCATCTGGCGCGGACGTTAAAGCTCCCGCCAGAGAGCCAGACACCCCTCTTCGTGGACACGGGATTTTAGCAGACTTTTGTATGTGTTAAATAACCCATTTAGACCTGAGGCCGATTCTACAAATCGTCTCTGTCGGGTGGAAACCTCATATGTCCAAAACTGTTACTTTTCAGGATTCAAATTCAAAAATGGCAAAAGTAGCAGATCAACAAGCTCAAAACGCGTCGCTTCGCGCCGCGTTTCGAGCTAGTAGATCTGCTACTTTAGGTGCTTTTGTGTGACGCTCTAGTATGATCAAGAAGTGCTTTTCGCTCTTTGTGTGTAGGCCTACTTTGATAACTTTTAGTTTTATCTGTGCAGGTTTAGCGTCTACAAAAGCAGCGCAATTCTTTTGTGAATTCGCCCCTCAGAGTTACATCACTACTACCAGATTTTTGCCGTGTATGCACGTGTGAGGAGATGATGGCACGTGAACACAGTCAAAGCGTGTCATTTTATATTTTAGCATTGGTTTAAAAAATGGTATACAAGTAGGGCGAAAAACACAAAACGTTAGAACATGGAGATAAGAGGTTTCTGCCCGACAGCAACGAAATGCCTTCTAAACTATTTTCTGAAAAACCTATGTTGCTATAGGCCTATATAATAGCTCAAATCTAAAATGACACAGGTGCTTTTCAGGTCTAAATGGGATAAAGCGATGGCGATAACGACTCCCGTTCACGTCCCGTTACATATCGGTACAACGTGAGAGGAGCAATCCAAGAGGCTACATTGGAGGCTACTTCAGGAGGAAGCCACGTTTGCTGGATATAGAACTGTGCCCGAGTTATTTTAAGGGGAAATCTTTTCAGGGACTCTGTGTGCATGCAGTGAAGTGGTGCAGTATGTAACCTGGAAAAATACCTGTGGACTGGAAAACTCCAGGGTTGCACCGACAGTAGCGCTGGGCGAAGGATTCCATCATGCGGTCGATCTTCTGGGCTTCTCCTGGGAGCCGGAAGCTCCACAGGAACTGTCTGTAGGGGGGGACAGGTTCCACATTGCAGGCAATAGCTTAACCACCGTAATGTATCACTGTGACAAAAATACTCATCTGACTAACATATTTCTATTCACCTCAGGTGTTTAAAGTACAAATTTTATGTGGTTAGCGTCAACCACTATGATAGATATGGTAAGCTGTCTTAATGTTTAATCAAGTAATGAAAATTGTTTGCATTAAATGTTAAAAAGGCTTGCCATACAAGTGCTGGGTTTCTAGAGGAGGTGTTGTCTTACCTTAGAGCCTGAACCAGGTTGAGGTCTGTGAATTCATGAAGCTCCACAAAGTCATGCAGGACTTGGAGATTGAAGTCATCTCTATATTGTGAACAAAGCAAAAGAAATACTTTTTTTACTACCACTACATATTATTTACAAGACGTGTTTTCAGTAACTTATTTTCTATGGACAATTTTGAGTTGACATAAGTGATATTATGCACATCTCAGTTAAAAATGTGTTAACATCTTAAACCCAAATATACTTCATTGGCCATGGTGCCCCAGGGGTCCATGCTTGGCCCCCTCCTTTTTTCCCCTCTACCCCTAGTAGTTATAGGATGGGTAAATTCAGAGGACAAATTTCACGTACGTGCAAATATACGGCGACAAAAAAACACCCCAAGGAGTGGGGACTATTCTATCTATGGTCAACAGACTGACAGCCCCCCCCCCCCACCCCCCACTGATTTATCATCTCAGTTTCATCATGACATCACTGCTGACATCATGGCCTTTGGAGTGAATGATATGTCCAGCGGGACGTTGGAACCACTCTGAGGACGTCTCACTGATGTATGGTCACATCCAGTGACCAGTGCTGCTGGGCTGCATCCTTTGTCACTACAGTGGTTCTCAACCTTTTCTGGATCAGCGCCCACTTCTCTATAAGCGTTCGCGGCCCACCCATCTGACCACTTCACAATTTTTGGCCTCTTTCTTAAATTATTTGACAATTTGGCCAATGTTTGACCAGTTTTTATAGTTTATTACTTTTGACGCAGTAATGGTCTTTTTTCTTTTCTTTCTTTTTGAGGTATTAAAAAAGTCTTAAAGGTCCTTAAATTGTCACTTCACGGTCATCTGGGGACCCCCTGGGGGTCCCGACCCACAGGTTGAGAACCACTGGGGTAGAACACCTACTGGTTGACAAGTAGTGCTGACTGAAGCTCATGAATGCAATGTCTCCCCAGGCCTCTTGGGATGAGCAGTAGAAATTTAATTTAAGGACATAAAAATGATGGATAGCGACTTTAACTGTGATAGTGTACAAATGTAAACAAATGGGACCGAAAGGGTCCATTTGATCTCACAGTTACAAAAGGATAAACGAACACTGAGGATATTACTGTGTAATTGTGCGATTCAGGAATGGATAAGAAAATCAAAAACATATGGTGGCAGTCGAGTAACGGACGTGCCTCTCTTGAGGTCGTCTAAATGTGAAAAGGATGGGGCGTTGCCTGACCGAGAGGAAACACACTAGGACGGAAACTATGCAATCTGGAAGTGGCTCATCTCCGCTTCATGCTCTCGTCGAACCACGCAGCCAGACGGACACAGACGTGAACGCACGCAATCGCACATTTGCATGAGCACACATAGTGGGAGACAGAGGCAGAAACAGAGAGAGAGAGAGAGAGAGAAAGAGAGAGAGAGAGAGAGAGAGAGAGAGAGAGAAACGGTGTCATCGTCCTGACCTCTCTCCCAGGTAATCTCCGATGGCGGTCTTGTTGAGGCCCTCTCCCTTATAGAGGAACTGAGCGATGTCATCGCTGGTGTTCTTCAGCAAGTCATTCTCTATTAGGAACAGGATCCCCTGAGAGAGAGACAGACAGAGAGAGAGAGAGAGAGAGATTGAAGTACTGAGGTTATAATCCTGCTTTCCTGATTAAATAATAAATAGAGTCACATATGAATCAAAATGATCTTAAATAATGAAGTCTTACCTTCTTGGGGTCCATGTTGAATTTCTTGCGGCCCATGTTCACCTGTTTATTCCTCTGCATGTTCTTCCTGGAAGATCAAAGTACGACGTTTGGTTTGTTATAATGAAGAACAATCTGGATTGAAGATGATGTGTGACAACGTTTGGTCTGAGAGTGACTGATAATAATTGTGATGTCGTTTTATCATCCTATTAAATATAAATGCATTTATCATCATATCTATTATCTGGATACAAATGATTACTAAAAAACTAAAATCAATCAAGCTCAAACAAACAAATCAATCCAAAATGGATTCCACAAATCAATGTCATTGATTTTCTATCAACTTATTTTACAAGATGGGCCCAGTCTTGTGAAACAGTAGATGAATGTGCTTAAAGGGATAGTTCACTCAAAAAATGATTTTTTTTTCCCTATTGATTAGTCACCCCATGGAGACTTGAATTCATGGATATTTTTTTGTTATGGCACATTCCACACAGCCAATAATTTGATGACCAGCGGACCGGTAGGCAGCGGTTCCGACACAAAGGACACTCTTTGTGTCTCCTACCAGGAACCGCTGCCGGTCATCAAATTATTGGCTTAGGAATGTGACAAAAAAACAAAACAATCTCCATGAATTCAAGGCTTTATGGGGTGTGTATGTGTAATTGATAGAAAGAAAAGTAATTTTTTTGAGTGAACTATCCCTTTAATTCCATGGGAGTATCTTTTCCCCCTGTGCAGCGGTCTTGTTCTCATGGACCACCGATGACAAAGCACCGATAAAGATAAAGCATGACATCACGCATTAATGGAAAACGGCTCATTTCTCAGGCCTGTTTGACTGCCTCGGGGGGTCAAAGTGCATTCCTCAGACTCCGTCGTCACCATGGTTACGTCACCTTCACCAAGACCGCTGGGAGGTCAGCGCTATACTTCTACCCAGCATTCCTTTTGCTTTTGTCCGGAACGCTCCGTCCGCCACTCGGCAGCAAAACAGATGTTCAGACTGAACGCCGCTGAGAGCGAGAGACGCAGACTGTAGCCATCACGTGTTGTCAGCGGTGGAAAAAGTACTCACATTTTTTACTTGAGTAAAAGTATCAATACTGCGATGTAGAAATACTCTGTTGCAAGTAAAAGTTTTCAAATGTATAAAATCTTTTGAAAATAGCAGATCTACAAGCTCATAATGCATTGCATCGCGACGCATTGTGAGCTTGCAGATCGGCTATTTTCAAATGGCCGAAATGTATGTAGGGCTGAAGTGTTAATGTATGTTTTGTAATAATAATCAAAATCTTCAAAGTGACTAGTAACTAAAGTTTTAAAATAATTGCGGTGGAGCAAAAGTATAATATTTGCCTTTGAGATGTAGTGGAGTTGCAAGTAAAAGTACTGAAAATTGGAAATACTCCAGTAAAGTAAAAGTACAGTACTTGAGTAAATGTACTTAGTCACTTTACACCACCATGAATGCAGAGGACAAGACGCCGCTGGGAGCGAGCGGCGCAGACTGTATAGCCGTCACGTGTTGTCTCCACAGTAAATGTACCAGACGAGACTCACTGCGATCGCAATCAACCGTAATGGAACGGATGGAATCTTTACGGAGGTGATGGAATCCCTATCCACTGGAGTAACACCGACCCCCCCCCCCCCCAAGCACTCCAGACCCCTCCCTCCTTCCCCCTGGGACCCCTCCATTGTCTGCACCTCCCCATATACACCCCCCTGCATTATTCAATGAGGCCTCCCATCACGGAGGGGGTGTGGTTGATTAAACATTTAAACGCCCTTAAAAGCATACCCAATTTGGGGGGGGGGGGGGGGGAGTAGTGTGTAAGGGGGAGGGCTGGCTGGTCCATTTGACATTAATAATTGACGGGATCAATTTGGTAAGTTAATAGAGGACAAACAACAAGCCAATTTAGATGGCCACCGGGTGATAGAGAGAACAGAACGTGTGAGAGAGGAAGAAGGACTGAGAGAGAGACTATGGGCCCTATTTTCGCCAGCGCCTTACCCATTATCCCTAAACTTCTTTGCCATTTTTGTATCATTTTTTAAAACATTTGACACGTTGTGAGCTTGTAGCTTGGCTATTTGAACTATTTGAAAATGTTTTTAAAAATAGTAAAAAAAATGACAAAGAAGTTTAGGGCTAACGGGTAAGGTACCGGCGACAATATGGCCCATTATGTGTTTACGTGTGGTGAGAATGGTGCGTTTTGTATTCGTGTGGGTCCATATCTTGTTCCTCCTTACCTCTCCTCGGCAGAACCCAGGTTCTCGATCTCACTGGTGACTTCTGCTATCTCATCCTTTAACCGCTGAAGACAAGAGAAGGAAGAGATGTGTTAGAGCGATGATTTCAAAAATAAAAATAAAACTCGAAAATCATATCGAGACCATGAGTTGTCTCATTACCGGTCAAGCCCTGTGTGGGAGATATTATGGAAAGATTATGACCGATGCAAAAGGGCATGCAAAGCGTGTAAAATAAACAAGAGAGCTTTGCAAAGCGATAGGCCACGCCATCTCTGGTTCATGTTGGCCAGTTTGTGTTTGTCTGGGTTGCCAGGTGGCTTTTCTTTTTAATCATGCAAACAAACACCAGGGCCGAGCTCTAAGCAGCTCAACAAACACAGTCACTTCTCAGGCTCCTGACAAGACTGGGGACTTATGTACTGTACGTACACCGTGGTGTAGAGTAACTAAGTACGTTTACTCAAGTGCTGCACTTAAGTACAATTTTGAGGTATTCTTTTTACTTTACTGGAGTATTTCCAATTTTCTTTACTTTTACTTCTACTCCACTACACCTCAGAGGCAAATATTGTACTTTTATTCTACTACAATTATTTGAAAACTTTAGTTACTAGTTACTTTGTAGATTTAGATTATTATTACAAAACATACATAAACCACTTCAACCCTACATGTATATGCATTTCGGCCATTTGAAAATAGCCGATCTACAAGCTCACAATGCGTCGCGATGCAACGCATTGTGAGCTTGTAGATGTGCTATTTTCAACAACAAAAAATTATACATTTGAAAACTTGTGAAATGCGACATTCTGCACAATGAGTACTTTCTACTTTTGGTACTTTAAGTACATTTTGATGCCAATACTTTTGTAGTTTTACTAAAGTACATTTTTAATTCCGGATCGCAGTATTGATACTTTTACTTAAGTAAAGAAATTGAGTACTTTTACCACCACTGTACGTGGGGCCAAAGCTCTTGGGGCCACTCAGCCACTTCTCACACAGCCTCCACCATTTACCATAGATTCACACAGCGACAATTTTGCTCTTATATTATGCCTGGGAATGGTAAACACTAGCTCCTTCGGGGTGGGGGGGAAATGGCCGTGTGAATACGGTCAATAGTTGTTAACTGATACAGACATGCACCGATCCACTCTGTTTCCGAGACAATCCTCATTCTGAATCAGATTAAGGGCCTGGGCGAACATTCGGGAATGATCTCGATACAAATGGAGTATAAGAGGGTAAAATGTGATTATATTTTGCGGTGCGTCTTAGAGATTAATGACATGGGGGGCAGAGGCGGTCGATTGAGCCCGGGGCACCGGCGGTGCCAGGCTGGCGCTGCACGGGCACAGAGAGAGAGAGAGACGGGCGGGGGCTGGGTTCTGTAGCGGGCACAAAAATCCACGTTGTGGAAAGCGGTGATGTCATCGCGATCGAAGGCTGGAGCAGTAGGCGATAATAGAAGAGCCACAGGTGAGGCAGACCTTGGTCTTTACTGACTATGGGATGATTGGGATGATGAATGCGACAAAAACAAAAAAAACTCCATGAATTTCTTGGGTGAACTACTCCTTTAAGAAATATAACTAACCACTCAAGACCTACATACTTCATTGTACATCAAGCTATCTAAGCTCAACAACGTGTCACAATGCGACTTGTGAGCTTGCAGATCTGCTATTGTCGCTGAATGTTCGGGTAACTTCACTGAACTGTTTGCCTGTATTTGCCGACATTGTGTGTAATTTCGCTGAATGTCCGCTTTAATCGTCTATGATGACATCATGCCCAGAATAGCAACGCTAGGGTTCATACGGTTCAAGGATCCACCCGCTAAGGCTCTCCATTCACAATAACCAAACACAGTGTTTTGCGTATATACTATAGTGCTGTCTGATGCATAACAACAACACACCACAGGGCCAAAACCTCTAAAAAGGAACATGTGTGCGCTCAAGGCCCCGGTCGCAATCACAACACATTCCTCAGATGCTTTGCCTCCGCAAACAAAGGCTGTGCTTGTGCAAGCGGAGGTGTGTGTGTGTGCGTGTGTGTGTGTGTGTGTGTGTGTGTGTGTGTGTGTGTGTGCAGGGGGGTGGGTGACATGCAGAGTCAGTGAAGAGGAGGTGTTCTGGGGGGGGGCGTTGGGGGTCAATAAGGAGGATGAGGAGGAGTGGGGTGGGTGTGAAGATCAGGGACAGACCCAGGGAGGAGGGGAGCGCCTGAGCTGGGCAGGCTTGACGGTCAGTGGTGGTGGTGGCCACGCACGCCAGAGCTCATCTAAGGAGAGGAGGTGTTAACCCATTGAGACCTGAAGCCGATTCTACATGTCTCCTAAATCTCAACAGTTTTCTGAAAAACGTATGTTTCTACATCAGTGGTGCTCAATCTTTTTCATGTCAAGGACCCCCAAAATGATATGTATTTGGCCGCGGACCCCCATCAAAATATTTAGTTCCAGGGACCCCCCAGAAGCAACGATTTGAGTTAAAAATGTTCGCTTTAAAAATATATATATTCAAAGATTTGCACACATTTTCACGATTTTTCAAAAATAGCAGATCTACAAGCTCGTAGCGCGGCACTCGGTGCCGCGCTATGAGCTTGTAGATCTGCTATTTTTGAATAGCCCAAAGTGTAAAATAATGCTTTTTTAGCTCAAATCTAAAAATGACAAAGTTCCAGGTCTTAAATTACACCTCCAGTGTTTATGTGTCAGGGGGGGCCAGCGGAAGCTGGAGGAGAGGCCCCACTGCAAGGCCACATCACTGGCAGAGCTTGGCACTGGTGTCGTCGTCCCCCCCCCCCCCCAAGGCTGTCATGTGACTTACATGGTTGATTAGCAGAATGACAGGCCTGACCTTAGCGAGTAGGAACTTATCGGCACGCCACACAGTAAATAAATTGACACTGAAGATTTTTTACTGTGTATGAAAGGCATTTTGACGACATGGTTGACTGACAGGCTTGACCTTAGCGAGTAGCTCGAGGGACGAATCGGTACACAACACAGTAAAAACCTGGGTGGTCATTTAACTCTAGAGAGACTGTAAAAAAAATGACTGAAATCAATTGCATTTGGGTGCAATTTTACAAAATAGTCAAATGAACACTGATGCTTTTACTGTGTAGGTTCACGGCAAAGTTAAGCAAAGTTTGTTGTTTACCCAGGGTGTTGGACTAAGTTAACACTTATTTACAGCCAGGCCCTGCATGGCAAGGGCGACGGACAGGAAATTAAACAAATCACAAGAGGGAAATTCAACCTTGCTAATTTGAATCCCGGGCCAGAGTCTGGCAGAAATGGCAGCGTTAATGACAGGCATTTCAACGGTTCTAAATCTCCCTTTATTTCTAATACTGCAACTCAAGCATCTCGCAACGGAACAGCTTTAGAGCAGAGGCCCCATTCCGACAACATATTACGACATATTACATGGCTGCATGAATAAACATCGACGCTCCGCTTTAAGGACGCGGAGCGCTCGGGTAGGAAATGCCTCGCATTCCGCCGGGGTCGAAACATTTGAAAGGACTTTTTTTGGAAAACAGCGGAAGATTTTTTTGGACAGAGGCGGAAGAAATCTAACTGGGAGGTAAGTGTTTGATGAAGCCGCAGAGGAGTTGTAGCTGGAACTGGCGGGGGTCAGCCAAATGTCTGGGCCTCGTCTGGGCCTGCAAGGTCAAAACAGGAGATGGGGGGGAGGCCTCGCCTCCACCTTCAAAAACTCTCTAAATCTCCAAGTTGGTCATATTAGAGGGTGGAGCTCATCATTCTACTATAATGATTGTATCTTAAAGTAGATAATTACTTTGTATCTGTGAGGCATAAATTAGATTTTCAAGCATGCAAGCTTGTACAGTCGCAAATAAACTTTAAGCAGCCGGGAAAGTTTCAAAAATCTATTCGAATCCACCCCTTCGGCTGGCTTAAAGCAGCAATCCTGTATCTTTGATGTCCTGTCCAGGATTTGAACCCGGGTCTCCTTCTCAGACAAGAAGCAGTACCACTTGGCCTAGGGGTGATGATGTGCTTATGAGATTCAGGCAGTATTACTTGTCAACAAGTATAGGTGTCCTACTCGACACCAGGGTCTACGTTTCTCCATGGAAGAGTAGGGAGACCACATCCAACCACGGCAGTACTACGTTATAATGTATTAACATACTCTAATAACGGTTTGTTTATTAAAATCAAGTGCCGTGCTATGAGCTTGTAGATGAGCTTGTAGATCTGTAGAAGTTTTTTAAAGCGAAAATTTTTAACTCAAATCTTTGCTTCTGGGGATTCTACAACAGTTTTTTTTTAAACGTACGTTGCTATAATATCAGTGGTTCTCAAACTTTTCTCATGTCAAGGGCCCCCAAAATGTTATGTATTTGGTCGCGGACCCATCTCAAACTATATTGTTCGAGGGACCCCCAGAAGCAAAGATTTGAGTAAAAAATGTCCCTTAAAAATATATATATTCAAATAAAAAAAGATATATATTCAGATTATTTATTATAGATTTTTCTAAAATAGCAGAATAGCAGAAATAGCAAGCTGAGCTTGTATATCTGATATTTTTGAATAGCCAAAGTATGAAATATGGATAAAGTGGTTACACAGATGCGTTCCCTGTTTGAATGGGTCAAACTAACATTTTTGCACAGTCACAGCCTTACCTGGATGTCTTCCAGTAGCTCCTGTTTGCGCCGGCGTATGTTCTCCAGCTCCTGCTGTTCCTCTGGGGTGAGGTCGTCAGGCACTGGGGAGAGAGAGAGAGAGAGAGAGAGAGAGAGAGAGAGAGAGAGAGGGGATGAAACGTCAGGTCAGATCGGCACCCGAAAATATAATTCACCTTCACCGCTCGCACTGATGCTATCTCTATTCCCCAAGGAGGAAGGCACGGTATCTTAGTACGCACACAGAGAACAATATATGCTGCAATAATTCCCCTGATACCATAGGGTGAATGAACACCTGAGGCAAGGGCTGTGGATCTCAGCAATGGAAAGATAAATAACAAAAGAGAATGTGTTAAAGTGTGTGTTTTACGGAGGAGAGGAGAGGAGAGGAGAGGAGAGGAGAGGAGAGGAGAGGAGAGGAGAGGAGAGGAGAGGAGAGGAGAGGAGAGGAATGCCTCACATGAAAAGATGAGAGGATACTGTGAGGTCAACCAGGCAGCCAGCCAGCCAGCCCGCCCTCTGTTTACAAACAACATGGAGAACATCCGTAACGGAGAAACACTAAACTTCCAAGTTTACCGCGTTCCAGAGCCAATTCTCTACGCCTTCTACGATCCACCAGTCTTTGCACGGCCCATAATATAAGGGTCATATGATAAGGGTGTCCCATTCTGCAGAGAGGACATGATGATGATGTCAAAGAGCAGACGCTTTAGAAATGGTTTCCTTCAGTCTGTCATGTATACAAGTCCAACTTATGCATCATATATACTTGCACCGCCTGTGCCGCACACCGAAAATAGCCATCTACAAGCTCACAACAACAACACGTCGCACTGCAGCATGTTGTGAGCTTGTAGATCGGCCATTTTTCAGTACGTGACACCAGTGCACAACAGAGTATAAATCACTCTTTAGGGTCGTTGAAGGGACACTGTTTGCAACAGCAGGGTACAGCTGCTTTGAGAAAGAATCACTTTTGACGCACTGCCTGTGGAACTAAACAAAATAAAGATCGGCCCAGAGAAGCGACGCGACACGCAGCGTCAGAGCCAGAGCAGCATTAACGTGACAGGTCTAAAA
The DNA here is from genome assembly GCF_963280865.1 of Gymnoscopelus braueri. NCBI lineage: Eukaryota > Metazoa > Chordata > Actinopteri > Myctophiformes > Myctophidae > Gymnoscopelus > Gymnoscopelus braueri. The sequence continues at coordinate 14,774,966 of NC_137615.1, forward strand.
AGCAGCCTGTCAGTCTTCCTGTCTCTCCTAAAGCAAAGGGCTGTCATTATTAGCGTTGTGCAAAGGACTCCGGGGGGAGCAAAGTGTCCTGATTGATGAGCCGCCGCCGTGTGTGTAATGGGGTAACGCAAAGCCAGGCAAACAAGCGCTACATGCCCAGCACTTCCTCTAACACAAAGTGACACGGATAGGCAGTAGCGTGAGTCATCGGGAGCAACAGCATCGGATGGGTCAAAGAGGCAGCAGGAGATGCTGCCGATACCAACTCTCCTGTTTACGCTCACACCTGCTTTACTATTTACAACTTATCTTAACGCACATATCTTTGATCTTTGATCTTGATTTTCTTCTCTGTTTTTCCATTGCTCTCCCTCTCTCCGTCCCCCTTTTGATTGATTGATTTAACTTTATGCCGGTAAGGGTAAACCTGTGATGTGACAATAAAACTGATTCTCATTCTGATGCAATCTATCAAACCCCGGTCAGTGTATACGTCCTTCCTTGTTGACATAGCTGAAGATCGAGCTATTTAGTCCCCCCCCCCCTCCCAGAGGCAGTGTGGTGGCCTCTCCCTCCCTCTCTCATTATAACCCACGCTGTAGGGTTCGTAGGTCAGGAGGTTGCGGGCTATAAGGGCTGACTTTATGGAAGTCACTGAAGGGTTAACAAGCCAATGGCTACACGGGCGGCGATGGCGGCGGGGCAGAGGGCAGCTGAGGCTTGACCTACATCAACGCAGGGAATCATGTTACTCATTCCACTGAAGCCCCACCCTGTGAGACCACGAACACGGCCACGAAAAACACACCAAGACCACTACCCTTCCCTCTGTGTATCTACTGACTGACTATGAGTATTATGTAGAGAATAGCCGATGTACAAGCTCACAGCTTGTAGATCGGCTATTTTCAGCGCAGGACACCATCTTACGACTAAGTAAGATGTATAAAGAAGTGTTCAGGAGCAGAATGACGTGAGGACATCTAAACTCTGATTGGACATGGCCTATACCTGCACTAAAGGCTGGGTCAATGGACAAGGCACACAAATAAGCAAAAACAAATGTAAGCGTAGCACAGCAATCAATAACATAAGCATGAGCTCAGCCATCCAATAAAATTGTTAGCTTTTGCTGAATTTTGAGACGCAAATATGCACATGTCATGCACGCATGTACAGAAACGACCACGCACGCAGCTTCATAATTACTGAGTACTCTTCTCATCTTACCTCAAAGCGGAGGAGGGGACATGCAAATATGAAAGCTTAAACGCGCGTGCCGTGGCGTGTGCGGTCTTTCAATGCATAATTGAACGCGCATATTCTTCAAAAAAACAACGAGCAAAAGTCGTCACGCATAAACTATAAAATGCTTCATTTAAATAGGCTAGTGAAAGGCATGCCTATATTGCCTAAGCTAATGTCCCCGGGCAGAACACATAACATTCATTATTATGCGTGCCAATATTTTACCGCGGGAGATAATGGACAATGGACAGCTAAGGTCCAAAACGAGAGGCTTCCAGTGGGCCCTCAAGGGGGACTGCAGAAACGCTCCACAACAAAGCCATGTTGTAGTCTTTTTTTTTTTCTTTCTCGGTCAGCTGCTGGGATGAGAGCACCGCAGTCCATTACAGGTTGACCTTTCACACATTGGGGAGATTTTGGGGGGCCCACTTGCAACAGAGCAGTGGTTCTCAAACTTTTTCATGTCGAGGACCCTCAAATTGACACTTATTAGCCTGCGGACCCCCATTTGAAAAGATATGCCAGGGACCCCCATAAGAGCAGATTTTTAGGCTCTAGCAGTGATTCTCAACCATTTTAATTTCAAGGACCCCCAGTTTGACACGCATTAGGCTACGGACCCCCATTTAATGGCATTTCTATCTCGTGGACCCCAATTTATATTGTAAAATCTACGTTAATTTATGGTTCCATTTGTACACTTTCCATTTTCCATTTGTCAGAGTTACAGACCCATATTCAATTAGTTCCTAACTATCCATCATTTAGCTAGGGACCCCCTGGAACTCCCTCAAGGACCCCTGGGGGTCCCCGGACCCCACTTTGAGAACCAATGATTTAGAGCCATGCATGTGCTCACCCACCCTCACCTGTGAAGGGAGATGCTGATAATAATAGGTTGAACCACAGGGAACGCAGACAAGAAAGCGAAATAAATAGTCGTCTCTAGTCTAGGCTGACCTTTTTATTTAACCAGACAGGTCCCCGGAGAGCGTTTGTTTCTGTCGAGGTCGGAAGACGACGTGGCACTTGGGTACACACAACACACACTCAAAAACACACACATGTTGTGCTGCAGAGCCCAGCGCTGCATGCTGACAGTCCCACGAAATCCGTGGGCCTTCGTGCGTTTAATGGGCCCCGTCTCCCATCGATTGGACAAGTTAATGTCACGCTGAGTAAACCCAGAATGGGGCCCCGGCGCGTGTTTAACAGCACAAACAAAGAGTGACCGAGGGGGGGGGGGGGGGGGGGGAAGCGCAAGTCTAAAAGCAGGATGTCCATTCCTTATTCTGGAGACATGAAGTCATCATGGGGCTGAAGCTATAGCGGATGCTTGGAACAAGCCACACCAAGCCACACCACACCACACCACACCGTACAGTGCAGAACGACGACACTACCCACAGCATTCCTCACTGAGACAGAGAACTACAGAAGAAGAGACAGGCAGGAGCGCAGGGAGAGATCCAGGAACAAAGAGGATTAACGCATTAAGATCTGAGGGCGATTCTACGAATGCCTTCTAAAGCAGTGGTTCTCAAACTTTTTCGTAATTCAAAATGATTAAATATTTTTCAAACACTTTTAAAAAATGTTCAAAAATTGCTCATTGTTTGGAATAGCCAACGCTAAAATCTAAAATGACACAGATGCTTTCCCGGTTTTAAAGGGATAGTTCACCGGGGGAAAAAACGTATTTTCTATTGATTATTCACCCTAAGAAGCCTTAAATTCATGGATATTTTTTAGTTTTTGTCGCATTCCAGAGACAATAATTTGATGACCACCGGTGTCTCAGGAGACCAGGAGACTCAATGGAGACTCTTTGAGTCTCCTACCGGCGACTCTGCAGGTTATAAAATTATTGGCTTAGGAATGCGACAAAAAAAAAAAACTCCATGAATTCAAGGCTCCATGGGGTGAGTAATCGAAAAAAGTCATTTTGGGGGTGAACTGTCCCTTTAATGGGTTAAAGCAAAAGCGAATCTCACGACTGATAATTTACGTCCCAGTCTGTGATTTGTGAAACAGCATGACAGGACTTCCCCATGCACACTACCGCTGTGTTTCCTAAACAATGAACACAATTATGTAGAATTATGATGTTTAGGTTTCATCATTCTAAACCTGTGTTTTGCTGTTCTACATACATACAGCCAACCAGTTTAAAGAAATTGCAGGTTGAGGCAAAGCAATGACTAACCTTTACTTTTATGATATATCCGAGACCATTGGGTTTTATGGAAGATGCTTCTGACGTATGCTGTTGCTAATTTGACCGCATCTACAAGCCCACAATGCGATGCGACGCATTGTGAGCTTGTAGATCTCGGCTATTTTCAAATGGCCGAAATGTATATTGAGCTGAAGCGGTTAATGCATGTTTTGTAATAATAATCACAATAAAGTAACTAGTAACTAAAGTTTTCAAATAATTGTAGTGGAGTAAAAGTACAATATAGAAGTAAAAGTACTGAAAAATAGAAATACTCCAGTAAAGCAAGAATTCCTCAAAATGTTACTTAAGTCCAGTACTTACGAGTAAATGTACTTAGTAACTTACTACTTAGTAACACTCCACTGGTATGGAGACATACAGTATGCCCCCTCCACCATCTCCATTGCAGGAATTCTGCTGATCAGACATTGACTAATTGAGGCACACCCATCCACGTCTGATTCACGGCTCCACCCAAAACAATCAGGAACAGAGACTACGTCAGTGTGTGCGTGAGTGAGTGGGGGGGGGCGGGGGTGTGTCGGGGTACCGAAAGAGTGTCATTTCCCAGAACGCAGCGGAAAATAGGAGGTGGTGGGGGAACCCTATACCCGGGCCACTTAACTAATTGCTGAGAGGGGGACTTTGTTTTTCTTCTGTCTGGGTGTGCGCTCACTTGGCTGTCATTCAGCAACGAGCATCGGCATCCTGACAGCTAATGTAAAGGCTGTCAACAGCAAAATAGAGAGTGAGAGAGAGGGAGAAAGACAGAGAGAAAGAGACGGGGGGGGGAGAGAAAGAGAGACGGAGAGAAAGAGACAGCAGACAGCGAGAGGCTGTGGTATTAAAACTGATTCAGTGATGTTTTTCTGATGTCGTTGCTGGTGGGGGGTGGTAAAACAGGGAACGAATGGAATATGGAAATGTGGTATTTTTTTGTTGCCACGTCCATATTCATAAGCCATATTACACATTATATGTCTGGCCTCTATAAGATTTCTATAGGAATGAGTTATGAGATGAGAGACCCCGCAGCAATCGAATTGGGCAGAGCCAGTGTTAAGTGACACTTATGTGAGCTGAACGCGAAACACCGACCACCCACCAACTCATCTCTCTCTCGCTTTCTCTCTCTCTCGCTCTCGCTCTCTCTCTCCTCAGGGCCTTGTATTGCTGACCCTTAGGGGAATCACATGTACACACGCACATTCCCCCGGCCTACAGTCAGGCACACATGCACATGGACTTGAACACATGCACGCACACATACATACATACATGCGTACAGTGCACGCACGCAACACCCACACGCCAACGCAGCACTTCAGGCTGTGCCTCCTCCTGCTGTGATTGGCGCCGTGTCAGCGGCGCTCGGCGAACTCGAGCGAACTTTTGTTTCATCGGAATTCTCAAAAATAAAACAGAAACACTATCTAACTAGAACAAACGAAACCATGCTGTGTATTTTCACACCAAATAGCCTACATGGCTCTGTGCGCGGTTTCTGTGGGATCCTCACAGGAAGACGAGCGATCAATCCAAACCGTGCGGGCCTAAAGGTCCCTTACTCACAGCGACAGCGTTGTTTTCGTGCGAATAATTTGCCCCAAAATATAGCTATTTGAAATGGTGGTAAATATTATGCAGTGATAAAGCTATGCCGTTTTTATTCAGAATGAGGTACATTTTTCACCACGAATAAAAGCATCAACCTGTATGAATGAGGCATCAACTATATGAACAGTTTGATGGGAAATATTTGCTGACGTTCGTTCGTATTGTTTATTTGCCACGCTCCCGGTGTGTGAAGCCCTTAAGAGAAGGCAGGGCCACCCGTATTTCCACATTATGCCAGGGAATGTAGGTAATAATGATAATAAGAGAGAATGCAAAAGGGAAGAGTGCATTTTTACTATATCTGGGTTCGTCTGGCACAGTGAAAGCAGAGCTTTGTGCTGCTCAGACCCACCCCTCGTTTCTAGTGAAGGCTGTCAAACCAAATCTAAATCTCAGTAAGTTTAAAGGAATTCTTTCCCACTTCCCAGCAACACATAGGAGGCCCTAGTCTCTACACTGACACTGACTGCACAGGTATGTACTATTCAATCAGACAGACACACACAGAGACACACAACGCCACACTCTGCTATGAGACACTGTTCTCAGAACTAAAACAGAGGGACTTTTGCTCACTTTTTGCTGAAGTGAAGAATAATGTTGTGTTTGTGATGAATCTGTGGTTACTCTGAGTGACGTACAGTGCCAGACAGAGCAGAGGGGATTTTACTCACAGTTTCTCATGAAGATGTGGCATCTTAGCCCGGCCTTCCCATTTCCCACATGTATATTCACTGTACATTTATATTTACTGATAGACTGTTCTCTCATTCTGAGATCCAGTGCAGATATCTTGGGGCCAGCAGCTCAGCATTTTATTTTATCTTCATAATTCTTTTGTATTCTTACTCTTAGCGTTACCTGTACCTCTCCCGTGTTTCATTCTCACTGCTGTTGCTTTGTTATGACACTAGAATTTCCCTCTGGGTATCAATACAAGGTTTATCTTATCTCATGTTATGAGTACGACTCAAGCTCAGTACAAAGACTACAGCCTGCCCTGCACAAGGCCTACATCACAGTGAGAGACAAGCGTGTGTGAGTGTGTGTGTGTGTGTGCGTGTGCGTGTGCGTGTGCGTGTGTGTGTGTGTGTGTGTGTGTGTGTGTGTGTGTGTGTGTGTGTGTGTGTGCCCGTGTGCGTGCGTGTGTGTGTGTGTGTGCGTGTGTGTGTGTGTGTGTATGTGTGTGTGCCCTTATCGTTACGGTACAGCCTGATTTCTACTTAGTTGTGGCTATTTTCGTTGTGCGACACGACACCCGCCTACACAACCAAGTATAACTCAGGCTTATCAGTATCACGGTTAGCAGCCCGATATGAGCGGGTGCCGTGCAGATTTCCTGCGTTGGCCGATGGTAGTTTCTATAGCCAGGGCCTGGGTCAGCGCCGCGGCGAGGGCCCGGGAGGAGGTGGCATCAAGGGAGACGCCAATTATACCTCCCGTTGTCTCCCACGACGCCGGCGGAGCCCACTTACACGGAGCCCTGATTGTGGTCCTCCTCCTCCTCCTCCTCTCCTCATGGCAGAGGGAGCAGACGTCTCATTTCCACCCAGATCACTGGAGGACTGTCCTTGAGAAATCAGGAAATTAGAAATGGCTAGAGTGGCTCTCTGAACCCCCACGCGCCCCTCCTTTCTCTCTCTCTCTATGCCTCTCTCTCTCTCTCTAGAAGTGACCCAGTTCAGAAGGCTTCACAGCAGAAGGAAGATAAAAGTGACTGACCAAAATAAAGCACCTGCTGTGCCACCTGACCATGCCACAGCTACCCAGGAGTACCGTGCGCACGCACACACACACACACACACACACACACACACACACACACACACACACACACACACACACATGCACCTCGGGATCGAGGCCCACAGTGATGTGGGTCAAACAGCATGGTTTGCATGACATCCAGGTACATCTCCACACACACACACACACACACACACACACACACACACACACACACACACACACACACACACACACACACACACACACACACACACACACACACACACACACACACACAGCCCTATTCTCCCTTTATCCATGTCATCCTGATAGGGACCAAAGGGTCACTAGGCAGTGGTGGGAAAAGTACTCAAATGTTTTACTTAAGTAAAAGTATCAATACTGCAATGTAGAATTACTGTTACAAGTAAAAGTCCGGAATTAAAAATGTACTTGATTAAAAGTAAGAAAGTATTGGTATCAAAATGTACTTAAAGTACCAAAAGTAGTACTCGTTATGCAGAAAATAGCCGATCTACAAGCTCACAAATGTGTCGCATCACAACGCATTGTGAGCTTGTAGATCGGCTATTTTCAAATGGCCGAAATGTATATAGGGCTGAAGTGGTTTTGTAATAATAATCAAAATCTACAAAGTAACTAGTAACTAAAGTTTTCAAAGAATTGTAGTGGAGTCAAAGTACAATATTTGCCTCATGAGATGTAGTGGAGTATAAGCAAAAGTCCTGAAAATTGGAAATACTCCAGTAAAGTAAAAAATACCTCAAAATTGTACTCTGAGTACTACACAGTACCCTGAGTACATGTACTTAGTTACTTTACACCACTGGTATATTGTATGTATGTATATATATGTCTGTCGTTTATGTTTTTATGGTGACCCCCTCGAAAATGAGATCTCAAAGGGCTATCTATCCCTTCAATCAATCTGAAATGTGAAATCTGGTGGTGCCAAATAATGTAACGTCACAAACAGCAGTCTGCAGCATCCAGCGGTCTGCTCTGCTGCTCCGGGAGGTTTTACTCTCTCTGATCAGATGGAAACACATAAATGGAGATGTTTACGCTGCAGGATGAGCTGCTGACAGAGGGGAAATGCAAAGAGATACAGAATGTATTGGCCTGTGCCCGTGCCCGTGCGCGTGTGTGTGTGTGTGTGTGTGTGTGTGTGTGTGTGTGTGTGTGTGTGTGTGTGTGTGTGTGTCGGTGTGTGTGTCGGTGTGTGTGTCGGTGTGTCGGTGTGTCGGTGTGTCGGCGTGCAATGTGCATGTACGACGACGACATACGTGATTACATTTTGATTGAACGGCCCGGAGTGATGGAGCAGGTTTACCCTCCTCTTCATCCTCCTCCTCTTATCCGCCCCCATCTCCCCTCCTCTGCAATCTCCTTGTTACAATCTCGCACACGCAAAACCAAGAACACTGGTTCTCCTTAGTATCTCCCTCCCCCTTCCCCCCTCCCCCCTCCATCCCACCACAGTCCCAGCTCACATCCCCCCATGAACAGCCTCCTTCACCCATGTGGTTATTATATAGTAGGGTTGCACCCATTTATCGGCCGTACGGCGGTATTGGACAATACCCGCCATCGGTGTGTTGGCAAATAAGAAGACATTCACACCTATGCCGGTGGCCGATGTTTGTTGTTGTCTGTTGTTTCATAAAAAATCTATATGATTGAATTTCTGCTCATTAAAATAAGTGTATTGATGATGGGAAAGACTTTAAATCAGTTATTGTTTATAATGATTTCTTTCCTTGGCACAAAAAACAATCATCAATATCGGCAAAATTGTTATCGTTGAAACGTCAGTATCGGCATGGTGCATCCCTTTTAACATAGAAAACCTCCTTCAGCCTGTCTGAAATGACCCTCCCAACCCCAACCCCAAGTACACAGGCAGGTCCCTGTAGGCTGAAGCCTATCGACCCCTTGCCTAAACCAATGAGGGGCCATGCTGTAAGAATGAGATGTGGACTTCATGATGAGGTGTAATGCATTCAGCACGACACACACAATCAATCATGCAAGCTTAGCGTACTCACACGCACACGCGCACGCACACACACACACACACACACACACACACACACACACACACAGACACACAGACACACACACACACACACACACACACACACACACACACACACACACACACACACACACACACACACACACACACACACGGTCCACTAAATCCGTTCCAAGTCTTATGATCCCCCTTTCTCTATTGTCTGCTTCGACAACAAAGGTGATTTATCAAGCTACTGTCTCTTCCTCTTATCTCTGATCTAAGACTGAACCTCATTATTACAGTCAATCCCTGGGGTCCCTCCTTCACATAGTAGCCTATATATTTGATATACACCCCTCCCCCCCCCGCCTCCATCCCCACATGAACGCTGTCGTCCCCTCATGCTTATAACACGGAACAGAAGGAACAGAGAGCGAAGGGTTGTGAACTTGTGAAGGAAGACCCTCTCCTCAGCAATGTGGGCACTAGCCCAAGAGCGCAGTTGTGTTCACCTCTGACCCCGTGACCTTTTGACTGTCACGGCGGGCACCCCCAGAGCGGCGCTAGACACACACACACACACACACACACACACACACACACACACGCACACACACACACACACATGCACACGCGCACACACCCATGTATCCACAGTTAATTTGTCAGTGTCCATGTGTACCTCTGAGAGTGTCAAAATGGAAGCAAATGGACCCTTTTGGGTCCATTTGCTTCCATTTTTGCACTCTCAGAGTTGAGTTAACACAGAGGAATGTACTGTGTCACAAAAACAGAGCCTTCACTGGTGGACCACCAGTCCGAACCTGACCTGGCCCAGCCAGGAGTAAGATGGAGAGAGGGCGGATGGAAGGGGCGGATGAGAGGAGGGGGAGATAGTTCAGGCTCTGTGTTTGACCGGGGGCGGGGGGCTGCCTGGCCTGGCGTGGGACGGTGAATGGCAAGGGAACACAGGCGACAGTGGGACGATCACAGCTCTCTCTTTGTGTGTGGAAAACAGTGGCTCAGGACATTCCTTCACAAGGGCCACGCTGAGGGGCTGCTGGCTTCAAGAAGCATCCTTCACATCTCAGTAGAGGCAGTGTTAGGGGGCTGTGCGATACCACTTCAAATCAATAGTATTATTATCTCAAACGTTTGCCTCGATTACGATTAATGAAAAAGAAAAAGAATATAGAGATAATAGCAAATCGACAAGATAAATCTACTAACGAAGACCACTAAGCATTAACTAGAAGAATCCTAGGATCGTGACCCTATTCGATGGCATGTCATAATAGCCAAACATTCAGATAATAGCAAAACTAGCAGATCTACAAGCTCAAGCAATGCGTTGTCAACTTGTAGATCAGCTATTTTCAGCAAAGAGCTTTGGTGAAGAGCATGGGTCTTCAACAGGGGGTCCGGGACCCCCAGGGGGTCCTCAGACTTACTACAGGGGGGCCGCAAAGATTAAAATGTAACACAGTAGTTTTATACATTATACTGTATGTAGTGGGGGTCCTTGCTTTGACCCTTTCTCATCAAAGGGGTCCTTTATTGACGTTAATTTTGTAATATTGACTTAGTTTTCTGTGCAATATTTTTGGCAATAAATTGGTCGATATGTTTACCTATTTTATGTTGTATTGAGTACTAGTGTCTGTGGTGTTTTGTGATTGTTTGTTACGCGCGCGCGAGTGTGTGTGTGCGTTGCATGTGTGTAAAACATGTTGAAAAATTCTATAAAAATCTTTGAATAACAATCTAAGGAGACCTTGGCCTGAAAAACGCTAAAAATGCCTGGTGTAGAGGGAAAATAGGAGAGGACCAAGTATATAGCCCTGGGGGACCCCAGTCAAATAAAGTAGATAGGGGGTTTAAGTGATTAAGTCTCTGGATGAAATGCTGTGCTTTTATCGCTCAGACATATGACCCAGGATAGCCAAATAAATACAACGACAAACACACACACACACAGCCCACACACACACACACGTACGCACGCATGCACACACACACACATACACACACACAGTCACACACACACTGACAGCAATACATGACCCAGCTCCAGCCCTGCTGCACTGACAGTCAATCACCTCATGTGTCAGTCAATGGAACAGCATTCCTTGGACTTGACCACGCAGCGCTATGGCTTCAGCCCAAGTCAAGCAGGAAGGTTCACTTCCAATGCCAAGTAAAAGGAAAGCTGGAGCATGGAACTATACCATTACTCTGACTTTAATTAACTCTGCGACTGCCGAGTGTACAGATGGAACCAAATGGACAGTTTGGTTCCATCTGTACACTCCCAGAGTTGCAAATGGATGGACTTAACTGTGTTGAATGACTGTGTACCAACAACATACAAAAGTAGCACCTCATCAATACAGTTGTGTGACTTTCCCAACAACAACATACCAACAACTATACGGTACCACATATTATCATGATCATCCATACAGTTATTGATAAAGAATAGATAGTGATGCAGTGTCCCCAGTTACACTATGACTATAATACTGCAACTAAAAGTACAGACATGTGTGTGGGTTCAAATAAAAACTGAACAAAGTATCACACACACACACACACACACACACACACACACACACACACACACACACACACACACACACACACACACACACACACACACACACACACACACACACACACACACACAGACACAGCAGCAGCAGCATAACATACCCAAAAGCTGAACAAGAGGACAACGCATACAAATCACTCAATTCTAATCAATCGTTTAAAAGACCATCAGCAGATTAGAAGACAGAGCCAACAAACCTGGGAGAGAAATTCCTGTCAAGTAAATCAGGTCTGTACTGCTCTCCTCCACTCACTTAGTTTTCCTTGTGAAGAAGAGATAACAAGGCTAAAAGATACAGCGCTCCACGTCTCTGACTGTCAGCCACTTCAAGTACAAATCCTGGCGAGACCGACGTCCACATGGAGAGTTCTGAGTAAAGAGAACGCTCAGAGAGAAACATACAGAAGTGAAAGAGAGAGGGAGAGATAGAGAGGAAGGAGAGCAAGAGAGAGGGGGGAGGGAGAGAGGGAGATGCTACCTAGCTCTTTACTGTATAGAACTGCTCTCAAACACACAGCCTGTCCTGGGCTCACAGTCCATCTGGAAAGAACCCTTCTCATCTCCCTCCACCTCCACCCCCTCCCTCGTTCTCCTTCCTCATCTCCCTCTCTCTCTCCCTCTCTCTCTCTCTCTCTCTGCTGCTGTCACCATCATTAACATGGAGGCTCCACCCAGTGGCCATTCCCTACTCTGCCTCCTCCTCACCCACTCGCACAAACACACACATACATACGTTGTTCATTGACAGGAGGAGACGCTGCTGTATTATCATAAGGCCTGGAGCTCAAAATGAGACTTAAGTATACTCTTTAACGTAAAATATTGAATACATTTGCTTGTGGCTCACATGGAGAAAAGCTGAGTAAAGATTACATTCCTGAACGATGAATAGAACTTGAGGGTATGATGACACATTATTTATTTTTTTGCTCCAGACATCTCCCACCGGACAATGAGGCTCTACTGAGCTCCCGCATGAGCCATTGTTGAGTGAGTCAGTCCTTCTCTCTCCTGAGTCCTGACATGCAGCCGTGCAACCAGCTGTACCGTCTTTTATATAAACCCCCAAAACATCCCAGCTTAACCCATTCAAACCGGGAACGCATCTGTGTAACCACTTATTTTATACTTAAGCTATTCAAAAATAGCAGATATACAAGCTCATAGTGCGGCACCGAGTGCCGCACTATGAGCTCGTAGATCTGCTATTTTTTAAAAAAATCGTGAAAATGTGTGCAAATCTTTGAATATGTATTTTTATTTGTAACTCAAATCTTTGCTTCTGGGGGTCCCTGGAACAAAATTGTTTACACATAAATAAATAAAATGTAGTCAAAGATTTGCCCAAATGTTCAAGATTTTAAAAAAATAGCAGATGAGCTTGTAAATTTTTTTGAATAGCCAAAGAAATCAAAAGATGACACAGATGCGTTCCCGGTCTCAAAGGGTTAATGAAGACCTAACTCTTCAAAAACATATTGTGTTTTGACTTTGAGGCCCCGGCTCGCACCTCAGCACATACCCTCGCCGAATTCCCAGCATTCCAAGCGACTGAGTGAGTCCCAGACATGTCTATACACAGCGTGTGTACCTGGCCTCATGCCCCGGGGTTCCTCTGCAGGGGCAGAACTACACTCTCCTCCTCACTGTCTGTACGGATTTACAGATGAGTCAGTCCTGGAGCCCTCTGCTGTGCAAAGCTTGAACTCTGCAGTCCTCACTAAACACACAGCTTCCTCTCTCTCTGACTGACTCCACTCTAATGGGACCCAACAGTCAGCGAGTTGAAGTCATCGGGCCGGGGGTAAACGATAGCGTCAAGTGACCGACCGTTCTTATAACTTTTAATTTACCGTAACTGCAGTGACCGACGGCTGACGCATTCAAGTAATTTGTCATCAAGCCTCTTTTTTTTATAGAACGCTCTATTAAGCCTTTTATGTGCTACAAGCCTAGGGGTGGTGTGTAGCCTACGTCACAATAAAGAAACACAAGGTTTTGATGGCACGCTGGGGAGCTATTCAAATAGAAAATACAGTACATGCTTGCTGATGACAAAACATATAATCCAGATTATATTGCTGAATATTGTTATCACAATTATTAATCACAATTATTGTTGATGATGTTTGGTGTAAGTAGATTATTTATTTATCTTTATAATATTTCAATGCCTTTGTAACTCATTGTGCTAATCGGTACCATATCTTTGGTCAAATGGTATGTAATGGCTTCAGTGATAGTATTATTCATCTGTGAGCCTGATGGATGGGGAGATGGCTTGGACAATGTTCCGGACGGTTATTAGCCCTATACTGGTGAGAAGATGAAAGGCGCATTTGAATTAATTGCCAAGTTTCATGATTAGTACATAATTGTGAAACCCTAAAATAATTATTTTTGATTACTTTCTATTGGGCATCAATAACATTGAATACCACCAAAGGTCAATGATATTTCAGTGCCGTAACCCACACACACACACACACACACACACACACACACACACACACACACACACACACACACACACACACACACACACACACACACACACACACACACACACACACACACACACACACACACACACACACAGGACCATGTGTTGTGACTGTTCTCTACATCTCCATTTATTATGAATACAAAAGGATGAAACAGGTAATGAGGGGTGGCTGGGGGCTGAATAATTGGTCCTTTTAGCCTTTTTGTGCTATAGATTGGGGTGCGTGTCGTATATCTCACCCTAAATGATGAGGTTTTAATGGCACAATGGGGTGGCCATTCAAATAGAAATGACACGGTTGCTTTGCCAACGCTGTCTAGATTGCTTTAGCAGTACAAAGACAGCGTGGCATGGCATGGTGGCCGCTGTCTAGGAATGTAAAAAGACAAGAGGATGTGACGGGGATGGGAACCGGAGCTGGACACACAGAGGGGAGGGAACCACAGTGGACACAGCATCAGTGTTAAGCAAACATGCAGAGCTCTGCAGCATAAACATCCTGCACCCTGACAGGGGAGTACTACAGTACACGTACGCATCACACACACATACACACACATATACACGTACATTTGATTACACACACACACACACACACACACACACACACACACACACACACACACACACACACTGTGACACACTGTGACACACACGCACACGCACGCACGCACGCACGCACGCACGCACGCACGCACGCACGCACGCACGCACGCACGCACGCACGCACGCACGCACGCACGCACGCACACACACACACACACACACACACACACACACACACACACACACACACACACACACACACACACACACACACACACACACACACACACACACACACACACACACATATATATATATACACGTGCAGTACATTACACACACAGGCTCCGTTGTTCATCTTTAATTCTACTTCCTCAGTATTATCTTTTCCAAGGCCAATGTAGAAGCTTTGTACAGTATTTGTCTCAAAGGTACAAGTGCTGTGACGGTCAACACAATGCACGCCCTTTGTGCTGTCTGTGACACGGCTGCACTCCACGCTTATCTGTGTTATACCCACTATCAACATCCTCTGAGACTACCAAAATACATTCACACGCACACACATGCACGCACGCACGCACGCACGCACGCACGCACGCACAAACACACACACACACACACACACACACACACACACACACACACACACACACACACACACACACACACACACACACACACACACACACACACACACACACACACACAGGTGATGGGCCATTCATAATGGCCAACCAATGCAATAATAAAGCAGTCAGGAAGGAAAGCATCTCTCTCTAGTTGCCCTCATCACGTTGTTGTTTTGTTTTGTTTTTTTTCTTTCAAAAGTGTCTTGCAAGGAAATTGTGCCAGCCACAACCACCGGGTTCACGCAGGCAGTCACTTCCTGTCAGGCAGATTGTCAAACTTCCTGTTTGTGTGAGTGTTGAGCCTTTCTCTCGAGTCTCTCCCGACTTGGGAGGGAGGAGCCGAAAGCCGACACTAAACCCCACCCGTCCTGCAGAAAAGGGCACGGTACGCGTATATACCCACAACATACATCCTGCTCCATCACACAGCCACAATACCCTCGAAGCCTGATCCCCTGCCAGATGCATGACTGTGTGTGTGTGTGTGTGTGTGTGTGTGTGTGTGTGTGTGTGTGTGTGTGTGTGTGTGTGTGTGTGTGTGTGTGTGTGTGTGTGTGTGTGTGTGTGTGTGTGTGTGTGTGTGTGTGTGTGTGTGTGTGTGTGTGTGTGTGTGTGTGTGTGTGTGTTTTGCATTGTGGCAGGCTGAATGACCAGGGGTCACACCATGATGTTGACCCCCACCACCCCACATAGCCGAACCCACAGACAGCTATAATGCAGGGCTGGGTTGTTTACCTCTTCAACAATGACTCTATGGTGGCAGTTCTTTCTCGCACTCCCTTTCATTCGCTCCTTTTCATGGACAGTCACCATGCATGCACGGACACACACTATACACCCTCTAAGCCAGTGGTTTTCAAAGTGGGTGGGGGTTGCCAGCGGGGCCAATATAATAATAAAAAATAAATAAAATCGTATATGTTATTTCGATGTATAATTCCATTTCAGAATTTGAGCATGTAATTGTAAGAATAAATCAAAAAATCTTCTAAAATAGTGAAAATAGCCTATCTCACAACGCGATGCGAGCTAAGTGACTAGTTTCAGTATCTTTCTTTCTTTTTTGCCATTTCAGGGGGGTTGCAGCCAGATGCTATGGCTATTTATGGGAAAGTTTCGGCTCTAAGCCATTATCTACCACCATGCCAAACACAGACAACAAGGAATGGTATCAGCAAATACAAATAACCTCCCTTCAATGTTAAAAAATAATGCCAAATAATGGCACCCACACATCCATTCTGTATTATTATTATTTTTTCTTATTTAAAATAAAAGATAATATCCTACGCCGGCAGACAAAACCATGGCCTGCCTTCAAGGTAGCGCCATGTGTTAGTCAGGCAGGCACCATTTTGAAAGTCCTGGGCCTTATCAACAGCTGTGATCACAGTTTGTGCTCTACTCTCTCTACTACCAGGCATGTTGCTACCTGCTGCAGGTCAGACAGACAGCCAGCCAGACAGACATATATGTGCTGAAAAGGCAACCGTATCTACCTAAACTGTCTCACTATCTCTACTTTTAGTCTAGTGAAGTGAAAACATACTCAAATATTTTACTTAACCCAGTTACCTATTAAGACCTCAGGCCGATTCTACCAAAGCCTTCTAAATCAGTAGGTTCTCACGCTTTCAAGATTTTTAAAAATGTTCGAAAAATAGCAGATGTACAAGCTCGCAGCTGAGCTATTTTCAAATTGCCAAAGTTTAAATATGGCTTAAGTAGTTAACTTTTTTTTTTAAATCATAATCAAAATCTACAAAGTAGCAAGTTTTCGAATAATTGTAGTGGAGTATTAAAGTACTGAAAATTGGAAATGCTACAGTAAAGAGTAAAGTAAACATACCTAAAAAAATTACTTAAGTACAGTACTTAAGTAGGTACTTACTTTACACCACTGGTAAGCACAATTTTCTAAATCTATAAAAATGTCCTTTCCTTCCAAGGAGGAAATGTGATGCTACACAGGTGTGTTTCTGAACACTAACAGTTCATTCATGTTCATGAATGCTATATCAGTCATTCAGAGAAAAGGGGAATACCACCACAATTCAACACCTTATTTCATTTATTTGGATCCTCATTAGCTCCAGCAGAAGAAGTGCAGCTATTCTTTCTTTTCTGGAGTGAGTCCACACTTATTTCCTTATTCAGCCACATAGTTTGGGAGAGTCACTGGATTATCTATTTATAGGGCACAGCTAATTCACAGGCCACACAGGATATGGCTTCAGAAGCCATACTGCACACAATGGGTCTAGAATGGAAAGGCTGTTTTTCATGCAAATCAACCACAAGTCTCAACAGCGTTAACTGTAACTGTAAACAGTTGACAATGGATCAGGTATTACTAGTCTAAAGTTCAATAATACCCCCTGTACGGGCTCGCCTGGTGGTACCAGCAGACCAACAGTCCGTGGTAGAAAAAGTACTCAAATATTGTACTTAAGTATCATTACTGCAGTGTAGAAACACTCTGTTACAAGTAAAAAAGTCCGGTAATCAAAATTTACTGGAGTAAAGGAAGTTTAAATAGGGCTGAAGTGGATAATGTATGTTTTGTAATAATAATCCAAAGCTGCAAAGTAACTACTAGTAAGTTAACTAAAGTTTTCAAATGACTGTAGTGGAGTAAAAGAACAATATTTTCCTCTGAAATGTAGTGGAGTAGAAGTAGAAGTTTGCAAATTGGACATACTCCAGGTACCTCAAAATTGTACTTGAGTAAATGTACTTAGTTACTTTCCACCACTGCCTACAGTCCGTGTGCAAGCCAACGCCAAAGTCTGACTCACACGTCGCTTATCTCAACTAAAGTATGCCAGCAATGTGGCTTACAGTGGAGGTGTGTGAATGCTTACGTTGTTTTATTAGCAGAATAAAAAGGACCTTGTTGTGACTATATAGTATACACTACTCTACTGTAAACACACATCACATTTATTATTGCATCATGCCACTAAAATGCATTCTAGTGAAAGGAGGGATGAGTCTGAAGTGGACGGAAGAGATAAATGATTTGATTACGGAGAGCCGGGGGTGATTACTATCAAACCACCAGGCACCATTAGTGCCAGGGCAGGGTCCATTAGATCTCACAGCCCCCCCTGCTCATTAGAGGAGCATTAGTGGCAACTGCTCTCTAACTTCCCGACCACCCACTGTCTGTAAGTGGCAAAAACAAACGGACCACAGAGAGCATGGGGCTGTTCCTCTTTGAATATGTCTGTAAGAACACAGCTGTGTGCCAGCTCCACTCACCCAAAGGCCCTCTCTGCTCTGTGGTTCTCACCAGTGTTGCCATGTCCGCTTATTATAAGCGACTTTGGGCTTGTTTTTCTCTCTAAAGTTGCGGGTTGCGTTTTTTAGGGCGTGTTTCTAGAGATTAGTTGCTTATTTGGGCTTGCTTCCGAATGTTGTTTAAACCAGTGGTTCTGATTTTTTTTTTTCATGGCAAGGACCCCCCGATTAATATGTATTTGTCCGTGGTCCCCCTATCTGAAAATATGTTGTGCCAGGGAGTGGACCCCTGCACCAGATTTGTGTGTTTCAAAAGATATGCAAAATGTTTAACTTTTTGTCAAGATCTTTTGTGAAAGTAGCTGCTCTACAAGCTCACAACGCGTCGCATCGCGGCGCGTTGTGAGCTTGTAGATCGGCTATTTTCAAATAGCTAATGTATATAGGTTATAAATAAATATTTTTCTTTTTTTATATTTTTAGGTTTAAAGTGCTGATGAGGCCTGGTTGCTTCTTTTGGGCTTGTTTTCATAGACCCGGTTGCTTAGTTATTTCTCTCGCAAAATCTGGCAACACCGGTGCCAAGGCCTCTGCTCTGAGGTTCTCACACCTGATCAGAAGAACAAAAACAGGCAGCAACCACACAACAACACAAGATCAGGGAAGTTCCCCTGACTGACGCAATTAATTAGTGACAAAACTCTAGCGTTCTAATTAATGCTGCCTCACTTACTGGCAGTGGTGTAAAGTAACTAAGTACATTTACTCAAGTAATGTACTTTTGAGGTACTTTTACTTTACTGGTAAAAGTCTTTTGAATATTGTACTTTTACTCCACTACAATTAATTGAAAACTTTAGTTACTACTAGTTACTTTGCAGATATAAATGATTACATTATAAAACATACATTAACCACTTTAGCCCTGTTTTATACCTAGGCTATTTGAAAATAGCCTAGGTACAAGCTCACAATGCATCGCGATGAATATTTCTGTATAACATCAAAGGTAAAATACCATCTAATGCTACACATATGGACTTGAAATTATGGGAATAACACAATTAGAGATCATGATGAAAAGAAGACAGTCAAGGTCAAGGTATTATTCTGAATGCAAGTTGTACTATTAGGTTGAATAATTACTGAAAGGAGGTCAAATAATATTTTAGGCTGATCTCATTAATGTGCCACCGATTGGCATGGGTGGCAGTGCCCCACTGCCCCAGGCCAGTTATATGAGTCACTGCTGACTGGGGGCGTTGTCCTTCCATTACACTGAGTTCCATTACATCCATTTCAATGCTTCTCGCTGTGTTTTTATTTCTGTTGTATGTAAAGCACTTTGTGAGTTCTCTCTATGGTAAGTGCTATACAAATAAAATGTACTTACTTACTACTTACTTACACACACACACACACACGCATGCACGCACGCACACGCACACACACACACACACACGCCCACACACACACACGCACACACACACACCTGTTGCTCAGGTGGCCTTGAGTATATGTAGTCAAACATTAGCTGAAACTGAGTGTTCACTGAAACAAATAGCTATAAATGTGTTATTACAAAAGTATTGAGACTGCTAGGTTGTCACCGTTGTCAACACTACAAAGATTTTACAAAGTATTTGTGATTAAAAAAAATATGATCTAAACCTCACATTTGTAACCTGTTGTTTATGCAACTTAATTAGTAAATGTCTATGTTAATATATTAAAATGTATAGCATTATTGATGATTATGATTTCTATACAAAGCAAAGTTCAGGGTGAAAAATCAGGAAATGATAGTAGATCTTATTAAGATAAAAAGTGTAAACAAGGCCAGAGAGTGAGTAGAATAGTCAGGCCAGACAAACATTGGTCCACTGACTCCACTCCAGACTCCAGTGGTGGAAAAAGTACTCAAATGTTGTATTTAAGTAAAAGCATCAATACTGCAATGTAGAAATACTCTGTTACAAGTAAAAGTTCGGAATTCTATATCATATTATGTCTCAAATGTATTCAAATCTTTAGAAAATATCAGATCTGACACGTTCTGAGCTTGTAGATCTGCTATTTTCAAATAGCCAAAGTTGAAATAGGGCTGAAGTGGTTAATGTATGTTTTATAATAACAATCACAATCTACAAAGTAGACAAAGTAACTAGTAGTTTTCAAATAATTATAGTGGAGTAAAAAGTACAATATTTGCCATTGAGAGTGGAGGAGAAGTAAAAGTCTTGAAAATACTCCAGTAAAGTAAAAAATCCTCAAAAGTGCACTTGAGTAAATGTACTTAGTTACTTTCCACAGTTGGGTTGTCCCATACCTTCCCATTATGTTTTAAGCTTGTTCCAACCGACCGTTTCGCAACGACATGGTCGAAATCGCACGTTCGCCAGTTGATAACATCTGCTTTAATAACATAGATCAATAGAATGACTTATTTCCTTCAATAAATAACTATCATTAAACTTACCGACTCCGTCTTCTGATTTCAACACCATTCTGTCTGCTGAGCTTCAGCGGTGGCTTCGCGTCAACAATGAAGTTTTTAGTCTTTTTAAAGTTGTGTTCTTTCGTCGGAAGAACTCTGATCCAATGGCCGATATCGAATATATATGAAGTTAAAGATTTGTTTGATTGAACCGCAGGGTTAGTAACCGACCAGAACAGAACGAGGTACCGGATGGGTTGTTCGATCTGTTCTGTGTTCAGTAGATTAGAAAAAGGAAGGGAGTGGTTTAGGAGACGGTAGAGAGGACTTTGTTTCAGCCAATGTCTGTCTGTCTGTGGGGCTGAACGGGGCCTGGCGGCATGACGCGCTTATTACGCATTTACAACTCCCTGGTATGACGGTGTCGCTGTTCCCCCAAAAGAGAACAGATCTACAAGCTAACAAAGCGTCACGGAGCCAATATCCGCGACGCAGTTGTAAGCTTGTAGATCTGTTCTCTTTTGTGGGGGGTGGGGGCACACGACGCCCCCTAGCGGTCGTGGAAATGTATGGCGGTGATTCTTCTCACAACAAGTGTGTTAGAGTGGGGGGGGGGCATTGAGTTAGGGTGGGGGTGGGGCGGGGAAGGTGATTGACACCCACAGACAGACAGACAGACACTGCTGTGCTGACTGCTGCATTTTTGCTGCACATGTTCATTAATCTGCGCCACATCCGTTTAAATACAGGATCGTGGTTTGAGTTTTTGCCTATTAAAAAGAAATGGCAGTTCTTTTAATAGAATCTCTGTCTCAATGTTCAAACTAGCTGTTGCCATAACAATACTGGAGCATGTTCCATTATAATTGGCAGCACTTTTTTTATTATTTTTTTCCCTTTTTTTTTTTTTTTACCAGGGACAGTGCACATTAATCAACATGTCAGTTTTCACATTCATGTAAAATGAGCCAGAGTTAGCCAAAGGCAAATGTTCATCTGCAGTCCCTGAGCAAGCTGTTAAAAAGTGGTGATATAACTATCCATACAAAAACAGACATATCAATACAGTACACGACAACTTGCCTAAATGACAACTTGCCCAACAGTCCATGAAAACTGAAGTCTGACTGCTTCTCCACATTTAGTTTTGACTCTTGGGAAAGAATGAACATTTTAAATTTAATTTAATTTTCATTCAGCCTTTCCACATTTGACTCACTGAGCAAGACTGTACACACATAAATTAGGTTAAAGTCCTTCCTGCAGCTGGCCTGGGTTCGAATCTGACCCGAGGCCCATTGATAATGCTGCATGCCACCCCCTCTCTCTCTCTTCCACCTTCCCTGTTTCACTCAGATATAAGGCATAAAATGCCCCCAAAAATAACAAAAGTTGAAACAGTTGAAGAGGCTATTATTCAGAGGTGTAAAGTAACTAAGTAGGCTACATGTACTCAAGTACTGTACTTCAGTACAACTTTGAGGTATTTTTTACTTTACTGGAGTATTTCCAGTTTTCAATACTTTTACTTCTACTCCATTACACTACATCTCAGAGCCAAATATTGTACTTTTTACTGCACAATACTTATTTTCAAACTTTAGTAGATTTTGATTATTATTATTACAAAACCTCCTCAGCTCAGACCTATATACTTGAAATTAGCCGATCTACAAGCTCACTACGCGTTGTGAGCTTGTAGATCTGCTATTTTCTAAGGATTTTTATACATTTTATTATATCTTTTAAAACTTGTGAAATTGATACTTTTACTTAGGTAAAAAAAAATGTAGTACTTCTTCCACCACTGCTGTTATTAACAAGCCATTGTTACACACATGCTGGGTGTAAAATCAGTCCCAGAGAGTATCAACCACACACACAAGGAATGAAGGAAATCATTTGCACAAGCAGGTTCCACCATGCCATGATGGCTGGATTGCACAATGTTTTATACCTGGGTGTAGCTTTCCATCAAACAACATTTGCATAGAGAACAAAGAAGCCCTTATCTTCTTAGTTCTGATTCCTACGGGAGAAATTATCAATCAAATACATGTAGAATATTCACTAAATTCACTGCAATTTCATGGCTGTTCACTATGCCCTAGCCTTGACGACCTTGCAGGATTATGCAAAGGCTAAAATGTAACTTAGATAGCATGTTATGTAGACAGATACCAGGTCATTGGTGACCTGGCATCCTAAAGTGTGTATAGTTTCAATGTAGGCTGATGATAGGTTCTTGTTTTACATATGTATTAGTTATTATTAGATTATTGGTTTACTTATGTATTACTTTATTACTAGATGACTATTTCTATGCATTTGATGTATTATTGATGTATTATGATGTATTATATTGTGTCCTTGCTTACTGTAAGTCACTTTGGATTAAGAGCATCTTCTAAATGCCTAAACTGTAACTGTAAACTGTAAGTATTCGATGGTATACGAGAGGGCATAACTGTGTGATAGACTGGCTGTGTTAAGAAAACATTATGGATGAAAACATCAGTTTACCTGCCCTCCGTTCTTCTGTGATCATGAATAAACCACTCTGTTATTTATAACAGTGCTTTATAACACTGTTGTTCATAACAGCGCATGCAGATAAATAATAGTGTCTGTGTAACAGTGTTACAGTCAGATACAATATCATGTTACTGCATCTGCCCCAGCCTGTTTAGTGGAACAATGTGGAATGTGAAATTTCACACTGACAACCTCTAAAAGCAGTGGTGGAAAAAGTACTCACATTCTTTACTTAAGTAAAAGTATCAATACGCTATTGTAGACATAGAAATAGTCTGTTACAAGTACAAGTCCGGCATTCAAAATGTACAGTAAAAGTACAAAAGTATTGGCATCAGAATACACTTAAAGGACCAAAAGTAAAAGTACTCATTATGCAGAAGGTCCCATTTCACAAGTTTTCATATATATAAAATGTATAAAAATCTTTTGAAAATAGCAGATCTGCAAGCTTACAACGCGTCGCAAGGCGACGCATTGTGAGCTTTGTAATAATAATCTAAATCTACGAAGTAACTATAGTAACTAAAGTTTTCTAGTAATTGTAGTGGAGTAAAAAGTGCAACATTTCCCTTTAGATGTAGTGGAGTAGAAGTAAAAGTATTGAAAATTGCAAATACTAAAGTAAAAATACCTCAAAATTGTACAGTACTTGAGTAAATGTACTTAATTACATTCCACCACTGTCTGCCTAAAAGAGGTTCTTACAATCTGTTCTGATCTGATCTGCTGTGTGAATAGACGCAAAGGGATTATGTCAAAACTATCATTTTTAGTCGACTTGCCTTTTATTTATTTTGATCAAACTGTGAAATCGAGACCAAAAACTGTGATTCACTCATTGGTATAGAGGGGTCTAATTGGCCCACAATCAAGACACATTGCGCTCTGAAGGACTTCATTTTGCATGTCCTTTACCCACAAGAGGGGCCTGTGAATCCTCAGTTGTGCTCCCAAAGTTCAGAAGCTGACAATGAAAGCCTGTGTGGAGCGTGAGATGCGACCCCCGTCCGCATAAAAGATTCTATTCATTGTTTGGAGTTCCTCCATTGCCTCAGGCGCTGCAGTGCTGTGCGTCTGTGCTGAGACCCATGAACAGAGAAAACTCGAAGGAAAAGTTAACCTTTCAACCAAAAGATCATGAAGTGATATCAATGCGCGGAAAGAGTTTGTCTACTTCCTGATCTCCATAAAGTCATGCAAAGCTGATGCTTTAAAGTTTAAATGGCATGTTTATGTAAATATTCTGTCAACGTCACGCTGGATCCTAAATATGTTAAAAGAGCTTTTGTTTGGGTATGTTAATTTGTTAAATCGTGCATCCTCTTATTCAGTTCAATGAGCAGGACAGATTTCTGAAAAGGGCAAACTCCTCCTTATTTGCTCTGTTGATGTTCCTCTGTCCCTTGCTTTCAACAGGATGCATTTAAGAGTGTAGTAGTTTGAGTATATAGGCGGGCAGTATTATGGCCATATCTATTTATTTTCCTGAATATTAATGACTGTACACCCTTAAGTGAGGATTGATTATTAGTGATTGATTATTAGTGAGTGATTGATTACTTCACCCAGGGGTCTATACTATATAGGCACCCTCCCTTTTTCCATCTACACCAGTGGGTCTCAAAATGGGTTCCTTGAGGGGCTTCCAAATGGACTCTTACAGGTCTATAACTAGGAGAGTATACAAATGGAACTAAATGGATCTGTCATGGTGGTAAAGGGGCTCCTTGAAATTAAAACGCTTGGGAACCACTGCTCTATAACAAATATCTTTGCCCAAATTAGCCCATCTAAAAGCTCACAATGCGTAAAATGTTTGCACCAGAATAGGGACACTATAGGGTTTATGTGGTTCAAGTGCATTTGGTTATGACACGTCACAGAATAGAACTGCTTGTGTGTTCACAGTTCATGACGACCAAAACCCAGCAGAGGAAACATTCATAAACAAAGCCTTCACAATAGGGCAGACATGCAATATGCCTGCATAGTTGTGCAAATGTTTCCTTGCATTGTTCCTCGAGGTCAATAAGTTTCCACTGCAGCGCAGAATTCTCATACATTTTCATGTCAAGGACCCCCACATTTTATTTGGCCACAGACCCCAATTTGAAAAAAGAAATTGTGTCATGGACGATAAGATTGTTGTTAAAATGTTTCAAAATTATTCAACATTTTTCACAATTTTCTTTCTCCAAAAATAGTAGATCCACAAGATCAAAATGTGTTGTATTGCGATGCACCGAAGAATAAAATATGGTTCAAGGGATTAAACAGTTCCTCATATTAATGGGGACCCTGTGGAACCCCCTCAAGGACCCCACTTCGAGAACCACTGGTTTAATGAGTGATATTGTGATATATATATATATTTTTTTAAAGCTTTATTTAACCAGGCAGATTATTATGATCAAATTATGACGGAGGGTGGCTAACAGGTTCCTGGGTCAGAAGGATTACTTACAACATCAACATTGTGAAATAGCTTTCGCTGATTCTGTATGTGGTGCATTGGAATGCGTTGGGGATTAATGGTGTTATGTGAGTAATAGGGCAGAACCTTTAGGCAGATTATTGTTCTCACGTTAGGGTAGTGGTAACTAAGTACATGTACTCAAGTACTGTACTTAAGTCAAATGTTGAGGTACTTATACTTTACTGGAGTACGTTCCAATGTTCAATACTTTTACTTGTACCACTACATCCACTACATCTCAGAGGCAATTATTGTAGTTTTTACTCCACTACAATTATTTGAAAACTTTAGTTATAGTTACTTTGTAGATTTGAATTATTATTACAAAACATACATTAACCACTTCAGCCCTATTTAAACTTTGGCTATTTGAAAATAGCCGATCTACAAGCTCACAACGCGTCGCGATGCTCCGCGTTGTGAGCTTGTAGATCTGCTAATTTCAATATATTTTAATACTTTTTATACATAATTATGATACCTTGTGAAACGGGACATTCTGCATATGAGTACTTTTGATGCCAATACACTTTTACTCAAGTCAATTTTGGTTACCTAGACTTTTTACTTGTAACAGAGTGTTTCTGCATGGCAGTATTGATACTTTTACTTAAGTACAGAAATGTAGTACTTTTTCCACCACTGACATTAGGGAGCCACGCCCTTCCTGCTGTACCGAGGCAGCAGGACTTGCTGCTGGTGCTCCAATATGCCTGATGCCCTTATCTGAGCCTCTGTGGAGAATAATGATCGTCATGGTTCTGTACATAAATGATCATTCATTCCATATAGACGATGTTGATGACAATTGAATACATACTGTAGGACCACAATGGAAAGTGT
>NC_137615.1:14806652-14979152 GCF_963280865.1 Gymnoscopelus braueri
ATAGGAGGTATGTGAAAACTGTACACTTTTTTTTAGAATCTAACAAGCATGCTGACAGATAGAGGTTGAAATATTCTGTATATTTTCTATCACATACTCAGCCTTTATTTGCCCTGGGTAAGAGGCAAATGAAGATATTTTCACATTGTCTATTAAAAAATAGCAGCATATACAAGCTCACAGTGCGTCATTTGTGCCGCGCTGCAAGCTTGTACAGCTGCTATTTTTGAACATTTTTTAAAGTGTGAGAACTACTGATATAGAAGGCATTCGTAGAATCGGCCTCGGGTCTTAAAGGGTTAAGTGGCCAGGTGGGCTGAGGTCACCACGAGTGACCTCTCTTCTTAAGCAACTCACCATGTCAAACATGGATGAACCGATGCTGCCAAACACGGTTGCCTCAGTTCTCTGCTGAGCAAGAGGATCAATATCCAGGCGCAAGCCAAACACAGAACCAGGTCGAGGTCTATCTGCCTGAGAATATTGTACCAGCAGACCTGGATCTGCTGCTAGTGTCAATACTTCATCTGTCGGTCAACACTTACACAGCACAGAGGAGAATATACACGTGACAACATGTTGTCAGTCAGTATTTGACAAGAGATGACCTGATAGCCGAAAGGTTTGGCGCATACCACATGCGCAAAATGCCTTCTTCAGTGTGTCCCCTGTTTGGACTGCCAGACTGTCACTGTTTGCTGGTTGGGTGTCAATCCCCTGCTTTCTGTCTGCCTTTCCTTTCCCTCTCTCTCACTGTTGCGACACGAAAATAAATAATAATACAAAATAATGATCAGTATGGACACAGTCAACCAACATCCACTGTCCTGCCAACACCACCTGTTGTTCTCAGCCTGCCCACACTTGATCACCATGGCAGTTTTCCATGGTGGCATGTTGAGTCTTGGATGTTGTTCAAGTACTTCTCGAGCCCCACAGGGCTCCAGCAATGAGAAGCCACATTAGTACAGGTGATATAATAATGACCGGTGGGTCATGGTAATTTATTAACATAGTGAACTCTTTTCATTTCATTGCAGCTTTCTCAATGAAATTCACTGAAAAAAGCTCAACCCACCAATGAGAACTGGGCGTGCACACTACAACCACCCTTATCGCCTATGGTTTCATAGCCAAACTTATACACACACAAAAACAAATGGCCATAACAAACGAATAACGGACACCGAGCAGCATCAATCTCGATAAAACACGCAAAACCACTCTCCAAATCAACCAACATGCACACTTCACACAACAATAAACAAAAAGTGTGGGCGAGCACCAAGTCATGCTGGGAAATCCTTCGAAGCAGAATTGGCACACCCTGGGACACTACAAGATTTATCAAATTAGAGAGCTGAACACATTATATTTTCTCATTGTCTTTGTGAATAAATAAGGGGTATGGGTATGTGATAAAAAAAACATTATCACCCAGCATTCATTAATTCTCTGTATACACCCTGGCCTGAAGCCATGAAGATGTAGAATGTGCACAAGAATCTGAGTGACATTTTGAGTGTGTTTTAAAGGCCCACATGCTATTGAGTTACAGTAATACGGATAGTCTCAGAATGTATTGAGAGGATAGCCCCTTGAGATGCAGCATCTCATTTTAGAGGGGGTCCTATGTGTGACCTTATAGTATTACATAATTCGGCCTTTGTGACCTTAAAGTGTGACCTTACAGTGTTACATAATTTGGCCTCGCTGTCCCACCATTATATGAGTCGAACATAGAAATAAAAAATAACAATACATAAGCAAAAACGCACTTGGGGTTCTTGCCTGTCAGAGCTAAGCCTGCAAATAAATCTATTTTCCCCCTCTTGTTGTTGTTGTCGTGACATTAAGCACAGTAACTCTGCTGTCACAGCATTCTCGACACCAGAAAAATCCGGCTCATGCTTTTTCACTTCCCCACCATGTGTGGGAAATGTCTTCTCTCACATGTCACTCCACTGCTGATTAACCTATTGCGACATCACGATCGACAGGAGCGACGCTTCCCGTAGTGAACTGGACAGCTTTCAAACCACATGCACCAACTCAGTGAAGCCCCCCAAGGACGTTGGACTGTTTAACAACAGCCCCCCTGGTCGCTATAGCACACATAGGTTGCATACGCTGCTAATTACAGTATGATAAGTTACTGTGCCTGTCTAAGACCCTAAGTATTATTAGGGTATAGTCCTATATCTGTATATATTATCTTTTTATTATTGTCATTCTATTTTATTTTCTTGCATAATATTTTACAGTATGTTCTTCTTCGTTATATGTTGCACAATCTGCGGGACAAGTCCCAACAACATTTTGCTGCTTGAACCGGTATAATTTTATGCAGTTATTTTTAGTATTGACCATCTGTGTATTGTGTACTGCACAAACAAAGTTCCGAAAGGAAAATAAAGTAGTTTGAAGTTG
Source organism: Gymnoscopelus braueri (assembly GCF_963280865.1). NCBI lineage: Eukaryota > Metazoa > Chordata > Actinopteri > Myctophiformes > Myctophidae > Gymnoscopelus > Gymnoscopelus braueri. Next base: position 14,809,083 of record NC_137615.1, read on the forward strand.
AAGTGAAGTTGAAGCCTTTGGGCCCATGCTAACACTGTCTATAGACAAGAAACAATAAGCAAAGTAGTACACACACCACAAACAAGACGTTTTACAGCCAACACGTGTCAAATCACGTATATCCAGACCAAAGGATTAATAAATATTGAAAGCAGCTGCTTGACAAAACCTTCATTCAGCGGTCAATTTATTGAGTTATACTTTGTCCTGGGCCCAAATGAGCCAATCCGCGATGCGTTGTGAGCTTGTAGATCTGCTATTTCCGGTGCGCGACACAGTCGTAAAACGGAGCCTGAATTAGGCTGGGACGGATTACGACTTGCCAGAGACCCTGGGCCAATTACCCAAAAATCTTAGAAATCCTTGTCAGCTCTATTAGTCAGACTGCTATAGGAGCGGGGGGGGCTCAGTGGCCTTATGGTCAGAGTGTCCGCCCTGTGACTGGGAGGTCGGAGTTCGATCCCTGGCCGGGTCATACCAAAGACTCTAAAAATGGGACCCAATGCCTCCCTGCTTGGCACTCAGCATCAAGGGTTGGATTGGGGGGTAAGTCCCTCTGCGGCATACTAGCGTCATGTCCAGGGGGTGTACTTGTACGTCTAGCTGCCTCACGCTACAGAAACAGGAGACAGGCTCCTGCCCTATGGGCCACATGGCTCAGCAAGGCTTACTTATAGGAGGGGGGTTTTAATGTATAGACCGAGTGGCCCACATATTTGAGTGTTAACCTGTATACATTTTTGTAAATTGTAGAACAGTCTTGCGGCCCAGGGCCCAACTGGCCCACTGGCCCTCTTTGCCTAGGTCCATAATCCACCCCATGGAATTAGGCATTCTGCTTACATATTCTGACGTATGACGTTGTCGCACCCCGAAAAATGACAGATCAACAATCTAGTCGCAATGCGACAGGTTTGTGAGCTTTTAGATCGGCTATTTTTGGCTCGTGGACAACGACAAAGTATAAACCAGGCTGGCCCACAACACTCCTGAGCATCGGCAGGCTTATCTGTTTAGAGCTAATGATGCCCAGTAAACACATCCAGACACACGCAGCAACTCGTGGAATGTAGACCAGAGGAATCTGTCTCACACTCCACAACAGTGGAACACAGAACTTCACCAAGGAGGAATTCACAGGCTGGAAAAGCAGAAATGGAAGTGCAGCATATGCATGATATAGCAAAATGCCACTCACTGTGTGCAAAAACACCACAGATACTGTCGCGGTCAAAATGAGTTTGTCTCAATCTCAAAATCTGTGTGTGTGTGTGCGTGTGCGTGTGCGTGTGCGCGTGCGTGTGCGTGTGCGTGTGTGTGTGTGTGTGTGTGTGTGTGTGTGTGTGTCTGTGTCTGTGTGTGTCTGTGTGTGTGTGTCCAAGTAGAGATTACACCTGCTTAGTACTGAGTTAGCAGGGTTCTTTTCCTCCCTGGAGGGGAGTTTAAGCAGTGCTTAAAGCAAGTACCTTATTAGCTACAACAAGCTCTAATTTTGTCAGTCTATATGTTATCATCTCTTGGGGCAGCCACGTGTTTTTGCTATTGCTCATGCACTATCATGCCTACACACACATACACACGCACACGCACACGCACACACACACACACGCACACACACACACACACACACACACAACAACATGCCATACTATGTAATTGCATCCCCCTGCACACAAAACCTGTTGCGCTATATGTGAATTCTTGACAAGAATGTCAACAGGCTTGCTTCTGTGCTCTCACAACAGACATGCCAGACAAATCATGATCCAGGTATCCATGGTACTTTAAGGTAAGCGCTGATGTCTGCAAGGGACACAGTTTCCAATAAATCATGATGCGACCCAGCATGTCATTAGGAAGGTTGCGCTGCCTAGTGTCTACAGTAGCATCTGCACTCATAATGTACATATAGCTGCTTCCCTGAGCAGACAGCCTTACCTGAAACATCCTGGACGACCACTGCTGGACACAACATCGCCTGGAAGCTGGACACGCAAAGTTCACTCACTGTCCCCATGGCTGCAGTCAGACGAGTGCGGTACGTGTGTATGTGTATGTATTGTATTGTGTGTGTGTGTGTGTCTGAGTAAAGCGTTCTCCTAATGATTGACACAGGAGAGTGGAGAGTAAAGGGGGCGCGGTGCTGAGGCCAGCCCCCACGTGGAGAGGCTCGGTCTCAGCCAGGCACGCTGACACTGTACCGTAGAAGGATTTCCAGTCTCTAGTCCAGTGTAATCCCTGATGTGCGATCCCTAATCCCTGATGAAACCTTCCTCTCCTCTCTCTCACCCTCTCCCTCTCTCTGACTCTGAATTCAAAACCTTACAGCCCTTTTCAGTGCATTCACTTCTGCTTTCTCCCTCTTCCCCTTTTGCGCTGTTCTTCTTTTACTTTGCCTTTCTCTCCCTCCCTCTCTCTCTCCCTCCCTCTCTCTCACTCACTCACTCATTCTCTCTCTCTCTCTATCTCTCTCTCCCTGTCTCCCCCTCCCTGTCGTTCTGTCACCTCTTTCGTGTTCCCTTGCTACTTGCACAGTAACTCTACAAGATATTCTTAGACCTAACAGACTGTGCACACAAACACATAAAAAAAACCCAGGCACATTCTGGACAAAATCTCCCTACCATCACCCTCACTATATTCAATTTCACGCACACTTACACTCAAAGGACTACAATGGAAATAAGCTCTCGAGCTTTATTGTATTTGTGTCCTTTTGACAGATACTGTATGTACAAATATATGTTCATGTATAAGCATTTTTTGTTACTAAAAACGTAAATCAATCAAATCTCTCTCTCTCTCGCTATGTCGCGTGTGCGTGCATGTGTGTGTTTGTGCATGCGTGTTTGTGTGTGCGTGCATGCATGTGTGTGTGGGACATGGCAGTGCGTTAGCCTACATCTCATCTGCCCTCTGTTGTTTCAGTGACGCATCATCATTTGGCTACTAAAAGCAGAGGCAAAAGTAAATCAAGATTTCATAGTTGCTTGGCAACAGATGGGGAGAAATGATTTGTTCCTTGATGGAAACATTTGTTTTAATAATATTATTCACTCTTACTGTTCTTCTAGAAAGCCAATATCACACTATCACAGCCACATCCAGCTCTTCACAATGCAAGCCACATGCTTGCACGCATGTGCCAATGCGCGTAAATACTGTACACAGACATCATGCCTGCACGCGCACACGCACACGCGCACACGCACTCACACACACACACACACACACACACACACACACACACACACACACACACAAGGGTATTACTGAGGGCATCAACATTTTAGGATAGCAATTTTGGAAACAGCAAAGTCTTATGCACACCTGATCAGCTCAGAGACAGGTGCGTAGGCAAGGATCAGACGTATGGAATTAAATAAATTGACCCGCACACTGCCTACACTTGCACAATAAGGACAACTTTATTTAGGCAACTTCAGACCTTGTATTGTGAATTTGTACTTCCATGTACTGTTGTTCTCATGTCTTACTAAATAAAGTACATCAATCAATCAATCAATCAATTCAGGCATCTGCTGACAAATAGTAGCAACACGGATATATACAAAAACAGAGATCTACAACAACCAATCACAGTAACCCTCGCTGATGGGGTTGAGGTGCAACAGGTGGTGATCAGGTGGTGATCTATCTATATATTCAGTTAATACACATCAAGTCACTCAGTACAAAATACAATGACAGTGGATCGTCACAATGTATGAAAGAACATCAATTCATCAAAATACACCTCAATACCAAAAGATAAAATAAAGCACAGAGAATGTTTTTACATTTTTACAAAAAAACACAATAAAATAAAATAAACTCAGTTCAGGCAGAAGATTATGTGTAGTGCCTGAGTGGAGGGAAGGAATGAAAAACATTATTTTTATTCTTGACATTTGTCAAAATATAAATAAATAAATACAATTATATTTATTTTATCTTTTATACACATGGTATTGAGGTGTATTTTGATGAATTGATGTTCTTTCATACATTGTGATGATCCACTGTCATTGTATTTTGTACTGAGTGACTTGATGTGTATTAACTGATTGTATACAGACTGACTGTGATGAGATCGCTTATTCAAATGGGATCACCACCTGTTGCGCCTCATCCCCATCAACGAGGGTTACTGGGATTGGTTGTTGCAGATCTCTGTTTTTGTATATATCTGTGTTGATACTATTTATCAGCAGATGCCTGAAGAAGGTCTATTGACCGAAACGTAGCCTAAATAAAGTCGTCATTATTGTGCAAGTGTAGACGGTGTGCGGTGTGCGTTTTCTTGTATAGGGTAGCAATTTTGCAAATGCCATTTGTACTATTTCTTTGGCCATTTTGAACCCTAACGCTAGCTTCCGTTAGTTGCGTGCCATTGTTGCACACTCAAAATAGCCAAGTTACAAGCTTGTAGATCTGCAAAGCTTGGTGCATGACACATGCACACAACGCAACTAATTATGAATTGGGCAAAACTCTAACCACAACCGCTAAACCAACCTCTAAATTCATAGTCCTAAGCCTAACCACTGAATCTTTTTCTAATTGTAAGCCTAACCCCCCAAGGTTTTTAACCATAAAACCACAATTTCTCTTCTGAGGACCAGGACAATTGTCATCACAATTTCTGTTTCTGTTGCTATACTTGTTGGGACATCTGGCTCTCACAGGTGTAGTAATACAAGTTGGTTCCTTCCTTTTCTTTATGCAAAGTGACTTTGGGTACTTAAAAGCGCTATGTACATCTGAGCTATTATTATCATTATAAGTACACACGCACACACACCCACACACACCCCCACACACACACACACACACACACACACACACACACACACACACACACACACACACACACACACACACACACACACACACACACACACACACACACACACACACACACACACACGCTTAGATGCATGATGCATGATCGACTTTCACTTCGGATTTTCAATTTCCATTGTGAAGGAAAATGGAAATGATCACTTCAGTGGTAGAATGAGCAGGATTCAGCTTCCATCAGACAACAATGTCCACTCTCATTCGGCGCTCTTCACACAGCGGCTTCCTTATTCTTTGCCAATTGGGACCCTGCAGCAGCCGAGCATGGAGAGCAGTGTGACAATGACAGAGAACAGTGGCAACAACTGCAGAGTGCCGTGGCTTGGAGCTGGTACAGGCTGATAGAGATGGTATGAGGACAATGACACCCCGAGCTGTGCCAGCAGAGGAGGGCCAAAATGTTACTTGAGTAAAAGTACAAAAGTATTGGCATCAAGGTATACTTACAGTACCAACACTATGTATGAAGTACTCAGTATGAATGGCATATGTCACAATTATTTTCTAATGTAAAAAATTTAAAATAAGCACACAACACGTTGTGAGCTTGTAGATGAAGTATAAATTAGGGCTTAAGTGGTTAACGTATGTACTAAAAATCTAAATATGAAAAGTAACTAGTTACTAGTAGTTACCAAGTTTTCAAATGATTGTAGTGGAGTCAAAAGTACAACAACACTTTTGCATCTGAGATGTAATGGAGTAGAAGTATAAAGGAAAATGGAAATACTCAAGTAAAGTAAAAGTACCTCAAAACTGTACTTAAGTACAGTACATGAGTAAATGTACTTAGTTACTTTACATCAGTTCAGGTCACATGAGGAACAGGAGAGAGGGGCGGTACCACATCAGGGGTCATGTCCTCAGAAAGTGTTTTTCTTCTTTTTTTTTGCACAAAGTGCATAAGGTGCAAGCACAAGTTACTTGGATTTGTACTCTTGGATTTGTACACTCTTGGATTGAACACTTTTGTATTGGTACACTCTCAGATGTTACTGTGCGGCCTACGTGCAGCTGTATCTGAGTCATGCCCAGTGGTGGGAAAAGTACTCAAATGTTTTACTTGAGTAAAAGTATCAATACTGCAATGCAGAACTACTCTGTTACAAATAAAAGTCTGGAATTCAAAACTTAACTTGAGTAAAAGTACAAGAGTATTGGTATCGAAGTATTGGTATTGAAAATAGCAGATCTACAAGCTCACAACGTGTCGCGATGCGACGCGTTGTGAGCTTGTAGATCGGATATTTTCAAATAGCCTAGGTATATATAATAGGGCTAAAGTGGTTAATGTGTGTTTTATAATGTAATCATTTATATCTGCAAAGTAACAAGTAACTAAAGTTTTCAAACAATTGCAGTGGAGTAAAAGTACAATATTTGCCTATATAAGTAAAAGTATAGACAATTGGAAATACTCCGGTAAAGCAAAAGTACCTCAAAATTGTACTTAAGTACAGTACTTGAATGAATGTACTTAGTTACTTTACACCACAGTATCTGAGTCATGCCTAATTTATGTTCTGTCGTAGCAGGTTGTCTATTTTCTGCACACGACTCTGCCGTAATTGACAAGGTAAAAATCTGGCTTTAGATGTCACTTAGCTTGAAGGTAGCTGTCAGTGGAACTACGTACCGTGAAATTCAAAGCACCATGATTAGACTCTGGCAGTTTGTGTGCATGAGGCAAGGAGGAAGCCTTCCCCGGTGAGTTGAAAAGTACTGTACAGTCGTGTTAAAATTAGAATTTTACAGTGACGCACTGTGCTCCAAGCTCTGTTCCCTTCCATTTATCATTATGACATGCCAGTCCCCAAAAAGGGAGTGTGGGATCATATAAGTGAAAACTAAATGTTTTTTTCTGAAATGGCTGATATTGTAATGATATTGGGCCCGATTCACTAAGCTGTTTACGCCAATATTTTGAACGTAAAGGAATACAACTTCCCACGTTTAAGAGTCTGATTCATTCACGTTTTTCTGTCAGTTAATTTCGCGGGAGGTCCGCTCGTTCTCAAGTCTGCTCCGAAGCTGACTTACATGGGATCAAAGCTTGCGGATGTCTTTAGAATGCCTTATTCTTTATGAGAAATCAATTACGACCTCAAATAAAATATGTATGTGCCCGAGATCAATGTCAACACATACATAAAAAAAGAAAAAAGATGTCAAACGATTTATTGCTTGTAGCCTATGCATATTATAGGTCATGATGCAAATTCAACCAATTGTTATTTATTTTTAGTAAATATCAGTTGCATTTAGAGCTGAATTATTAGGTCCCTCAGTGTGTTTGCCAGTGTCGGCCAACTCAGCCAAAGTTTCACGTAATGATGAAAATAGACTATCATGCCTTAATGTCGCTGGAGGCACAGACGTGCCTCCATTGTGCCGTGGTGTTAATTTATAATACTGTACTGTATATTGAGCACATGATCGCCACACACAATAGCCTAATAAGAAGTCTTAACATCTGATGAGGAAACAGTGGATGAAAGCTGTGTCCAGAATAGATTCATTCCCCATTCCGACGTAGGACAGTGATATATTAATCCAAAAGACGAATTTCCCCTCAGTAATCAAGCTCTGGTCCATGATCTATCGGATAGCAGCGTGCCAGTATGCCCTGCTGGATCCTAGCATCATCTTTTTACCTCGCTAAAGGTGAGAAATGTTCAGTAGAAAAGGCTTATATCATATTATTGTTATTAGCCTATTATTTGGTGGTGGGATTAAACTTTGTAAACTTCTAACACGTGACATGAGAGTTGGCTATTTACTTTACTAACGTCTATTATCGTGTGAGGGACCTGCTTGTGCTGATCTACAAGTTGTCATGCAGTGCGTCGCGCCGCGTTATAAGCTTGTAGATCTGTCCCTTTTGGAGGGTCGCGTCGGTTTTCGTCTGTTTCCGGTTGCCTTTTATGGTCTTAAATGGAGCGTGGAGCAATGCAAATGATCTCCCACATGAACGCGCTTTTGACCTTCAGGCAAAAATGAGGAACAACTATGATCCGCACATATTAGGTATTTACACACCCCTTTGTGAATTGCACGTCGTTTTTTTGCTTAGAGAAAATACACCCTCCTTTAGTCACTTTATTTACACGTTATTTACGACCAGCTTAGTGAATCGGGGCCCATTGTGTGTTTGTAGGCACCTGCGGCCGCTCAGTCACTTGCTGCGTGTCAGAGGCCATCTCAAACCAACTAGAAGGGAGCTATGCTGCACCACCGGATGGAGATCAGGCAGCAGCTGCTTTGGGTGCTGTTGGGTCTGTGTTTGTAAGCAACAGAAGCAGAGACATCTATTCTGGGTGTGGTCTTCAACCGAGGCCACACAGAAGCTGGCTGAAGGAAGTGACTCCAGAGCAGGCTCTCACTCGGCATGTGCTGAGCGGGCGGCGGCAGAGAGGGGAACCGGAACAACGCATGCCTTCACAAGGCGGGCTTCACCCAACCCTCAGGGGCCTCACCTCAGCACTGCATGGAGGAGACCTGTGGGGTTGCCTGTTTGTGACCGACAGCGAAAGCAGCACCACCCTGGCACTGAAGGATGGGGCCGTTAATCTGCTGGTGGGGGTCACGTATAGGCCAGGGTGTCACCGGCCTCGCCCGTCCCTGCTAACATCCTACACTGCTTGGTATTTGGGTCGAGGACCTTGATCTTGTGGCTGTAGGAATCAGTCACTTACAGCATAGCCGCGATCTCCAGGCTTTTTTTTTTTTTTTTTTGCTCACTTACAGCAGGTTCTGCCCAGGAGAAACCCACTCCCATTCACATCCCCAAAGGCAGACATGATCATAATCCTCATCATTTTCAGTTGATAAAATGGCCAATCTATCCTCCATGTAAATCCATTGTCCCATGAAATAGCTGGAGAATGAGCACTCAGGTTTGCAAAAAAAGAAAAAGTGAAACCATAGACCGTTCTTGCCTTACAAAAAAGCATGAGTAAGTGCTTATGATATTTATAAGTTAAAGATACGGCATACGTTTCAGAGAAAATATGACAGCTGGTGTTTGAATGAGACGAGCCACACTCGCTGTCAGGCTGCATTAGAGCCGATAAGTGGTATGTGCCCTAACCGCTAGGCCAGCGGCGCCCCGCCATAAAAGCAATTATTGGGTGTCCGGGTGGTGCAGGGGTATAGTTCCTGCCCACCACCGTGGAGTTCAATTGGGTTCAATTCCTCCATGGTGTATCAGGCTTGGCAAGGCACTCCAATGAATACAATTGGAGGGACGGGTGCGGGAAGCCGGCAGGGGAAGGTGACCTCTGTCGCTGGCACTAGTGACTTCTAGTTTCGTCGGGTCACCTGTTCAGCAGGGAGAAGAACTAGGAAGGATAGCGTGTTCCTTTGCACTTGTTACTCCTCACTCAGGTGAAAGTTGTCTACTACACCCTTCCCAGAAGTAGTAGGGGTTGGCAGTGACAGGGACTACCGAATACAAACATAGAGTGAATAGACAGCAACTAACCAATTGGGGGGGCAAAAAAATTACATTGAATACAACCTGGTCATTGAAAAGAGGACTGGTGAAGGCTTGGTGGTTCTTTGACAGTTATACATGCAGTTATACATGCACCCCACCAAGTGGACATGACATGTAACAGCACCTTTCTGTTTCAGGTTACAGCTACCAACTCTTGCTGTATAATACTAACCGCAGTTTGTGACGTAGCAAACCTCACATTAATTCGGCAATGACATATACAATATAGTATAGGTCAAACAATACACTGGAATACCATACAAGTGGGACGTAGTAGGCTACTCAAATGTTGAAGGAAAATGTAGACTGCTGGTGAATTAAGTAAGAAAACAACAGCAGCAACAACAACAACAGCAACAACAGCATCAACAGCAACAATAACAACAGCAACAGCAGCAACAGCAACAACGGTGCAGAAACTCTTAAGAACATAAGTTGTGTCTTCTATAGAACAGACAGACTGAGAAGCCTGAATATAAGCTGGCTGTGTGTGTTGGTGGGTCTCCCACTCAGCAGCTTAATATAGCACCACCTTGACTGACTAACAATTGCCTTTGTTTTGTGTGTGTCCTGTTATTGATTTATGATTTCTTGACACATCTTACACAAAGACAATGCTATTTTGCAGGAGGAAGTGAGAGAGAGAGGAGCGAAGTGCTGTAGCACTCTGCACATTTTCCCCTACAGTCTTTTTTTTGTGGGCACTTTATGGGCACCAGATGCCCTGTCAGGTTGCACTCACATTTTCTTTCTCTGAGGCTTACTGCACTTCTCCAAGTGTCAATTATCGATCTATATTGGAGGGCTGTCCATCTTTCAGAAATAGGACTTCCCAGTTAGCTTACAAGTACAGTACAACAGTTCTACAGCCACACCAACCACGCATGCACCTGTCTCTATGCACCACACCCTAGTCAACCACCAGCACTTCCTCTGGTACAGTATGTGCAGACACTGATCAGCAAGCAGACTGCAGTGTTGCCCGATTTGGCTAGAGAAATAAGCAGCCAGGTATGTGAAAACAAGCCCAAAAGAAGCGGCTAGGCCACATTTAAACACTGCACACAGCACTTTAAACCTATATACATTGGCTATTTCAAAATAGCGGATCTACAAGCTCACAACGCGTCGCATCACGACACGTTGTGAGCTTGTAGATTGGCTATTTTCAAAAGAAAGTCTTGGAAAAAAGTGGAACATTTTGAATATTTTTTGAAACAACACAAATCTGGTATGGGGGTCCCTGGCACAAACTATTTTTAGATGGTGGGGTCGGTGGAAAAATACATTACATATTAATTTGGGGGTCCTTGACATGAGAATGTTTGAGAACAAACCTTAAACGACATTAGGAAACAAGCCCAAGCAACCGCAACCCACAACTACCAATATTTACAAGCAACTTTACAGAAAAACAACCCCAAAGTCGCTTGTCATAAGCAGACATGGCAACACTCATGGCAGACAGACAGCAGAGAGTGGCAAATTGCACCGGATAAAAGGATGAAACAGCAACAGATGACACCCAGAGCGTAGCCCACAGAGAGCATATGAGGTGAGAGACTAGAAACCAAGCCAAGCCACACCTATAGAAAGTCCCAAGATGGCTTTTTGGAGCACTAGCACCTGCACTAGCACCAAGCAACATTCTCACAGCAGAGTGAAAGAAGAGAGAAATGTGGCAGCTTTTCCCTTCTCCTGAATTACCACAGTAATCAGGCTGATGCTGATCATCCACGTCCATGTTAGGGATAGAACAATAATCGTTTATCGTGATAAAAGAACGCTCACAATAATCATATCGCAGAGATTCTAATTTATCGTGAAATTGTCCTCTGTCGTACACTAGGATGAATTCGCTTTTGTTGAGCTGCAAATTCAGTAGGCCTACCACTTTAAACCCTCTGAACTTGATAAAACTGACCTGTAAAGAGCGCATTTGGTACGCTCTTATTTCACTCTACACAAATCGATTCGCCCCAAAACAGCAGATCTACAAGCTCAAGCGGCTGTTTTTGGCGAATGTTCCCCCCAGAATAGGGATGCTGGGGTTTGAAGTGGTTAGCAAAAGTGGCATTTTAAGTGTTAAGCATATTTTGATTATCACGATAATATCGTTAATCACAATCATGTGTGCCACAATAATCGTGACATCTCATTTTCATATGGTCCCATCCCTAGTCCATGTCCAACACAAGGAATAATAATAACAGAATAACACTAGGTCTCGCTGATTCTATATGACTTCAATAAAGGTCTGTTTTGTGCTCTCAAGACCTGAAAGCCAAGGGATTCATTTTATACACTCTCCCTCTCAGACTCTCTCTCTGAATATGCTGAATCGTCACAGTGCTCAGGGAGAGATAGGATGATATGACATTCTGAATACTTATTTTCACTGAAATCCATGGGCCAGTGATCTTACTAAGGAGATGTCAGGGACAGTGAATGTTATTTGAATGTGCTGAGAGTACTGACACAGCCAATTTCCCACAGCAGGACCTGGTTATTACACAATAATGGCTGAAGTATGTAACTGAAACTTGTGAAAGAGGACATTACCACATACGCTACAATATATTTGAATTAAACTTGCAGTAGCCTACAAAGACATGTCTTTCATGTTCAAGTCGTTTGATAGCATCTAGAGAGTACAGACAGAGCCCCATTTCCATTTGAAAAGACCAGATGAAATCTTGCAATGAGGCCATTGCTGCAGGTTCTATTTTGAGATGCATTAAGATACTGTAGCAGCAAACTACACGGATAAATAATTGAGACCTGGGCTCTATGTAATCAGGCAATGAATCATCATACCCTGACATTATCATGGGTCCCTATATGTAGCTACATGATGTCATGTCAGGTCTGAATTTCCTGTAAAGATAGTGTGTTCCAATAATGAGGGCTGTCTGTCTCAGAAGTGTAGTCTTCTAGACCTATAAGTGCCATTATGATGATAATGGTAATAATGTTACTGAACGACGTCGACAATAAAGGCAATTAAATTATTTACAGCATCAAGTAGCCTATAATAAGCATAAAGTGTCAAATGTTGTGAGGCTTTTTCAATAATATTCATTCACTAGACTTGACAACAGCGTGTTCACACTTCATTCACCATGCAAATCTTTACATTCCATCAGTGAACCCGCTTCAAAGACTACCTGTTTATTACACCGAGCAAAGATCATCTAAAACTCTCAGAATTGAACTTGATGACTTTATGCAGAAGAACACCATTAAAGGCGATCGGGCAATCAAAATGTCAGTTTTACGTGGTCTTGGTGAACTACTGTATAGGTTTTGAGAGAACATGCCTGTATATTACGATCCTGTGCTAAAGGGGGGATATAAACAGACAAGACCCACCGTAATGCTGCTGTTGCCCCTCCATCCTCCTGGTGCTGATGCTGCTGCTGCTGCTGCTGCAGACTCCCACCAACCGTCCTACCGGGGGGCTTCTCTTCTCTTCTCTCTCTCTCTCTCTCTCTCTCTCTAGTCTCACCGCCCAGCAAGCAGCCGCTACAATTGTAGCGGGTTAACCCGGATACCTTGTAGCGGCGGTGCCCACCACGCCCCTGCTCAGACTGCAGGTCGCACTGTCCGAATGTGTCTAAAATGTTGTCCACTACAGTAGTGACTGTATAGGAGGTGACTTTTTTCAGCTGTACCGTGTCGTTGTAGTGTGACAGTGACAGCTGATTCTGGTCTGGGCTCACACAGTGGGCTGGAGGCTGAGATAGTCATCCACAGACGAGAAACATGAGCCCATGCTGGCCCCGCCCATCACAGATGTGATGTCACACAGTGGAACTTTATGCCTGTCATTTTCATACTATGAACAAAAAAAAAAGAAGAAAACAAATTATACTCCGTAGCAGGACGGTGTCGCTCGACAAAAAGAACGGATCATTTTTTTTAATTTTATTTAGAGTAGCCAATTGTTGTTTACCCCCTTTTTCTCCCCAATGTAGTCGTTATGCCAATTAATTCCTCCCCACACACACATTTCTGTGTTTCCTCTGCTGTTGTATCATACTGACTCACCTGGCTGCCAGTGAGGAGCCCCCTCCTTCAGGAGGACCTAGAGCTTTCCTTCTACTCCTCCCGCCCAACATTTCCTGCTGACAGGTGCCGCCCCAGCCCCTAGGCTTACATGCAGTTTTGATTGATTGATGTACTTTATTTAGTAAGACATGAGAACAACAGAAGACTCATTAAGCACTGAGCTTGTCTAAGATGAGATCCCCATGCACACAAATCATGAAGAAGTGACAATTATCCCTGCCCTCTTCCTTCCCCCACCTGGGGCTAATTGTGTTTGTGTAGGCGCCTGACAAAGCCGGATGCACCACGGTGGAATCAAACCCACAACCTCCGTGGTGGTAGTCAGGGACTTGCCCCACCCACATTTATTTGCCCAGGGTAGTTGTAGTTGAGTAGCCTACAAGTGCTCACTGTCAGCAGCGCCCTGGCGGCACATAGACAGACACACACACACACATTACAAGTAAGACGCACGAACGCGGGAAGCGAACGCAGCTCGAAAATAACAATAAGAAGAATCGAAAGGAATGAACAATTGTAGAGAAGTGGGTGGTACAGTTTTTGTCTTTTTTAAATGGTAATGTTTGTTGTTGTTTTTTTTGTGTAAATGTTTTTTGTCTTTGTAGTTGTTGAAATGTGTTTGGTGTAGGCATGTTGCAGGCTGTTGTGCATTTTAATCAGAGCATTGTCTACATTCCTGCACTCTGGCGCACTCTCGCGGCTGCACACAGGCAGTGCACGCACACAGAGACACACACGGACAGAGACACACACACACAACCCGAGCACGGTTACATAGTAAGCGCCACTTGGTCGCGCCTCCTTCCGCGTTCACAAAAACCTGGGAGCTGACCGCTGACCGGTACAACAACCACATGCTGTCTGTAGCAGTTAGGGGTTCAGTGCCTTGCTCGAGGGCACTTCAGCAGGGTGTTGGGGTGAGTGGTGGCCATTCACTTCCCCACCCAGATTTGTCCCGTCGGTCCGGGGAATCAAACCTGAAACCTTCTGGCAACAAGTGAGCTCACCTCTAACCTTTAAGCCACTGCTGCACCAATCTACAAGCTAATGTGTCCATTTATTTGTGTTTATCCTTTATTTGCATGTAATTGTTTAGGTATCGTAACTGTAAAAAAACTATTTTAATAAATAAAAATGTGGCATTTTTTGTCAAGGCATGGGAAATAGGCCTATTAATTGTCATTGGATTACTTGAGGTAAGATTAGCATCCAGTTTGCCACCATACTAGTATTTGTCTAAAATCAATACACTTTCTAATTCTCTTATTTCATAGACCGTCTCATGTTCCACAAACCATTGTTGCTTCAGCATTGTGCGCCTTAGATGGAGCCACTGCACACGTTGACTGCTATAAAGTTCAAACATTCAAAGTCAAAGTCATTCAAAGTCTTAACATTCAATAGAAGTATAAACAACAACAAAATTACACAGCCGTTTTCACAAAAGTCACAACTTTATTGCACCTGTATAGCTAACTACATACATTTTGGTAAGAGCCACCGAACTCTCTTCAGAAAAGGCAATGCAAAATAGAACCATCAATCATTCATTCACACTTGTAAATACCTGCCCGTGTCAGTTTCTTTTAAAAATCAACCTCACTGCCCATGAACGTGTTCTATGAAATTTCATTTCATATTTCTATGAGTTGTCAGGACCTTTCTTACTGCACACAACAACTTGACACAGGGCTGTGTCCTGCATGAAAACAGACAGCTCTCAAACAAATCAACAAACACATCTGCAGAGAAATTCTCAAGTTAACACCCACAGACTGCTCTGAATATTACTAGCACATTAAAGATTGGTTGTTTTCTTTAAATTATAGATTTATCATAATGTGAAATCCTAGAATTTTTATAGCCAATTCAAGGCAACATCTCTATAATGACAGGGAAATAGATGGGCATATCTTTACAGCAATGGAAGTGAACAGAGGAAGCACAAGGTGAACTGTACAGTCTTCTATAATGGCAAAGCATCTTTGTATGACATTAATATCTCTATATACTGTATGTGTTCCCAGGTAAGTGGAAGGTGTTCCCATGTTTTCCCTGCATCTGAATTACTTGTATAAAAAACAGTTTCTACAAGATAAAACTGTACATGGCGGAAAATAGTGCCGCGGAGCGACTCTGAAATGTGATTAACTGTAACTGTATGACAGTGATCTGGGTTGTGGGATATGGTAAGAGATGGAGCTGGGATGGGGTATGACTGGGTTCCTGAGGCTCAGCCCAGTTCCTAGGTCACCAGCTTGACTGTCAGAAAATTGCATAGAGATAAAGACAGGGAAAAGATAAGTTACTAGCATGTTGCAGCTTCAATCTAAACACAGTGCCTATATAGTAATAACCCTTTTATTTCTGTTCGATCTGTAAATAGATTGTGGTAAGGCCTGTTATAGGGAACGGAGGAAATCCCCAGTTTGTCGAGTGTTTCGACACAGGACCGGCGAGGTGAGATACATGCACGGTAAAATCCTCAGTGTTCATTTAAACAGAGTGTAACAAATAAAGAGGTGGCTTCCCCTGACAAGCATGAGAGGAGCCCCAGCTTGATCCAGGAGCAACCAGAGCTTCCACAGTTTAAAGAAGAACAGGAGGAGCTCAGTCTTGCCAAGTCAGATTATTTTAAGCGACTTTGGGCTTGTTTTTCTGTTAAATCGCTTGTAAATATTCATAGTTGCGGGGGGCTTGTTTCTTAAGTGTAGTTGCTTATTTGGGCTTGCTTCCTAATTAAAATAAAGTTTAAACCAGTGGTTCTCAAACATTTTCATGTCAAGGATCCCCCAAATTAATATGCATTTGTCCACAGACCAACCATCTGAAAATATTTTGTGACAGGGATGCCCACACAAGAGTTGTGTAATTAATATTCCAAATATTATATATATATAGTTTTTTTTATATGGCCCATCTACAAGCTTTAGCTTTATATATATATATATATATATATATATATATATATATATATATATATATATATATGTGTAAAGTGGTCAAACTGAGTGCTATAGTCACTCGTTTTAATGGGGACCCCTGTGTGTAATCATGCGACCTAGTCGCTTCTTTTGAGCTCGTTTCTCTTGCAAAATCTGGCAACACTGGAGCTACTTTAAAGACCAGAGAAGGTTGCTAGGTCAACGATGACATTACTAGCAGTGAAAAGTGAAGATGAACCTATGGACCAGGTCCATTTGTACACTCTGTAAAAGTAGCACTGTCCCAATTACTCAATTTAATGTTCACAGATACGCCCTTATCCTTTTATCTGGAAACGCACATTGAAAGTGAAGGTGGCCGATGCAACAAAGTATTGGATCCGATTACTGTAGCATTAAACCAGTAAATACGAACAGGAAAAACCCTTAACCATTTCTACAATTTGTTGAACCGCTTGTGTCGTTGTGGTAGTTGCCATGTTTAATAACTGTAAATCCAAAACCAGGAAATGATTCAATCTCTTCCTCTCACACATGTCAAAAAGAAAAAGTTAATAAAAACAAGGACATAATTGAACAGTGAATAGTTTGTGTGGTATGTTCAGAATCTGCAGCAAAATAAAATAACAAAATAAAAATGTATAAAATAATAAAATCAAAAAAGGATCAAATAAAATAAGCGTTTAAACTGTAAAACGATTGGGATCCTTGCAATTTGCTATACAGTAATGGGAGCTTTTTAAATCACGTTTATTTTAAGGCCACGTCTCTGTACCCTACCTAGCTTGGTAAAGCCCTCAAGTCCTCAAAAGCAGAACGGTATACCCTTTTGATTTTGAACAGGTTTCGATACAATATGCCAAGATGGCCAACAGTTACTTACCATATTTACCCTTTCACACGTATGCTATATGTTGCACCTAATTTTGATACAAGCTCAACATTGTCAATATAATCACCACCAAGGCTCAAAAGATGTAAATACAGAAAAGTCATGTCAGGGGGAAAGCCATGGCTCTGTGAGTGACTCCATGCACAAAGCAGCTTACATTATGTATTGTGATATATTTGGATTAACCACTTAAAACCATATATACTTTGTTGAGTGGTGTCCCCCAGGGGTCTAATACTAGCCCCTTCTTTTTTCTCTCTATACCAAATCTCTTTGCCTAAATTAGCCGATCTACAGTACAAGCTCGTGTTGAGAGATTGTAGAGCTGCTATTTTTTGCCAAATGTTTACCCCAGAATAGGGATGCTAGAGTTTGTGAGGTTAAAAAAGGGGATATGGGTGGTCACCTCCCTCGGCCCATAGGTAGTGAAGCCTCAAAGTGTGTCATGTTTTGCATTGATGGAACAAATGACCTGAGCAGTGTGCCCTGTTGCTTTGGCCTCGTTTTTCATTCTGTAATCCAGCTCTGGACTGAACACAACAAGGCGGACAGAAAAAAAAGGGTACAAAAGTAGGGTACATTGTTCTCGGTTTTGTGTTCAGCGTCCCCACAGCAGTGGTCCAGGGCTGTCAACGACGGATCCCAAAAGCCCTCTTCCCCGCAGGTGTCACAGACCATTTCAGCCGTCTGTCCTGGATCTTCTGGAAGATGTTGCTGCCACCCCGCCACTTCTCCTTCTTGTAGTTTTTCAGTTTTTTTACCTGTTCATCATTCACAAGTGGAAAACAATGGCAAGACGTAAGTAAGAAGGAAAGCCGGAGTTACAGATCTCAAAGCTTATTTATTTTATGTCAGGGCACTGAACAGAATGAACGTAACCCAACGACCATACCGGTGGTCGGATATGTTTTGCCCATCGACTATGACTCGGCATTTTCCGAAAAGCAAACTGAGGTTTATTTCAATTCAGTACACTAAGAAAATCAAGTGAGTTAGGTTACCCAACACACTAGATATAATTGTGCAGTTATGTTGGGTCAAAGTTACTTTATTGTTGTATTTAACACATTTTAAAGTAAAATAAATAAATAGCTGAACAGCCTTCAAGAACAGCAGTACATGGCTCTTGGAGAAAAGTGTTTCATGACTGTACAACTTAGCATTGACTTGATTATAGAATAGAATACTAAAAAAACAACAACAGTGTCACTATTCAAAAGCGTGGATTAGACACAAAAAAGCAGAATTGAGGTCCACCATGATACATACATCCAACAGACTACTATACAAACAACAACAAAACAGAATTATATGTCAAGTTCTGTAACATTTGAATGACTTTGGAGAAAATATTACCAAATGTGAAATGTAAAAATAAAGCCATTAAAGGGAAGATGACTGTGGTATGGTCCAACAAGTGAAACGTCTTGCTGGGCCTTTTTCTTACCTTTCCACTGTCAAATTCTTCATCCCACTCATCAATCACAGTCTTATACTTGGCCTGACGGGTATCTTGAATTGAATCTCTACTGATTGCAGAGGCATCTCCATCCCAAGTCAGGACTGTAAAAACAAACAAAAAAGCATGCTTATGAAAACATCTGTACAAATACAGCCAAGCGCAGAGTCATTAAAAGTAGATAATGCTGCCAAGAAACCCAGTAATGAATCAACCAAAGCTCTGACACCACATTTCTGACACTAAGGCTTACTTTGAGCAACATTCAGGGAAGAATTTTGCAGTCATCATAGCACCATGAACTGCACATCACTTGCATCTTTAATAAAAAGATATTGTTCTAAAATTATGATAGCGTAAACATTTGACACCGAGTGCAAATTGCCCTGGTTTTGCATCCGATTGAAATGATTCATATGGCAAAGTATAAATGGTGACTTTGCACCACATCATTTATTTGTGTGCTAATGGATCTTTTCAAGGAGCTGGTGGCGAGGCATAATGGCCTAGAAAAAGCCTCAAAATGGACAATGGACCAATGAATGTAGTAATCAAAATGGATCATTTTACCACCTCACTTTGTGTGTGCATGGCTTTTAGCGGCGTTGTTTTTTTAATTAGATTTCCCTTTTTTTTTTTTGCAATATAATAATTTGGTCCCCACTCCTTTTCTGTATTTTTTTGCACATTCAGGAAATCTGTCATCTGCATTTACCCATCCTAATGCTATTAGTACTAAGCTTGGGAAGCAGGTAGGGATCATGCTCAGGGACACTTCAACACATAGACCGGGGACGGGGCAAAAATCGGGGACCTTCTGATTCTCAGACGCCTCTCTACCCACTCGGCCCCCCTGATGGAGGCCA
Source organism: Gymnoscopelus braueri (assembly GCF_963280865.1). Classification (NCBI taxonomy): domain Eukaryota; kingdom Metazoa; phylum Chordata; class Actinopteri; order Myctophiformes; family Myctophidae; genus Gymnoscopelus; species Gymnoscopelus braueri. Next base: position 14,828,677 of record NC_137615.1, read on the forward strand.
GAGACTTTGAAATGAGGCTCATTTACAAAGGAAGTGTTCTTTTTGGCAGCAAATACATAAATATTACCCATCTTAAAAACGTGCAAATAGCACTGAGGTACAGAAAAACTATTTGATTTGGCAGCGCAGTTAGGGGTGCATTTCACTCTTTGCGGGTGCTCTGAGAATTACACAGTTTCTTTCCGTCTCATTTGCGCAGGTTTAGCCGTTCAATCCTTTTAGTGACTTGGCCCCTCAGTGTCCGTTTTTACCTGTGGCTCCATAGGCCTTATCTGTAGCGTTCCTGAGCAGCTCCTCCACGACACCACTGCTCTTTTTCCCATCCCAACCCATGGGGGCCGGACGAGGAGGTGGTTCGGCATCTCCGGATCCATGGTGATCGGCAGCAGGTGCCTTGCAGCGTTTGTAGCCATCTTTCACCTGGCTGTCCCACTCCACTACTGTGACTAGAGAAAGAAAGCACTGTATGAGAGCACCAGCAAGCACAAGGTCACAAAAAAACACGCCATTCTCATAAGCTTATACCTCCCTGTTATGTATATGATACGGTGAAATTAATAATCAACCACGACGGCTGATGAGCGGTTGAGAGGTTCATGGAGTTTCCGAGAGTCGCTTTGATCAATACGGGTGTGAAACTGCAGGTTTGGGGTTGGCATGGCAACAAGGATAGTACATTGCAATGCATACTGCAGTCTGCCCGCAGTTTGGATAGGGTACATAATGTATGTGTGGGAGTAGGCACGCGTGCACATGGAACTCACCCGTAGCATGCCTGCTGATGCCGTCGCTCTCCGTGGCGTTCTTGGTAGGACGGGAATCTGTAGGTTCAGGGTCATCGTTTTGACCATTGGAGATGTGCCTCCTTTCCTGACCCACGTCGGCATCCTCTTTTAGCCTCTTCTTTTTCTTCTTCAGTTTCTTTTTCAACTCGATCAAATCTCCAGTGTCGTTGTGAAAGTCCTTCATCCCAGACCTGCTGCAAGACACATACAGCATACATATAGCAGGGTATGAGACATTGTTATATACAGGGGCCACAAATTCAATTCTCATAAGAAAGGCTAAAGCCAACGTGATATAACCCACCTTTCTGATACAGAGTGCTGCGCAACTGCATTGTGCAGATCCTCCACCAGTTGCATCTTTTTCCTCTTCTTTTTCTTCTTCAGCAGCAACGTAGAGTGCGCCCCCTTTTTCTGAGATGCATCACTGATGTGCACCGGAACCAACTGGGGACTCTGTGGCCGTGCACCCTGCGGTGGCCGTGCACCCTGTGGTTCCATCAGAAGTGGCTGGCGCTCCGAATGTGCCTCGGAAACGTCCGTCAGGTTCCAGTGCCCACCTTGACACCAGTCGTCATCCTCCCGAGCCGCGGGCGACGGCAGGTGAGACTGCACACACTCCCTCTCCTTTGGCACGCTCTCTCCGTCGTTCTCCTCCCTTTTTCTCTTCAGTTTCTTCTTCTTGCGCTTCTTCGGGCTGGCAGGTTCCGAGGGGTCCGCCTCCGCCTCCGCGGCGGGGCCTGTGGCTGGCTCCGCGTCGCCTTCCACCTCAGAGTGGCGTCGCTTCTTTTTCTTCTTATTCTTCTTCTTCTTTTGGCCGGGCGTTTGTTTTTCCGATGGGCTGCCGAGGTCCGCTTTCTGGGGACTGGCGCTGGGGTTGCTGGAAGACATGGGGCTCTTTGGAGAGGGTCCGTGAAGCCCGTTGGTTTTGAGCGAAAGGCTGGTGTTTGGTTTCTGTGGCGCGGCGCTACGGGATAGTTTCTGAGGGCTCTGTTGTTTGAGGGGTCCATTTAAGACCACATGGGCTGCAGGTGGCGACTGCACTTTGGGTGGATGAAATGGACCAGCTCTGCGAGGGAAAAAAAAAAGACCACCACCACAACAATCCGTCGGTTATTAACCCAATAAGACCTGAGGCCGATTCTACAAAATATCTTCTAAATCCTAACAGTTTTCTGAAAAAAACTCATGTTGCTGTATCAGTGGTTCTCAAGACTATTTCATGTCAAGGACCCCAAAAGTATTTGGCTGCGGACCTCCATCTCAAAATATTTAGGAAATATTCTGTATCTCGGCTCCTGTATTTTTGGCGAAACATGCTATTTTCAACTGGGTATAACAAGCGAACGGGAGGTCGCAATGACATTTTTCTTTTTTTTCACGGAAGCACAGTGAAACCCTACGTGATTAGCAACCATCAGGGGATCGATCATACTGGAGATAAATATTCTGTGGTTCTTGAAAGATTAGTCAGAATGCTTAAAGGGCAAGACCACTTTGGTAGAGGTTTGGGTTGTGTAGTTACCTTGCCATGATGTAACTCCAAAGGTGGGCAAGAAATAAAAAATAATTGCTCCATTGATTAGAAATTGATAATTCAAAATATGCTCCTCATTGACTTACATTGTATGGTAAAACTGCTAAGTCACTATTTTAGCACAAAACGAACGCAAACAAAGTTGATTCAGACAATATAGAACATCACCAAACCCAGTACTGTTTTTTTTATATAAAAATGTCAACTTCCTGTTGATTTTGCCATTTTTAATAAGTAGAAAACCCGGACTGGATCGGCGGATCCGGATCCAGATCTTCAAATAGTAAAATCAACAGGAAGTTGACATTAAAAAATAAATAAAAAACAGTACTGGGTTTGGTGATGCTCTATATTATCTGAAGCTTTGTTTGGGTTCATTTATGTGTTAAAAGAGTGACTTTGAGAGCTGTTTTACCATACAATGTAAGTCAATGAGGAGCATATTTTGAATTATCAATTTCTAATCAATGGAGCAATTATTTTTTATTTCTTGCCCACCTTTGGAGTTACATCATGGCAAGGTAACTACACAACCCAAACCTCTACCAAAGTGGTCTTACCCTTTAAAAATGCTGGCAGAAGCTACAGCCTGTTTTAGAAAACCCCTGGCAGTGAATGTGCTAAAAAAAAAAAAAAAAAATATATATATATATATATATATATATATATATATATATATATATATATATATATATATATATATATATATATATATATATATATATATATATATATATATATATATATATATATATATATATATATATATATATATATATATATTCAAATATTTTTCAAAAATAGCAGATCTACATAGCGCGACTCTCGGTGCCACGCTATGAACTTGTAGATATGAGCTTGTATATCTGCTATTTTTGAATAGCCATAAAACAATGGTTAAAGTGGTTACACAAGATGCATTCCTGGTTTTAATGGCTTAAGACGTGTTTTGTCAAAATCCCGTATTACAATGCGTTTAGTCAGTGTTTTCTGTGTGTGCACATTACCTACCTGTGTGTGTGAGTGGGTGAGGCAGAGGTGAGGGGATGAGGATGATGCATGGGATCACTGGGAGGCTGGCATAGCAGAGGGGGTGGAGCATCAGTGCTGCTCGGACTCCGGCTGCGACTGGCCTGCAGTTATCGACATAAATAAAAACTTGGTGGTCTAAAGAAAATACCCATGAATGTGACAAAACAAATAAGGAAAAGGAAAAAAAAACAAAAAAAAAAGGGCAAAATGAAGGAAAAGGGACCCATTGAGAGAGGTGGCAGGAAATGACGGAAGGAAAATAAATAAAGGGGGGAGGGAAGGGGCATGGCAGAGAAGAATTAGAAATGGTTAGAAAAAAATAAACTAAAAGTAAACGAAGACAAAGAAATACTAAACAACAAGCACTTATAGGTGGTTGATTAGACAGGAAACACAAGAGAAAAATCGGCACTCATTACAGTGCATATTGTGATTCATTTTTAAGCCAATCATCTGGCGCCATGATCCTACCTATAGAAATCAATGGTCATATCGGGGGATTAGCGGTGTGGGTGCAGGGAAACAGGGAACCAAGACAAGGAAAGTGGCACAGTCGCTGCGGTATCATGGGAACGATGTTCACCTTCCTGGCCGACAGGGCCAGTTTCTTGGCGGGCGGGGGCGACATGGTGCTGGCGGATTCGGACGTGATGCTGCCGAGCACCGGGGGTTTTAGCTTGACCGTCTTCTGCTCGTCCGTGCCCTGAATGCGATCCAAGCTCTTGGCCGGAGAGGCCAGGCCGTTGGAGACTTTCTTAGGAGTGGAGGGAGTCTCTCCAACCGGCGCACTTTTAGGACCAATAGAATCCTGGCCAAAAATACATAAAAAAGGCCATCGTTAGGGCTGTCGCGATTACAAATTTAAGTTGACGATTAATTGTCACTAAAATAATAGCGATTAACAATTTAATTTTGTGTTTGGCGTTGAACATTGGAACATGAATAAAATAAATATCTGTTTGCCTTTTAGGCTTCGGTAGATATGACAAATAACTGAAATATACAAAGAAATTATTAACATATTTAATATGTATTAAAAAAAAATCATGTAAAAATAGCAGAAATAGCTGATATACAAGCTAACAAAGCGTCGCGAAGTGACGCGTTGTAAGCTTGTAGATCTGCTATTTCTGCTTTTTTCAATATTAAAAAATGTGTGAAAGATTTTTAACATGTAGACTATTATGACAATTATGCAAAAATAACTGCGATAATCTCAAATAATTGCGATCAGACGATTATGTAATAATTGTGACAGGCCTAGCCATCGTTACCTTCCAAACATGCCTATTCATTGTCATGAGCACGTGCAAAAAATAAATAAATAAATAACGTGAGATGGACACATTGTGTGGCTACGTGCAAAAAGGACTTTTGGTGTTTCCGTTACCTTGGAGTCTGTAGTGTCAGCTGAGGAAGAGTCTGACAGAGACTTGGCTGAGGTAGATGTTGCCATGCCCCTTCCCTCGATGCTGTGCCGCTTGTCCCCCTCGGACCTGCCCACGCCGTTGGAGGGCGCCGGGGTGCCGCAGCGCGACTGCGCCTGGCTCTGGGGAGAGGGCTTCTTCAGCTTCTTGAACGGTTCCTCGATCATCGTGGGCCCGCCTGGCAGCTTAGGGGGGCCGTGGGAAGAGGAGGTCCCGTTGGAAAGCTTGGGCTGCGGCTGGGGGCCTACGCCGTTCCTCGAAATTGCCAGACCCAAACCTCCATCCATGGATTGGATTTTACGCAGCTGAGCAGGCTCGAGTTTCTGCGGAGATTAATTAAGACCATATTAAAGTTAAGGTAATTTAAAAGGGTGAGTGGAAAATGTATAGTTGTTAACCAAAATACACTTTTTAACACATTGGGTGCCAGAGGTTTATTAAAATATTATACGTTGAGTGCCAGCATTTCTTCCATCCACTTGCGTTATACGTTTCATGCTGTGAGAAGCCCCGACGCGGAAATGCATGTAAACAAAGCGTGCGTGCGAGACGGCGGAGGGTCCCGACTAACGCCTGGAACAATAATATTTCTAACGCGATCCTCCATTGCAGCGTGATCGCCGATCGAAAACGGCTCGTTTCCACCACATTAAAAAGAAATGGAGATATTAAGCTTTTAATCAAGGAGATAACATTGAAAACGCCGACCGGAAGGATTTTTGACATGGAGCCAGATCCAGCCTCTTCTTCTCAGAAACTACTTGGGTGATGTCAAAGTTTCGTTTTAGCGCCCCACGTGGCCCACATGTATAAAAATAGAATTGGGTCAAAAACGGTCCGGACCGTTTTCGGCACTTCTCGTTTGGACCCTCAAAAACGGTCCGGACCGTTTTTGGCATTCAATGTGTTAAAAAGGATCATACTGGTGTCAACGCATGAAAAAGGTAGTGCATGCACATCCGTGGCCCAGGTGCAAGACAAACAGAGTATCATAAAAAAGGAATAGACTGGTAATGCTGCAAAAATCTCTGCTTTGTATTTATTGTGTTCGTCTAACGAACGCAATAAATACAAAGCGGGGCTTTTTGCAGCATTACCAGTGTGCAGACTCTATTCCTTTTTTTAATCATACTGTTGTCAATACATGTCATTGCAACTTCTGCAAAAATATACTGTATCGTACATACAACGCGATGCATTGTGCGCCTGAATAGGGACGCTACGGTTAATGTGGTTAAAGACAAATGGCGGTGTCTGTTGCATATACCTTTCTGATCTGTGGGGAACACAGAGGCCCATTCAAGTTGGTCTTCCTTATCTGTTCAGACGAAATGCTGTTCTTCCCAGGATGCACCATTCCCTGCTTGGCAGGCAGCCCATCCACATTTTTCTTGGTATCTGGGATCCTTTAAAACACGAATAATGTTTTATATACTGAAATCCAGTATATATCCAGGAGTAATGATTTGTCACCTCTTGTAATACGGTCACATCTTACCTCAGGTAGAAAAGGACATAGGCCTGCTGGTTCAGCACCACTTTGATATTACTGGAGTGCACCATTGAATCATTCATCTGGTACCACTGTCCATTGCTTGCCTTTGGAGGACAAAGAAACATTTAATATGGTTTCAGAGAACTTCGTGTTTTGAAAACAGTTACTTTAACCACTTAACCCTTTTTAAGACTGGGAACGCATCATCCGTGTCATTTTAAGATTTCTTTGGCTATTCAAAAATAGCAGATCTACAAGCTCATAGACGCCCTATGAGCTTGTTAGAGCTTGAAAAAGGTCGAACATTTTGTGCAAATCGTTGAATATGTATTATTTTTTTGGGTGGTCCTTGACATGAAAAAGTCCACTAATATTATAGCAACATACACTTGGTGCCGTGCTATGAGCTTGCATATCTGCAATTTTTTGAATAGCCAAAGAAATAAAATTACACAAATGCGTTCCCGGTCTTAATGGGTTAAACACTATTATACTTCATTGACCAGTGACCCACAGGGAACTATTCTTAGCCTACTAATTTTCTCCCACCAAATCTCTTTGCCGAAAATAGATCTACAAGCTCACAACGCATCACATTGTGAGCTAGTAGATCTAGTAGAGAAAAAAAACATTAACATGCAATGTTTCTTTACCTTGACGTAACAATAATAGTGACCAGCGTGACAACTGTAGCCAGAGTGAACCAGAACAGCGTACAGGCCATACATAACGGGATCGCCTGAGTTCTGCGACATGTAGGGACGAATGTTCAGGAATTCTGGGTAGCCAACCTCCTAGGGGGGGGGAATAAAATAAATGAATAAATAGATAAAAATGAGAAGCACTGACATTGAACTGCAGCAGCCTTTTAAAAGCACCAGGCATTGACAGCACGTTTTGTTTACCTTCGTTATTTTCCCACCGCTGAAGTTGGCGAACCTCTTGAGAGACAGGGTCAGTACATTAGACGTTCGATGGACCGTGAAGCGTTTAGTGGCCGGCACTTTCTTCTTGCACCTGGAAAATGGAGAGAAAAGATGTCTCAATGCACAGACGCTTGCCAATTTCTTTTGGTCTTCTGTCCACGGAGGTCGATAAAAGAAAAGTTCATTATACAGGGACCTTATTGATCTTTCTTGAAAATGTACGATTTGTGTGAAGTCTGTAGGCCATTGGTTCTCAAAGTGGGATCCACGGACCCCCAGGGGTCCTTGAAGGGGTTCCCCCAGCAAAAATGGTTAACGTAGCATCACAATCATTTTAACCACTTTACCCATTTATACGTTGGCTATTCAAAAATAGCAGATCTACAAGCTCGAGCTTGTACATCTGCTATTTTTGAAAGGTCACTTACTTGGCACACATGTAGGCGTTCTCTCCACTCAAAACGTCTGGCTTAACAAACAGCTCCAAGGCTCGCACGATGTTTGCCGCTTGCTGAAAGACAGGAAGAGGTAAGGAGAGCTAATCAATATAACTGAACTCGGTTGAGAAAGTAAACCAATACCATTTATGTCATGTATTTAGACCTCATTCAAACATACCCGTATCTCAACAGCAATGTCCAGGTATGGATCATATGTGTCCGACACACTTTTGCAAATCGAACACTTGACTGAAAGGAGAAAATGCACATTGGTGTTATTGCGCTTAATGGCTGTCACCAAAGCAATACCAGGTGATAGTTACAATTGTTAATGTAGCTAAGATTTAAGATGATTATCTAATATATAAAGTTTTACTCTATTACACACATTAGCCTCTATTACACCTTGTGACAAAGCAAAACCACAAGAACTTCAAACGACTGATGAACTATCAGTATAGCACTGAACAAATGCATAATGTCCTAAAATCTTATAATGATGACATTTTATTTAAGTGCAGACTTCTACAAGCAATTACATTCATGTTCCTACCTCGTGACCTCAGGTACCCTCCAAAGATTTGGTGGACCAATGTAGTGGCCTGGGTCTGCCTGTCAAGCCTGAAAGAAGGAAACTTGCATGCTAAACGATATTCAAACAAAACGCTGATTGTGTTGCAAACTGAATAATCAAAACAGGGAAAAAGATCTTACTTGGGGTAACCATTTAGAGAGGCCTTCTGCATAGCGTCAATGGTGTACCGCAAAAACTCATGGGCATCCTCTTGACTCCCAAAGCGAAAATGTCTGGCAATTTCTGTAAAAAAAACAATAAAATAATAAAATAAAGATTGCATGTTAGACCCTCTAAGACCCTTGATTCCAAGTCCTAACAGGAAAACTGGAAATTGTGAGCTGGCAGAAGTATAACGTAATCACCACTATCGCTGTACATCCACCACATAATATCCCAGAGTAGTTAATGAGTCACTGCAGAGTGGGAAAGAGGAAATGACATAACTTGAACAGATGTGTGAGGGACCAAAATGAAGCCAACTTGGGAGATTTATAAGAGAAACATGTCCATTAGCCCTCGTCTTCATACTGAAGAATTGTTCATGTCTGTGAGGGGGCCTGAATGTTTCTGTGCTAAGGCTCGTCCTCACAGTCTGCAGTCACAAGGAGACAGAGGGCATTGGAACGAGGGAGGGAGGGAGCGAGAGAGGGAGTAAGGGAGAAAACAAAGGAGGAGGAGAGATGATTGCTGCAGTACATGAGGAGCGAGGCTGGAGGGAGGAAAGTAAAGTGCGGGCTGCTGGGGTAGTTTCCCGTGAGATTGCAGATAAGAGTGGTACTTCTCTTTGTCAAGGTCCAGCTTGCACACCTCATCCCCATTTGTTCTGCACCCGTTCGTTAATTCACAGGCTGCAGTCTCACAGGGGTCACTTCAGCCACTATAGCCCTGTCACTGGGACACCTCTATAGCCAGCGTTGCATAATCATGCTCAATTCTGCCGGGAGTAGCCTCCGGCATCCTTTAGCGTCACTCAGCTGAAAATTCTCCACTCTAAAGGTTTGAGGGTTGTCTATAATTTAAATGGAAACTTCCCAGGCACAACTTAGGCATTTAGCAGACTCCTTCTTATCCAGAGCGATTTACAAAGAGCAGGGTTAGTGTAAGCATCATGAACCCCAGTTAACAAACAAGGTATAAGTGATGGAGGAATTAAAATGCTACTAACTAACTAAGATAACAAGTAAACAACATACCTAGCATCTTTATAAAGAGTCAATAAAGGAGTTTAGCATATGAACATTACAGGGCATGGTGGCAGTCTTACTTTTTAGGTCTCTGATGAAAGAGACTGGCTTGATGGCGTTGCCCGTGTTGGCGAAGGCTTGGATGATGTGGTTCTGCATTATACAGATCATACAGAAGCCTGACTGGTGACCTGTAAAGATTGACCACAAAGCCATAAAAGATTAAGGCCAAGCGAGTCAGAGGTTAAAATGTGAAGAATTCCACACAGCATCAAGGAATCGTGTACTCACAGGCACGGCTGTGCTCCTTTGAGAGTAGGTAGTTGGCAAGCGGCGGCGTGTAAGTGAGACACTGCACAGTCGAGTTAAGGAAGCAAGTGTTTCCCAGGTTGTGGAGACCGGCTCCTACCCGGTACACACGCTCCCATCTCAGGGTAAGTTTGTTCCCTTGAAAGAGCATTTTCTGTGGGCCGGGGATGCCATCGCTCTGGCCTCCGTTCAGATGATTCTCTGAAACTGAAAGAAGATAGTTAGTATGGCTAGCAGCTGGATGAAGTTTTGAAACAACAAACCATCAAGCCATCAAAAAAAGAATAATAATTGTGTTAACCCATTGAGACCTGAGGCGATTCTTTAAAAAAATCTAAATCTCAACAGTTTTTTGAAAAAAATCTGGAAAATATTTTTTCACGATTTTTCAAAAATAGCAGATCTGCAAGCTCGTAGCGCGGCACTCGGTGCCGCGCTATGAGCTTGTAGATCTGCTATTTTTGAATAGCCCAAAGAAATCTTAAAATGAGACGCAGATGCGTCCCCGGTCTTAATGGGTTAAATGGCAACTAGATTTTTTTCCCCCCATGCTTTTTTTTTTTTTTGTACATAGTGTTTTTTTTTCTCTGTATTTTTATGTTGATATTTGAACTGTTTGGTTGCTACTATATATGTCTATGAAATTAATACCAAGGACCCCAACGGAAACAAGTCCGCAAGGACTTTTTTGGTCGGACCTTGTAGACAAAAGTATTATAAATGTAACTGTGTTGTTTTACATTCTTTTGCCTAATAAAATTTTCAATAAATCAATCAAAAAGCTTTCTTTAAAATCCAGACTACCACTGTGTCCACCACTTTGTGTGAAAGGCTTTCTTACCTTGTCTCTTTATCTGGGCTGGCTCTGTAGTTCTTTGTCCAGTGGCTCCCTCATTCCTGGGATTGAGGAGGAAATACTTGGTTTTCAGGCCATCTAGTTGATAGGAGAACCCCTTGACGGCAGGCTCAAACTCGATCTTCTGCAAGAGCACCTTCTTGGCAGAGGAGGCCAACAGTTTGTTGAGGTCACTCTCATCACCCGTGTCCTTGCGCCCAGGTTTCAGGGCCTCCTTTAGTTTATCCACTATTGGCATTGTTGGAACATCACTGTGGAAAACAGATTGGATGTCAGAGCTAGGGGTCAAACAATGGATATCAGAGCTAGGGGTCAAACAATGGATCACAGAGCTAGGGGTCAAACAATTTATAGAATAATCTATTTAAACCGATTGACAGGGAATTTATTGTTATTCAATTTCAGTAATCGAATTGGTTCAGTGATGAAAAATATTACTAATGTGTGCCAGTTACAACTTTGTTACATATTTTTAAAACGGGCAGCCGTAGTTATCTGGTAATCAGAAGGTCACCAGTACGCTTCCCGGCAGACCCATGTCGAAGTGTCCCTGAGCAAGACAATTAACCTCCAACAGTAAAGTAAAGCTGAAAGTGAATTTCCAGAGGGAATAACAAAGATCTACAAATAAAATAAAAAAGTTGTTTTTGACTGCTATGCATGTCAAGAGGTCGGTTTGGTGTTTATGTAAAAACCTGCATCTTTCAACTTATGTACAGTATCCTGAAGTGTCGGAGCGTTATATTATACAGATATTCCAAGAGCACCAAGCATATCTGAGGAGCTACAGTAGCTGGCTCTTGGCAGATATTCCTACAGTTATGCAAGACAATAGGCGGAAGGCAAATGATGTTAGAAACGATGTGTGTGTATCAAAAACGAAGTAATTAAGACGTACACTCTATAAGATAGAAGCAGCTGCTATTACTGTAAGGTCAGATTCTCATGATCTGTAGTACTTGTCTTGCCTATCTTATTACCGCCATGTGTGCGTCTGACAACTGTCTAGACAAATTAATGCCTGTTCTCTCATTAAACTAAACTCATCAAGTCTACAAATTTACTAATCAGCAGGACACGTATTTGTGGAGGCTTTTTACTGCTCCTATGCAGAGTATTAAACTATCTGTGGAGATAACTGTCTGTTCTACAACTATGTTCCGTACTGCTATCGGAGTGGTGAGTGAATGATTTCTCATGTGTCATTTATTGCAAACATTAACCCATCCAAATTACGGGGACGCATCTGTCATTTTAGATTTCTTTGGCTATTCAAAAATAGCAGGTATAAAGCTTATATAGCGCTGCACCGAGTGCGCTTGTAGATCTGCTATTTTTTTTAATAAATCTTGAAAATGTGTGGAAATCTTTGAATATATATTTTTTAAAGCGAACATTTGTAACTAAAATCTTTGCTTCTGGGGGTCCCTGGAACAAAATATTTGACAAATGTTTGCTTAATATATATATATATATATATATATATATATATATATATATATATAAATAGCAGATCTACAAGCTCCCCTAAAAATTCTAAATACCCAGCAAAAATATATCTGGATGCTGAGCCATTTTGGCTGTGGAAGCTGAAATAACCATCTATACTACAGTGTATTTCTGTGCAGTCCTGTGAAAGATGCGACCGGGTCATACTCGTAAAATAGGACAGAGAATGCCCTTTCTCCGCAATACGCTATACACTGCAAGTCCACGTCCACAACATACATACAGTACGTGTATTTACATACATATAAAGCCATTTGTAGCTCTGCATTAATATGTGCTATATAAATAAGATATTAAATTGTATTAAATGTATCGAGTTCATTTCTTACATACTAGATACAATTATTTTTTTGTACTGGCCCATAACATGACTATAAACCTCTGAAAATGTATTATTGGGGGAGCAATTTTTTTTAACCTGGATCAAACACTGGATTAAGCAATCATAATGTAAACTATACTATCGCAGAAAAAGCATCATATTGGGCTATAGGAGCAAGATCACACAACCTTGATTTACCTGGCAAAACAGTAAATACCTCAAGACTCTCGTTTGTGGCTTTTCTGAACATAAAATATGTACATTGTCACATAATATACAATTAATAATCACCAAACAGAGACCACAAGTATCAATCTCACCAGAGTGGGCAGTGATATCATAAAGGAGGGAGGGCTGATCATGCATTACATGCACAAGGTCACGCTAACCTTCATGTGCTGCTGATAGTGATACAATTAAGCATGATGACAAAGCCCACATGCTCACTTGACTGCAGAATGGTAGACTAAGCAGGAATATTCAGTTTATACACCCCAGACTATTCAAATAGAATACCCTGCCTTTTTAAAGAACGTTTTTGTCCTTTTTGAGTTTTTCTCTCACCTTAACTAACGTCCATAGTATATCATGTACACAGTATACATCTGCTGCTATGCTCATTGCTCACGCACCTTTATATCTTATCTCAGGTGCCATGTGTAAATAATGTAGATCATTTGTTTGTTTTCTTTGATTGATCTCCCTTCCCCCTTGCCCCCCCACCCTTCTTCCCTTTCCCTCTCTTTTTTCTATGGAAATAAAACGAATTTCACTCCTTTTTTTACTTCTGTAAACCTGTGATGTGACAATAAAGCTGATTCTACAGGATTTCATTTTGGGCTAGACCAAGCAGCAAACAAAAGGTCTGCTAAATGTGGATCTATGTCCTTAAAATCGAATAGATTAGAGACTGTACACATATACTGTACACAAAGTAAATCGTGTAAAATGTGAAAGAAATCCTGGGGTCTCACTGTCCACACAGTACTTGACTGTAATTGCCTATTTTAAATAAGAAATAGTGGAAGACGACAAGTGGCAAATACTTCAAACCTGCTCAGTGGTCACGTTCAAAGAATGTTTTTAAACTAAGGTGTACTGTGTAACAGTCTTTGAAACTGCGATTTGCATGATTCAGTTTGAAACAAAACTACAGAAGTAGTAAGTACCACTCCAAAATGAATGCTGCAGGATCCCAGCACAGAGGATATTTTGAAATGAATTATACGTTGTCAGAAACTGTATATATTAACATTAATACATAAATACATTCCCGGTACATTGTAGATTGTTATATTGTAGGCTATATGCTGTTGCAGGTCTTTTATTTTGAATGACTCTTCATAGTCCCAAATTTGGACAATCAGTCAATCAAGTGTCTGCTGCAATAAACGGGTAAAACACACACACACACACACACACACACACACTCTTTCTCTCTTTCTTAAAGGAAGACCAACTATGCCAGAGCCAAGACTTTTCAACAAAATCCTAAGGGCCCTATTAAGCACGTCTTAATTACCGCCAGGTCTTATTACTTAACTTAAAGACGTGACCAATGCCATTTTGCTATTATGGGTGTGGTAATCTGCGCACTGCGCCAAGGCGCTACACGGTAAAACGCCCCCTGAATTAGTCATGGGTGTGTTGTTTGGGCGTTACTTCCAATCAGAGATTGGCTGCCATTCTCTTAAAGATCAGCGCAAGACGCAATGCTATTTTCCGTGCTTTAACATATGAACACTCCCCCATGCGTTAAATATGCTGGCGAGTCTTATACCTTAAGTGTTTGCGTTCAGCGCGACTAGCAGAATAGGGATTGCGCATAAGATGGCGGCGTTATCACTTAATTACCCCATAAGGCGTGGAATTAAGACGTGCTTAATTAGGGCCCTAAGAGTCTAAAAGCCCCGTTAGCAGCCCCCAGAGGTTGGGCTCTTCATAGCAATGCAACCTAAATTTGGAGTCATCTTGTGCGCACGTGGACATTGTGATCTAAGCGTAGCTCTAGCAGAAAGGCCATAGGGTCACAAATATCTGTACAATTCATCCCTCTGAGGAACATTGCACAGCAAATTATTAATTAAGTTGTCGAACCAGTCGTTTTTTTCTTTTTAGATATACCTCTGCTTGGGAACAGTGTTGGACAGACAGACACTGCTATCCTCAGAGCCCTGCCGCCGGCGGGGCTAAACTGTCCATCTTCAGTGGGGGGGGGGGAATTGCAAGTTCATTAGGAGGTAAAGTTATTTATTGTGTTCATACTGACCTTAAATAAAATAGTGATGATGGATTCTGTGGAGTGGTTATGCAATATAAGACTTTTTCCTTCAAAGTCAGTTTAGCTATGTTCTTCCTTTTTTTTTTACAAGAATTGCTGACATGACATGAACTTTTCAGATTATATAAAGACATTTCAGCTAAGCTAGTAAGCTACCATACAACTGATGATAAGCAGCTGTAGCTGTAAGCTAGGACGTAAAATACAGCAGCATCATAGCTGAGGTTTAGTACCAATCTTCACCAAAAACTCAAGCAGCAGCTAAACTGATTGCAGAGAGAAAATTGCTCACGCCTCACAGACTTGAGTCATCAGACAGTATTTTAAGCATATTACAGAGGTAGACCAAGCATTGCATTTACTTTAATTAAGCATATCTCAGAGGCAGACCAAGCATTGTATTTACTTTAATTAAGCATATCACAGAGGTAGACCAAGCATTGTATTAACTTTAAAAGGCCACTATCTTGCTACTGATGTGCCTTTCAGCTCATTCTCATTGCATTTTAACCTTTTCCCCCCCTTTTTTTACAGAAAATTCCCCAGTGTGTCTGTTTTGGCCTCTCTTCGTGTTCCTACAATTCCCATGATGCATTTCATGGGCAAGCAATGTCCTGGCAAACACATGGCCATAATTAAATCAACCAGATTCCTATTCTCTGATGTCTGTAAAGGCAACAAACAAGGATAGCGTTTCATAATGTCACACCAAGTACCGACATTAAGGGTTGTAGTAGTTCACCACAGTGATATCATGGGAGTAGAACACGTTCAGTTTTATGGCTGCTAATAGAACATTGGCCTAATAGGGAGGGATACAATACAGGATAGTTGGGCACTAGCGACATCTGGGCAGCTCAATGTAAAATTGGCTATTTTGGCGAAAACACTAAAAGGTTAAATGAAATATTTAAACAATGATCTTAAGTAATGTAAAGTATAAATGATGTGAACATGCACGGTACAAGACTTAATTGTATCCTTCAACTTCTTGTTTATGCCCAAAAAGGACTGGATATACACGTTGCGTAGCAAGTGTAGAAATAGTAGACATCAATTGTCGAATGTTTAAGCATGTTCTAATCATGACATACTTTACTGGGAAAAACAAATCTCCTTTAACATTTTGGAAAAAATAGCCAATTTAACACCGAAGTGCCCACTCTTCCTTGGTGGCCACCTATCCTGTTAACCCTATTAGCATTACAGCAAATAGACAAAATGTTGAAAATCGTGTATCCCTTTAAAAAGGTTTAGTCTGTTAAGGTCACATCAGTACAAGTGACAGCTTTATCAGGACAGGCATGAGCCCCTGACCACACAGGGGGGCTGCTGCCCCAGACAACAATGGCTTCATTGGCCTACCTGGACATTTAAAATTGTACCTCTGTCAGCGAGCAAGGAATTGATAATGCACACAATAATAATGGATTATCCATAAAGTCATCAATATCTTCTGATGACAATTCCAAGGACTTTATACTGTACTTTCTTAATTTCAAGATATGACTTACAATTCTCTCAATCTATGTGACTTGGCTAAGTTGGCTTTCTAACTAAATGTTTGTGGAATATCTGCAATGGCTTATCTTATATGTAAAAGGACTGAGTTAAATTCAGCATTAAAGGTGGGATACTTTTCTAAAAACTGAACGAAGCCACGTGTCAAGTGAGTTATTGGTAGTGGTACCGTATAGGTCGGCATACATGACATATGTTGCCTGTAGATAACCTACACTTGTTATTTTACATGCCTGAATCCAACACACAAATCTGTTAACAACTCCACCACGAGCTGAATCTGTTGCTGTATAATCCGCACCGTGTTTTAATACTATCACTATTATTGACTCACTGACTGTATAAGTCAAGACATCTATGTTTACGTATGTAGAAAGGGTGAATAAAGAACAATCTCCCAGCTTTTCAGACACATTTAGACAACGCAAACTCGCAATCCATACCCTTTTTTTAAAAAAAGTATTATTATTCGTCCAGATAACGGTTCGTTAGCTGAGCTTGTGGATCAAAGAATGTATGTTTCCCCCAAACCAAATGTCCCCCATGCGGTGTGTCTGTGCAGCCATGCAGCCACCAAGCTGTGGACTGGACTCTGCTGCTCTGCTGGGCCGGGAGTGTAGTGTAGTCATCATAGCTGACGACAGTGTGTGGCAGCTAGCCTAGGTTAATGCTAACGACACCAGCCAGCAGACAAAACGAATATCTGACAACTGAAGACAAACGCCACGCATCTCGCGGTGTTAAAAACGCGACATTATCGCCTGTTCGATATAACGACGGTATCGTGACGTACGTCGCTTTCTAAAACATCTACTGTCGCCAACAAGGTCCCCCAGTTCTTTGACGTTAGCGATTAGCCTCAGCGTGCTAACGTGGCGACAGCCCTGCCCTGCAACGAGGGCTATTATCGTGCTTTTAGCCTGATGTTCGCCATCAATATGTTCATTTATTAGCCTTAAAACGACGATTAAAGACGACACAATCCTCTCACCTTGACGTTAAATGGTCCAAAGAGAATCTGCGAGTAATAACGACGCTTGTTGGTAGAATCCTTGCTCTTTTCGCCCATGCTGCATTATGAGAGGGCGTGTACGACGAGGATGACGGACAACCAATCCAGCCAATCAAATCGGCGGATGGTTTCTTGACGCACGTTTTTTTTTTTTTTTTTAAATGCCTGCCGTTTATACTTTGCCCGTGCGGCCGGTGTCGCGCGCCAAAAATAGCAGATGTACAAGGTCGCGACACGTCGCGCTGTGACGCGTTGTGAGCTTGTAGATCTGCAATTTTTTTGTGCGCGACACCGGCGCGTGACTGAAGTATACCTGACCGCTGTCAGTAGCAAACAACACGTGACTTTCGGGCATTCTGCGTGATACTGTACATGATAAAGTCGCGTTTATTTACGCTCCGTAGACCGTAGTACGACGGTGACGCTCGCCGAAAAGAACAGATATATATAGCTAATTTAGCTAGCCTATATATATAGTAGTATATAATAACAACAACAAACAACTGCCATGGCCATGACCATGGGTCGTATTAGCTCTAGTCCAGAGCGTTAGCGAGTTCTCTTTAAGCGGGGCTCCTCCCATGGACTGAAAATTCCACTACCGTGCGAGGTCTCCAACTTTAGTAGAAATAAAGGAAACGATGTTGCTACTCATCGAAATAAAGGCTGTTTTTGTATTGTTGAATGACTATTCTCCACGGTGGGAAACGTCTCAGGACCCCACCTTCTCTGTATAATACACTTTTTGGGCAGAAAATTCAATATGTCCACCAGACGTAAATTATTTAAATTACTCACCTGCGCCCTCTACAAATCTGGTTAATATAAATTACCATTGATCAGATCTGTAGAGGGCGCAGGTGAGTAAATTAAATAATTTTGGTCTGGCGGACAAATTTTATTTTCTGCCCAAAAAGTGTATTATACAGAAAAGGTGGGGTCCTGAGACGTTTCCCACCGTGGAGAATAGTCCACCAACAACACAAAACAGCCTTTATTTTAATGAGTAGCGACATCTTTTACTTTATTGTTTTACTGAAGTTGGTGACCTCCCACTTTTCACACAATTTTCAGTCCATCGGAGGATCTAATTCTGAATATGCTTCTTTATGTAATTAACTATTTATGTAACTCTATCTATACTATCTCGACCTCGACCTTTCTATGACGTTCTACACGCGAATCAACCAACCACTTTGATAATCAAAGCACCTTCAAAGAAAGAATGTATTAACGATGGATTGTTATGTCACTAAAAAAGAATCTCGTTTTGCAAACAGCTTGTGACTATAAACCAAGACAACCTCAAATCATAGAATACTGTAATTATTACCATAAACATGTTTATTATGTCATAACAAGTTATGGTATTATATGATTATACAGGGATGGCTCTGCTATAGCTTGCCATTGCCAGCAGAGGGCACTAGATTACTGTAATGATCAATTTTGCTTTCTGTTTTCTTATTTACATTGGGGTTGGAAAAAAATCAAACCAAAAGGAATTCTGTTGTTTTGTTTATTGTATTTGTCAATTGTACAGTATTGTTTCAGTTATTCATGCATGCAAAATGTTGCCTTCTCTCAACAAAGTCTCATGTGAAACCAGCACAAGACCATTCTACTTTATGATAGTTTATGATCAACAGGTATAGGCTTACAGAAGAATCTTTTCACATATCTGTAAACTTGAGATGATCTTTACATGAAATCATCCTCAAACTGTCATTTCATGGTCATTTTCATGATTCTTCAAGAAGATGCTTCATTTTCTTTTCTTTTTTTTAATGATATGAAGTCATCCAACCTCCTTAAATAAAATATACTCTTAAACCGAGGCATCACAAAAAGAAAAGCAAAAATTATACTTGTGTCAGAGCTGTAATACAAAAAAACAAACAAACATCAAAATAGAGGATTCAATCCCCTTGTTTTCAGACAATTATCCTTATAGAAAATATGAATGCTGCAGCAACTGTGTTCAAAGTGCATTCTACATCTATTAAAATGTTTATTTTATATTTGTTTTTTAAGAAAACATACAACTATGACAAAAGCATCAATAGTGTACACAGGCTGGCACATGAATTGTGGTCATTGACATGACACTTACTCCAAACAGTCGGATTTGCAATTCATTTAGATGGGGAAAAAAAGAAAAACATAAAACAAAATTGACCTGTGAGTTCAAGAAATAAAGTAGATTTACTAATAATAATCGAAGCAGCTAGGACAAAAATTAGTGGTACTCGTTTTTTTTTTTTGTGTGATAGCACCGCTGTCACAAAATAATCTACATCAAGATGCCAGCTGTACAATGTCTATTTATGAACAGGCAGATACAGCTTACCAGCATAGTTATAGAGTGATTGAAACTGGACCTCCCTTTTTTTTTGCCTGAAATTATGAAAAATGTGAATAAAACAAATTATGAGTACTCTTTTTTTTAAATCTTGAACAATTGGTGACTAGTAAGTGCTTTTATATATTATTACAATTTCCTTGATGAATGCAACCCTGGGTCTGATATTACACAAAAAAATAGTTTTGACTGTTTGATGAATTGAAATTTTGGGAATGTATAGGTTAGCATATTTTTTTTATCGCAGACATCCTCAGTAACATTGAACAACAGTGATGGTCGGTGAAGTTAAGGGTCCTCGATATCCATGAACTCCTTTTTGGGCGGTGACGACCCTCTGTACCAAGCACACGAGCCGTCACTCCTCTTAATACAAGCAAAGTGTTTGGCCTGGGGTCCACTGATGCTCTTCTCGATCACCCAGTCTGTCCACAGACACTCCTCTGGGGAGTTGATCATACATGGGATGGAGGTGCAACGGGTGATCTAAGGATTGTGGAAGAGATCAAAATTAGTGAGTGAACTAGGGCTGCCTGCAACAATTGATTATTGTCTTTACTTTGTCTATTAATCGAATAATCAAGAAGCGTGTTTCTTTTAAATATATTTTTTTACTTTTTATACATCAATTAATTTTATACTTCACAAAGAGTGAAAATAGCAGATCTACAAGCTAAGAGTTCATCGCATCTATTGCTGTTGCTGTTGCTGTTGCTTGTATCTCTCTCTCCCTCCTCTCTCTCTCTCTTTCTTTCACCCAGACACGGTCAAGACAGATGGCCGCCCACCGTAGGGCCTGGTTCTGCCTGAGGGGTTTTCCCGTTAAAGGGGAATTTTTCTTTAGCACCGTCGCAAAAAAAAGCTTGTTCAGGTTGAGAGACAACATCAGGTCAGTGCTCTATATGTAAACTTGTGATTCGGCACTATATGATAAAGTTGAACTAGAAAAAAAAAGGAAAAAAATGTATTGTTTGTCCCCTCATTGTCAAATAATCAATAAATCGGTTGGATATTGCTTGTAGTTGACCAAGACATTTTTTAATGCTTTCTTTCCCCATGCTGAATGAATGATTTCTTGCTAAAGCTATGTTGAACTCTAGATATAACTCTTTAATTCTACAAGTCTAAAGGCCAATAGTCAGTAGCCATTGTGAAATCAGAAGGTTAATTCCTATGTATATGAAAAGCTCTATACAAGCTTGCGTGTAGATCGGCTATTCTCACAATTTGGCGTACCACAAAGTATATACTGTAGTGTAGAGAGTGGTTCATTCAACTAATCAATTAGTCGATTGATTCTGATCACTATCAGTCGACTACGTACAGCTCTAGTCTCAACTACTGTGTAATATTACTGTGTTGTTCTATGGCTACATTCTGACCCCCCTTCCACTTAGAGATGTAATCCGTTCTACCTTGCAGGCACAGCCCATCTCGTAGCGTTGAATCAGACTCTTCTTCTGGGTAGCGCTCATGACTTCCCAGGACTCGATGAAATCACATAGTGTGACGTGCATGGTCCCATCTCTCTCCAGTTTGCCTGTAGATGTTAGAATATAATGGGTCAACATATAAATATGCAGAATAACAAAATGACATTTACTGTAGTAGTTGACCAACATTTCAGCGTGGGAATAGTATAGCAGAAGCAATGAAATACAACTCACAATGCTTGGTAATTGGTATCAAGGATAAAGAAAAAACCCTTGCCATCGTATGAACATTTGATTATCGAGGCTCAATAGTGATGAGTATACACATTGTAATGCGGTCTCAGCTGTACCTGTGAAAAGATATTCCTTCTTGCCATTGGTCTCCAGACTCACGCCACACACTGCAGAGGAGGGTGCGGTGTAGATAGCATCAACATCCTGCTGAGGACCCTTGAACATCTGTCAGTTTACACAAAGAGAATAACACCCATTAAAACAAACAGTTCGTCATGGTGTTGAACCTCACCCAGCCATGAGATGCAAGTTATTTCAATAGCGTGATTTACCTTGATCTGCTTGATGTCATACTTGATGCGTTTGACTGGATGGCCATAGACGTCGTTTCCGGCATCAACCTCTTGCCTTCCGACTACCCTTGCCCTGATCACTGTAAAGAAGAAAAGAAAAAGTGAATGATTTATTTCAGCAACACATTTTAGAATCTCCAGTCGCTTCCACTATAGTGGATTCATGGTCTGTCTGTATCTGATCACTGCTCCGCGCAGATTTGGCGCGCCACACAGTATTAATCTGGAGTGTTCTTTTAACTCAGAGCTCGTGAAAATGGTCAATGTATTCGCAGCCGTTGGCTTGGATATGAAGAGTTTGCTGTTACCATCTGCTGGGAAGACTAGGAGCCATGAGTGTTTCATCAGCTGCAGTCAGAGAGTGGAATGTGTGCCGCTTTGCTCCCAGGCTCCTGAACCGACACAGGCGGAAGCCAGTCAGCAATCTTTGAAAAGCTGAACTAAACTGCCCCCAGCCCCTGCCGAGTCGACGACCGACCTGCCTTTCTGTCTGCGCAGAGGTGCTGACATGCAAATAGACCCCTCTCTCTCTCTCTCTCTCTCTCTCTCTCTCTCTCTCTCTCTGTCGTCTTCATGCCTGCCCTTCACTCTTGCATCCTCAGCTTCAGATTGAAGATACCACGAGGTTCAGAAATGAAAACAAATCTAAATGGAAAAATCGAATCGTAGCCAAGCGAGTGAGCTTTTGAGCAACAGCAGGGCTAAATAGGCTACTCTTAATTCAATATAAAAGATCACCCATTTAATACCCCATGTACCTGTTCCATTTACAGTAGTACTATCTGTGTAATATAATATTTCAAACACAAACATAATACTGATTGTAAGGCAGAGCTTTTACATTTGGCAACACATTTGAATTCCTCAATTCTGATTGCTGGATAAGCAGGACTTCATCAAATTAATCTGTTGTAATTGAAAATTGTCACTGCCTGAGTGTTATTACTATCTTACTATGCATGAAATACGTTCAACCACATCACGCTCAGCTTTTAGCAAAGGATGGAGAGAAGCGACAGGAGGACTAACGTTTACCAGATGTCGGCTCGCAGTTTAGGTGGCAGCTGCTGACATCCTCAGACCAGCCCTAGCCTTACCAAATAAGATCCTTTCAGGGTTTTTATTTGACCCAAGTATGAGGCTGTGAACCACATGTGCTCTAATTTGATTACAATAGATACTTGGGGAACATTTCCTTTTAAGGCTATAAAGAGTCAACGGTTGGCAGGAGGAAAACAGGGAAGAAGAAAGAAAGAGAAGTGTGTGTATAAACAACGGGAGTGATCATGGAGGGTGTTTGTAGCCTACAGGCAGGGAAACAGAGGTTAGGAGGGACAGGAATAGCATAATCACGCTGCAGGTGTGGAATGAACCGCAACACGTCCCATATACAGTCAAAAGGATGGACCCACATAGAGGAATGTGATGAAGTTAGAACAAACATATAGGTTGGGGAGAGAACGAGAGGGCAGACAGTGTAGAGAGAAGAGAGAGAGAGAGAGAGAGAGAGAGAGAGAGAGAGAGAGAGAGAGAGAGAGAGAGAGAGAGAGAGAGAGAGAGAGAGAGAGAGAGAGAGAGTAGTAGGATTTACTGTAGTTTATAGCCAGGAAAAAGAAAGTGCAAAACTCCTTGTTTTGGCTGCATGCTTTTCTGCATGCGAGTTGCTTTCAGTCAGCAGATACTGACACTGATCTACAAACTGTACAAACACGGTGATTTTGCACACGCGCACGCACACACACACACACACACACACACACACACACACACACACACACACACACACACACACACACACACACACACACACACACACACACACACACACACACACACACACACACACACACACACACACACACACACAAATGCACATACAGTACATGAGCAGAAATAGATAAGCCACACACCCACAATGCCAAAGATGCACTTTGGGTCACAAATTTCACTAAAGTGATCCTTCAAAACAATCAAGGCACTGTAAGCACAGACAAAGGGGGGTACTCAGTGCTGTAGTGTTGTGTTGTTCCAGGAAGAATGAAGTAAGGAAAAACTCTTTTACTCAAAAACTCCTCTAGTTACGGGGAACATTAGTGGTAATCCCCTTTCACAGAGTGTGCAGAATCACACACACACTCCTCATAGTTCCACTGTTCCAAAGTAGGTCAGGTAAAAAGAACTATATTTACCCCTGCAAGGATTTGGACAAAGCTATCTTCTGCGGCATCATGTATGAACCAGCAGCATCTAGTCTCGTTAAAGTAGCTACTTCCAAATGACCAATGATAAAATCATTAATTCTCTCAGAGTTGATTGACAATTCAAAATTAAAATGATAAATATTTTTTTATTTGAAAATCAACCGCAGATACAGAAAGATGAGAGATTATCTTCTAATTTAGACCTTAACCACTTACTGTAAGCCCTATAGCTACTTTGTCGTGCGAGGAATAACAGATCAACAAGCTCACAACACGACGTGTAAGCTTGTAGATCTGCTATTCCCGTTTGACATTTCTTTTTAATATTCACCAATAATGGCATGACTAAAATATTGACACCAGCTTTAAAGTGGTTCAAATTGGACAACAAACCAGTTTTGTTCTATGGCTGTAGAGACTATGATGGTCAACCTTAACAGTGTCTCGGTTTAATGTTGTCAAGTCTGATACTGTAGATTGCCAGCACTTGGACTTGGACAATTACTCAACACAAGATAAAATAACACGGTAGAGAGATAAAGACCACATTGTAATTGCCTCATTGTAATTGCAGTGGAGAAAATCAGTGACTTAAGGAATTTCTTTCGGCATTTAGTGAAACTCTGTAAAGTAACATGGGTTAAAAAGTAAAGCAATGGACTCTCAGCCATTTTTCCTATTCCTGTGTTCTCTTGGTAACCTATAGAGACCACTAATGACTCATCTAGAACGTTCCCACCCCATGATGCCACGGATTGCACGGAAACAATTTGCCGTGCTTGTTCAACTAGCAAGATAGAGGTGACATTAAGGAGTCAGGTTAATCATCATAGTATGATGTGTGTTTGTGTGTGTCTGTTCCTTGATCAACTGAAGATTGGACGTGACCATTACTTAGGAGCCAAGACACACACAGTTCTTGCCGGAAATGGCAATCTTTACTGTGGGAAAGTTTTCCCAAAGACAATGACAAACACTTAGAGCTATGGAGCCGGATAGTACTGGCTATTTCTCCAGTTTTTCACAAACAATAAACAAATGTTGCAAATCGTCACTGTCAGGGAGAAACCTTGTAACTCCATATTGTATTTTATTTGATGTAATACCCTATTTTATACTTTATCCAAAAGTGGTTACGTCTGTCTTTGTGTTTTATAAATATCTAACCAATGAAAAGCATTAACAAGAGTGTTGTGATCAAATAATTACATTAGATCTGTTTGTTCTTTTTTCTATTTCCTGAAAGGTTTTGGACATACAAGGTTTCCGCCCGGCAGCAACAATATGCTTGTCATGTAATTACAGGGCCTTTGGGCATAAAGTCCCGCAGAGTCACTCATCCGCCCCCCCCCCCCCTCCCCCAAAGCCACACAGTGGTCAGTCAGAGAACAAACGTGAGTAATTGTGAAATTCATTATGATCCCTATTCAGCCCCTCTATAGATATTATCAGCCCAGGATTGTTGTTTACTGAGTGATCAATACTGTTCCCCTGTCATGCAATAAAACAAATACAAATGCCACAAATCATGAAAGCATCGTCTGAACGACCCCAAATTTGAATCGCATACTGTATTTCACTTAGACCCACGAATGTGACAAATCTTCATACAGTATGTCCCATACTGTTTGCTGTAAAATTTCAGTAACTTAATAGCATTATTGAATTGGAAAGATTCAGTCACACTACTAGTTATGGAAAAAAGGTGTTGCGTTACAGTAACGTGTTAGTTCCAACACTGGTGACCATATTTTTCACCCAAACCGTGACCCTTAAACGTATATGTACACATTCATGCACGTGCATGATAATGCACGCATGCTCGTGTATACGCGCACATGTATGCCCCACCATAGGCGTTTTCATCCGGATGGGGGACAGGGACAGTTATTTTAACACACCTAATGACTGCACCGTTCAATAGAAAGACATTGGAGTCAAAGATAGATCAACACCTTGGTTCTCCCAGGAGCTATCAGCCTTATTTAAACAAAGGTATAGTGCTTGGTCTCGTGCCAGACGCTCAGGAGATCCCGCACACTGGTTGTCCTTCTAACAAATTAGAAATGTATGCACCACGGCAGTAAGAAAAGCCAAGTCAAAATACTTTCTAGATCTTATCACTATAGCTCCTATTCTAACCCAGACAGTTTTAGGAAAGCAATCGAAAACAGATCTACAAATTCTCTGCCTACACACATCAAATATGATAACCTGGTGCTTGGAGATCAAGCTGAGATTTGCCTGGCTTTTAACAGACACTTTGAGGATGTGTAGGGAATTCTTTTGAAACAACCTATGCAGGCGCCCCTTGGGAATTCCAGCAGTGACATGTGCCAAATGGACCATCTTCAATCTTTTTCTTTTAAACCCTTCACCCCTCGTGTTGTCTTTGATGAATTAGCAACAATGAATGCAAAAAAATGATCCAAATATAGCACTTTTCTGTGCCTCTGCAACACAGATTCAGGGAGGAGCACGTTATGCATGTTTCAGGATGTCATATTAAACGATTGTGTCTTGCTCCCTCCTCACTTGACTAAAGCTGAACAGTTATTGCAAATGGCAAATTTGTTTTCACTTTCAGAGACTTTAAAATAATTCGCAGACTGTCTGCTGTGTAGATAAGATAACATAAGCTGTTTATCCACATAATATGCATCAACATGGTTTGCATGTAATTACTGCATCTGCAAGACATATCAGGAATCATTTTGATGATTTTTTGTTTTTGAAGGCTTTTTTAATGTCTTTATGGGAGGAATAGGGAAAGTAGGCTGACAGGAAATGGGGAGAGAGATGGGGGGGGTGACACGCAGCAAAGGTCGTCGAGAACGGGAATCGAACCTGCGACACGCTGTCAGGCTGGCATTGCAGCCTACGGTGCCTGGACCGTCACGCTACGGCCCAGGCCACATTAAGATTATTTTGTAATTGTAAGTAATTATCAGCTGATACCCATATGATGACCAATATATCGCGCATCCCTGAGACAAGAAAAGTGATATAAAAGGCAGTCTGTTTACCTTTTAACTCTATAATCATGTGTCCTACGCATTCCTATTAGTTGATGATTGGATGATTTTTATATTAACCTGGTCTATTATTTGCAAAGTAGATCAGTTGTGCTGTATAAAAACTAATACAATGGATATCATGTATGGTAACCATATAGCAATTTTGGGCCATAGACGCAACAGATGGATATCAGTGTTGAGCTGCACTGAGAAGCTGTGCTGAGAGCTGGCCTACATACAATTTGGACCACAAAAAGAAGGGCGCACTGGTTTAAATGTCTCCTCTGTTTACACAGCTTGCAAGGCTGTCCCTCCAGCGGAAATCAGGCTAGCATCAGCCACCTTTCAAGTTCCGAAATGATTTGCACTCTTTTCTTTCCAGAGCCGCACAGGTAGCTACATACACACACAAATCACTCCAGCAAAGCATTACAAAGCAAAGGGCAAATATAATTACCAATAAATATGTGGCCAGCAGCATTACTCTGCCTCAAGCTAAACTCATACACTGCCAAAATACTGCATGCCAATTTAACTCTGCTGTTAAATTAACCTTCAGGATTTTTTTACTGCGTATGGAAGTGATTTAAATTTATGAGGAAAGACATGTTTTGCTTCTGTTCCATCCTTTCTCATGATAAAGTGTTCTGTCTTGATGAGAAGGTTGAAAGGGAACTTCAAGGTAAACCACATCGACTGGTGGGTGCTGGGATAAAGAGGCTTCAGTTCAAAAAGGTAGAGCCCGCACACCAAAGCAGATAAAAGGTACTTCTTTATTAGCTGACAACGTTTATATCCGCTGTGGATCTTCTTCAGGTCATGTCCTCGAAACGTCAGCTAATAAAGAAGTACCTTTTACCTGCTTTTGTGTGCAGGCTCTACCTTTTTGAATTGATGAGAGGGTCGCCCATGAACATTATATCATTGCTCGTGGACAATGTAGGACTGGAACCTACAATTCTATGTGGTATTTCACCTGGATGCTCATTGTAACATGGTGAAAGCCTTGAACCTTGATATGGTACAGTTCATGCTGTTTCCCTAAGTAGTTAAATAGTTATACAGTACTTATAACTATAACTTGAGTAGACTTTTCTAAGTCTGCAGTATTACTTATACTTGAATAATGTACAATGTCTCGTATAATATCTTCTGACACAATCATGTGCTACTACTCAGTAAGCTGAAGTCCTTGAGGATGAATTGGTTGTAGGTAAGTGGCTTGTTTCCTGCCTGTCAATTAGGGACCAGACATTTTATATTATAAGTAAGCTGTCTGATATTAAGCTGAAGAGGTTTCCTCAAGGCATGTGTTTGAAAAACTCAGTTTATTTTGTTTGTTTTTTAATGAAAGCTGCATGTTCTGGTAATATGTTTCTTATACAGATGCTTCTATCTGGTCATTATCACACAAAGATTTGTGTACAGTCCAGAGCATTCTATGTGACAAATCTAATTTGTTTGTTTCACAAGCTAGGTTGAGCAAAAGCCCAGGGCCACAGGGTGGCGCTTAGAGCAATAGCCATTAAAGTGTGCGTCAGCTAAAAGTTTGAGGAACCTTTTTGAGAAAGTGCTAGAAGGGTTGTGCAAGAAAGGCTGATCTTCCTCTAAATGACAAGTGTAAATGTATGTTTGATCATATTGCAAATGATGTATGACCTTCACTACAGCTTCCTTGTTTGCGTGTTATTTTGCAAAGCTCTGTAACTTCCTTATTGTGAGTTTAATGTTATAACAGTGTCCTGTGTGTCCAACATCATGATGATGTTGGTTCCATGTTTGATGCCAGAACTGAGCTGAATGCCATGCTTTGCTGAAAGCAAATTCCACCCGCCTTGGCGGTGTGGTGGATGTTGGTATGGGCCTATCCATGGTGCTGAGGGATAATGTCCAGGTTTATGTGAGGGTATAGTGGGTACCCTCAGACCCTACATGGGCTCTGAGACTAGCGCTGCAACAATCCATTATTTTGTTCAATGAATCGATTAACCACTTAAGCGATCATTCATACTTTGTTGCTTCGTCGCAGAGTGGTGTCATGCAAAAATAGTGAAAATAGCGGCTCTAAAAATGATAATCAATTACATTTATTTGGTCGATTAACTGTTGAAACCCTTTGGGAAGACTCTTCATTGAGAAGGCCAAGGTCAGTATACTAATAAGCTCTTGTTAATTTAACTCTGGGTGTGTGTACTGTGTACACACTCCATTTCCACAGTTACTGTAGATTAACAGATTATTTTACTGTGTGTGCAGGGCCAAACAGGATCCATTGCTAATAAGGCTCATGTCTACAAGACTGACTTCTACAGTAGCTACAGACAGTCCTGGTCACAATGCTATAGATCTAGCGTTGCAAATGTGTGTGCAGAGAGATAAAAAACAACAACAACTGTTCAATGCAAATGTTTGTATGGGTCAATGCCTCAACTCACATCTTGTCAAGTTGTGAGTAATATAATCCTAAATTAGAAACTATTTATTCAACCGTGGATCAAGGGAAATTGTGTTGTGGGTCTGATGGGTATGATTTTATGATGAAGATGTGAGTTTTACACATAGTTGTTGCCCAGTTGTCAAATAAACAAAGCATGACTAAAATAACTGGTGGACATCCTTTCTTTATAATCACAGTTTGTAACAACCAATAACAATATTGCAAGTCCATACAATGACTTTGAGCATTTGTCCTTTGAATCAATGAAGATTTGAGCCATGGTCTTTTTCTTCAAGTAATATTTATAAAAAATGCTGTTGAAGACAGTTATGCAATAGAATAGATCTATATGCTAATCACTGTGTTGTGTTGTGTTGTGTTATGTGGTTCAATCCACCCCATTAAACTTGACATATTCTCTCAAAGCTGACTAAAGAGAAGTTTGAGAAATAATAACTTTCCTGATCTCTAATGAGAAAGAACTGCAGAAATTCTCTTTCCTTTTACAGCATAACTTAAACTGCATTTTTTTTGTTTTTTCCAACCTCCACAGCCATGGAATCCAATGGTAAAGGGAAACCTTTAAATAAGTCAGCTACTGTAACATACCACACGCTCAGCCAGCTCACAACCAAGAAAAAAGATCCTCAGCAAACCTCAATTTAAATAGTTAGACAAGCCGGTCACTGTTAACTGTAACATGAGGCCAATGTTGCAAGGCACCAACAGGCAATGTTTTGTAAACAGTAATATAAATGGGGGAAACATAGCGTAGGAAAAAGAGTAGCTTAAATTTGTGTTCAACCATCCTTGGTGGAATTGCAAAGGAGCATGGTCCTCTTGATGGTAGGAATTTTGTCATGCAACACTGACATCGTTTCCGCCACAGTATAGACCTCTAACTGGCAGAGAAATTGAAAGAGAAACTTGATCTACTCTCTGTCAAAATAGTCCTGTCGTGAACAGTAGGTTCACAAAAGATCCAAAAAGTAAAGTGATCAAAAGATTGAACTGTGAATGGACACAGAGATCAAGAGATGAAACTGTGCAGTAATTAATGAATAATTAATGATTAGTAAACTAGTAAACTCAACAATTGAACAACTAAACTAATTACAGGGGATATAAGTGATTGTTGTCTTTTAAAAATAAGAGTTAAATAGCTCTATATTTCCATAGTAGTCATATAGACTACAGTTTGTTCAGTAACAGGGTAGGGGTCTCCCCATCAAGAGAAAATAAATGTTCAGGTTGGGATCCCAATTTCATCCAACCAGGAGAGAGGACTCATGGATGCAGGATAAACAAGTGAAATTGGAAGTGAACATACAAAGAGGTACAAAGAAGTGAAGCGAGCAGATAGTGGGACTGGAACACTACACAATTTGAAGCTATAAAAATAAAAAATTAATACTCTCTCCTGATTGGATGAAATTGTTGACCCGCCTGAAGATTTATTTTCTGTTTATTAAAGAGCTGGAGAGAACAAACACTATAACAGTGCTTAGGCTCTCAGGTATATATATTTAACCTCTTAAAAGAAAACGTATTGTTTAAACAAAAACATAAATAAAATAATAACTTACAGCGCCTTTAAATAGGACAATAAATACAAGAAAGATACATTGCTATAGCCTATAAATTAAAATGTATTCTATTACTCAGTCAATTTAAATAGATTTCATTCAATTTAATTGATAAGTCAATTGAATTGATTAGTCTATCGATTGGTCTGTCTAGGACAATCTTCAAATTATGGACAGCAAGGACAAATGGATAGGCCTATATTTAAATATCCGAAAATATGATTATTTTTTTTACTCCTTTCCCCCCCAGATGTGTATCAAATCAATAGTGTGAGTAATGAGTATGCCAACAACACTACTATCATAATAATCATGTCCCTGAAGTCAAATGCTGCTGAATCAATGCGTTGAGCAGGAGCTACTTACCGACGTCTGCGTTGCAGAACGCCTGTTGAGGATGAGCAGGAGAACAGCTGCAAGCTTCTGCAATCTCTTCCACCCTCCAGAGGAACAGGATGGCCAGGGTGACAAAACCACTGCTAACCGTCCAAGTCATGTTTGGATTTGGATTTATAAAATACTTTAAAAAAAAAAAAAAAAAAAAAAAAGGTGCAGTCTACAATCTATAAGAAATAAGAACAAACCCGTCCACAGTTTCAAACTAGGCTACTCTCATCAAAGAGGGTCCACTTGTCACTGCTACTGCTCCAGGAATGTGTTCATTCTCCTCCAGACAGACTGCAGACAGACAGACAGACACAGTGTGTTTGTGTCTCTGCTGTCGGTAACGGTCTGGTTTTATTGCAGGCAGCCTGAGCTCCTCCCCTGTTGTGGATCCAGCCAGTGAGTCGTGAGATGAGCATCTCGTAGGTGAATATGAGCTATGATTTAATCATCAGTGTGTATTGTGTACTAGCCTATTACTTCATAATTATATGGAAAAATTATTATGGAAAAATTATTTATGGTAAGCAGCAAGAGACCTTTAGAATTAACAGGCTTTATTGTCCTTTGCAACAAGTAGCCTCAGACAGAATGTTGTTGTTGTAGCCAACTTGTTTTGTGTAATTTTCCTTTTATAATTTGCTTTACTCTTGATACAGTAATCCTAGGTAAACTTACTTCTCCCATAGAAAGGTGATGGCATTTACTGCCTAGAGTTATTTTTTCCTTTCTACTCTACTCTGTACACAATATTGTATTTTGGTGTTATTTTGTATGCTATGTTGATGAACTGAATACATAGGACCACAATGGAAACAAGTCCCCAGGACTTTCTTGTGTTAGCTCAAATGTCTGACTGTACCTCGTGCTGTTTACATCTCTGTCTAATAAAGTATTCAATCAATCAAACACTATAATCAATCTAACCAATTCTGTCATCTTTTTTGTTTGGGTTTTGTTGGCCAAGTCAGGATTGTTTCATGTGGGAGAAAACCAACAACCCTAATTATTGTTAACTGTTCCTTACTGTTACTGGTCATGTGGACTGTGGAGGAGTTCAAGTGATAATATCCATAATATTTTATGCTTATAGCCTATGTATATGCTATTACTATGATTATAATTGTTGTGATTTCAACATATATGCCTTACAAAAGAAGCACTTACAAAAGAAGCACTTTCCTGTGTGTTTAGACTTCTATGCTAGGCAAGCACAATTTCATTAGCTGTTAAAGACACCGCAACACATGAAAATGCTAAAAAAGAAGAAGGAAGGAGCAAGAAGCAGAAGTGTGTGTGTGTGGGGGGGGGGGGGCAGTGGAGAGAAGTGACATCATCCCCTTAAAGTTAATAGATTCAATCTGGTGGCGATTCCCCTAACGTAAGCTACCCAAACCTTCCTCCCTTCTGTGCTGCTCGTGCTCTAATGAAAGAAACATTATGCTATAGTCAAAATTCTTGGGTCATTTCTCATCCCTTGCGCATGCACAAAAATGGATGGCTCCTTTGTAGGAAAGTTCAATATACCGCAACAACACCGCCTCAGGAAAACGAGGAACTCGCAGTTTGGGTTTTTGTGGCCCTGCAGTGTTGATTCTGGCCCCAGAGCAGAGATCACAGTGAGGACATGGTGTGTAACTATCAGGGTTGATGATGATGATGATGATGGTGAATAATGAAAGAGGATAGAAGAGAGAGGACTGTATCTATTCTGCTGTGGGCTCCTTGCTCCCTGACATCATATTTGGCCCCTTGCTGCCTGCCGGTCTGTTGGGCTCTCCAGTAAATATTTCCACTCTTTTCCATAGTTTAGGATTTTTTTGCTTGGTTGCTTTTCCACGGGTCCCTGTTACTTGACTTTATAAAAAAGAGCCAGGGAGATGTTTAAGACGGAAATGAATTGGACACTCACTCTCCTATAATGTCCCCTCTTTGCCTTCCTAGATCGGTCACCCGTGTTGTAATCTGAGTTCCCAGAAGTTTTCGCCATGGCTCTCGCATACAAACGGGAGGGGCGAGGAAACACCCGTGTTGTGGCAATGGATATTTGCTGATTTATGCCTGACCACAGATACTATTGTAAAAACTTTCCCTTTCAAGTAAAAGTGTCTAGATTAGGAAAATCCCCAAAACGTAGAATGTTTTATGAAGCCGCATGACTCACATGCAAGAGCGGAAGTTGCCAAAGACAGTGGACCTGCTACGGACGACAGCACGGCACGGACATGACATGTAGGAGTTGGGGTAGTGGTGGGGTTGAGACGCATGAGAGGAAGTGACACATGCCAGATCAAGTGGGACGTAGAAATATGCTTTGGTCTCTGTTCCACGGTATGCCAAAGCCATCAGGACAACTGCAGACATCTATTCCTGGGAAAAGCCATGCCGCCCCCTGTCAAAACAGCTGGCTTCCTTTGCACTGAGATACCTACTGATGTGGTCTTGCAGGCATGTCCTGGCTCCTGGGCGGTGCGCCGATCCACACACACACACACACACACACACACACACACACACACACACACACACACACACACACACACACACACACACACACACACACACACACACACACACACACACACACACACACACACATACTGTACATACACACTGCGCTCCACCTCCCACCTGGACCTCAGAACCTGCGTAGGAGATAAGTAGGGGATTTGCACGTGCCTCCCATTTACAGGAAATACTTCTAAGAATTTGTTTCCTTTAAGAATTCCATTTCCTTTGCTTATAAGCAAAATACAGTCAAATGCTAAGTATCGTGGTTGTAGTATTCTCCCAACTCACTGCATTTGATTTACAGTCAAGAGACAGTGATTACAATTAGTCATAACATCCCCCAAAATTGGCTAAGTGTAATCAATCTATCATTCTCTTTGTTAGGTAGTTTTTTCCACACACTACGACTCGGGGTTGAACAGGATTTTATTCACCAGTTCAGATCCGCTTTATGGTATCAACATGAGGTTTTCATTTGTCCGTAGAGGGTGGGTTTGTCAAAGAAGTGCAATGCAAGCAGCCTCCTATGTGTACACTACGCACTACAAACACCCAGAGGGGCTTAGAAATGGCTGAACCTCCAGAGCCTAAATTACAGACTTGCAAGGGCCAGGAATATTCTCAAAAGGAAGAGCCCAGCAAAACAGAAAAAGAGGGTCTCATTGTGGGAACTGGTGGGTGCTGTGGCAGTGACCCACATCCTCTGACTTCAGCCCCCCTGTATCGCCTGCACACTGTACAAGGGCCAGTGACTCTCGACTACTGTGACCTGACCACTCCACCTTTCATGCAATACTCCCAAGCCCTTTCCCCCCCCCCCCCACCTCCTCCACACCACCCTTGTTTTCTCTTCCCTCGATGTGAGCCAGCCGCAGCCCACATATACAGTACAATTCCCGTAATCTTCCATTCAGCCAGCAAAAAGCTATTCATATATTTCATTTTGTGATAATGAGACAATGGCTCTCTGTATTGTTTGATTTCCCACTTGAGGAGGGACGGTGAGGAGAGGGAAAACATCTGTCGGAAAAACACACATGTAATGGCATCAGAGGTTTTTGGGGTCGACAGTGCCCGCAGTGTGCTGTCACGATGTGAGCGTGAATCACCAGCAGTCTGGTGCATGTCCGGAGCGCAGTGCACGGTGGAGACTGGGAGTCCAGACTATTCCACTGGAGCTGTCGTAAGAATGACCGAATAACCAGGGTATTCAGCATTCACTGCTGCAAATTGTTTACACACCCTATTTGGAACTTTCTCTTTGACGAAATCCCCCAAATGAGCGCGCCTCCAGTAAATCAGTGCACACTCATTTCCGTTTGCCCTTTTGCAGGCACCGCTGCAATATTAGGCAGGGGGATGCCGTAACCTCGGGCGTAGGCTTTCTCGCAAAAGGAGAAAGCCCAGAGGGTGAGGAGGAGGAGGATTTCTGAGGAATGTCTCCGAGGAGGAGAAACACTTTGGCATGCTGTACTACAATGTAAATAGCAGACTAGTGCTCTGCAGGTGTGAAAAGCTGAATTTTATGTCCCTCACTCGGTGGTTCCCAACCTTTCCTGGATCAGGGCCCACTTGAAAATCTCCAAAGTGTTCTCGGCCCACCCATCTGTCCACAGGCTGCCAGGACAAGTGGTCAGGTGGGTCGTGTAATGATCAATCAATCGATTGTGTTCCAGCTTGGCTCAATGGAACTATATACTTTAAGTTTCGATTTATTATATTTCAACATTGATGTTTGGATACACCCCAAATGTCAAACTTTTGGGGAATTTTGAAATGAACGCATGTTTTGGGAGTGAGTGTATATGAGCTTGGTATTACTCAATGCAAAGTCATCCCCAATTACGTTATACAGTTGTATATTACGTAGTACGAAATAGCTGAACTTT
Organism: Gymnoscopelus braueri; assembly: GCF_963280865.1. Classification (NCBI taxonomy): domain Eukaryota; kingdom Metazoa; phylum Chordata; class Actinopteri; order Myctophiformes; family Myctophidae; genus Gymnoscopelus; species Gymnoscopelus braueri. The sequence goes on from NC_137615.1 coordinate 14,864,297, forward strand.
CCCCGGGGGCACTTGTTTTTGTTTGGACAGCCTGTCATGGAAATTATCTGTAGACCGGCCTACATAGTTCAGACAGACAAAACGACTAGAATTAAGTGGGCACTGGAGAGAACTGGGCACTAAAACAAAGGTGGCACTGGAGAGAATTGGGCTCTAAAACGAAGAGGTATACTGAAATCTAGATCTGTCCCTCTGAAGTTTCCCACTTCGTATCCTACAGCATAATGGTTTGATTGATCTTCATTTCCACAGTCCTACAGCGGATCTATAGGACACTGCATGTCAAACGGTTCAATTAAGGGACACATGCATATTTACATTAGATTTTCATGTCTGCCATGTTTTGTGGAAGGAAATTCATTTGAAAAGATCTGTTTTTGTCTCCGCAGACAGTCTGCTGTTGTGTGCTAAATGTGTGAAAGTGCAACAATGTCCTGTCCTGACCTGATTCTCTAGTCATTGTCTGGAGTTTATGTGAAACTGGCTCTACATTATTAGGCTACATGAGGAGGTCTGTGAGACGGACAGTCACTTTGTCAGTGGCCGTAGCAGATTTTAGAAATATGATTGATTGATTGATTGATTGATTGATTGAAATTTTTATTAGGAAAATAATGTATAACAACAAAGTTACATTTATAATGCTTTTGTCTAAAAGGTCCGGCCAAAAAAGTCCTTGCGGACTTGTTTCCGTTGGGGTCCTTGAGTTAATTTCATAGACATATATAGTAGCAACCAAACAGTTCAAAAATCAACATGAAAATACAGATAATACAGAAAAAATACCACTATGTACAAAAAAAAAAGCATTTAAAAAATATATGTACAAAAAAAGGGGGGGGAAGCATGGAAAAAAAAAATTATATACAAAAAAAACATGAGGAAATACAAAATATGTACAATAAGGAGGAGGGGGGGGGTCGTCTGTCTACAGGGAAACTGGTACTAGCTCCTCTTTCGGCCTCCAGAAAGATGGGTTTTTAGGACTGTTTTGAATGAGCCCAGCGAACTGCATTTTTTGAGGGATGGGGTTAGACTATTCCATTCCTTGGTGGCTGTGCTATAGAAGGAGAATTTGCCCATGTTTGTTTTATGGGTGGGTGGTACCAGATTGTTGTTTACGCTCCCTCTAGTTTCGTGGCTGTGGGTGTCACTAACTTTTTCGAGGTATTTATACAGATATGCGGGTATAGGGGGCATATCGGGCAAATCTGCATTTACAATTTTGAAGACCAGACCCATTTTTAGTTGTTTAACCCTGTCTTCCACCCTGAGCCAGCCTAGGCTGGCAAAGTGAGTGGGAGAGAGGTGGGTCATGGGCCCCAGTCCGAGAAGTAGTCGGATCAGTTTGTTTTGGGAGGTTTGAAGCTTAGTCTTCAGTGGATGTGGGGGAGGGGTGGTGTGGGGAAACCCTTGTGTCGACCTCGGCCAAATTCCCCCAGGCAAAGGACTGTTTGGGAAAATGGAAAGCTCTCTGTTTCCACACCGATCCCACAGGGGAAAACCATGTAGTTGTCCAGTGACCGCTTGGAGAACAGGGAAAGGAACTCCGTTTCCCAGCATTCCTCTCGGTGGGATACTATGCGGTTGTCCTGGTGTCGACTGGTGGTGGTGGTGGTGGTGGAGGAGGGGGAGGGGGGGTGGGGGTGGGGGAGGGGTGAAGCTATTGTCCCGCGTCGACGCCAAGCGGTGGTGCCAGGAGATGGTAGAAACAGGGGAAAAAACACAGTTTTCTTGTGCTTTTCTCTGGGAGATACCCTGTGGTTGTCTTGGGCCCGTGTGGGCCATGATGGCCTGTATGGTTCTTTACAGGTTCTTCTACAGGTTATCTACTGGTTCTTCAGCTTAGTTTAGGCACCTATAATGGTACAAAGGTGCTATATAGCACCCTTTTCCTGCTCTATCCTAACTTTATCCTTTCTCTTCATACTACAAATGATGTAGTGCGAGTGCAAAACAATAATTTCACCCACTTCTTCATGTAGTGTAAACCTGTGATGTGACAATAATGACGATTCTGATTCTAGGTGCTATATAGCAGTGGTTCTCAACCTGTGGGTCCCCACATGACAGTGAAGTGACAATTTAAGGACTTTTGAGACCTTTTTAATACCCCAGAAAAAAGAAAGAAAAGAAAAAAGACCATTACTGCATCAAAGGTAATCAACAAACTATAAACTATACTATAAAAATGGTCACACATTGGCCAAAATGTCAAATAATAATAATAAGAACAATTGTGAAAATAGCCGATCTACAGGCTCACAACGCCTCGCATTGCGAGGCGTTGTGAGTTTGTAGATCTGCTATTTTGAACCGAGTCAAACTAAATTGAATGCCTCAACTCATAACAAGCACTATTCCAAGTGCTTGTCAGGGTGGGGGGTACCTAGTTCAAATATGATTATTTTGGGGGTTCGCTGCCTGAAAAGGTTGAGAACCAATGCTATACAGTAGCACCTAGCAAAAGAGGTTCCCCCTATGACTACGAGCCAAAGAAACAATTCTGGTGCTATTTAGAACCATTTGTTTGAGTGTAGAACAGACAGTTCACTGAATGTCATGCATTCTAACCTTCAGTGTATTCAGTTCTGTTTAGCGTTGCTATGATAGTCAACCACTGAGTTAGTAAGGGGAACGCCTAATTTATGTTATTGCTTACTGTGACTTAATCTGATAAAAAAATATATAATATGCAATGACGTTAGTATCGTATTAACAATATTATGCAATCATGGGTGAGCAATGCTCCAGCTCAGTTACCAGTATGGGTGTTAAAATGTAAGATGGGATATAAGTTAGTCGAAATGGATTCTAATGTAAAAATGTAACAACGTACCCAGTTCTCCCCCAAAATAGTGACCAGTCCGTTCTTTCAAGTGCCAAATTCTCCAGAAAAAAAGTGCCCAATTCTCTCAAGTGTCCAGTTGGTTATCGTTTAGAAAAATACTGTACCCCTCTCCCCTTGCATGCTAGATCATTCCTGTGACTTCTACCATCTCTTGACATCTGTGAAAATGAGCTTAGATAACACAGTGAAATAATCCTCTGCATAATGTTAATAATACATCCATCATCTCCTATCTTCTGTGTCAGACAACCCACCACTCATAATTCTTAGTCAATCTATGTTACGTGACTTGAGTGTTTCAATGACCTGCCCAGGCATGTTGGTTTGTATTTTGCCAAGTGTGACTGTAACTGTCTGGTGTCTGCCAAAACACCAAGCTTTCTGTAAGATTCCATGATTCACGAAAATACCAATGTGACTCTGACTTTATACAAGACCTAACCTGTGCTATAACCACTTTCAATCTGGGGTCCCTATTTTGGACAGTTTTTTCAAAACTTCTCTAGAATTGTGACACATCGTGAGCTTGTAGATCGGTTATTTTCGCCACACATCACCATCGTACGATGATGAAGAAAACTAAATACTGTAGAGCTTATTAATTCTTTACAATACATTTCATGTCATGTTTAAGTTGCAATACTATGTGTACTGTATGCGGTTTCCATTTTCTTTAATGTATACAACGCTGACACAAGTCAACTGTTGATATCGGTGAAAATGCATTGACATAAAACTACAACAAATACAAAACAAACTACAAAATAATTGAATTGGAAAAACTTTGATATCAACACTGGTTTTCTTGTAAGACGGTCAATAGCTAAATATGGGATGTGTATCAAGGGTCACTCCTCAAGACCTTATAGGTAAATTAATAAAGCAAAAGATATCCAGCCATAAGTCATGATTTATGAGACACAATACACAATTGGGAAGGAAGGAAAGTTTGCACACTGTATATCAGCTCCCAGGAATTCATTTCAAGTAGGGTCAAAACGTTGTACCTACTTGAAATAAATTCCTGGGAGCTGATACAGTGTGCAAACTTTCTTTCCTTCCTAAATGTACGTATTTTAGTTTGGCACCTGTGACTTTGTTTGGGAAATGCATGCTTCCTTATGGATTCTGTACACAATACACAATTCAAATACAATTTAAATATACAAAGTTCAATTAGCATTTCACTTGCATATTATTTCATGTACTAATACTACTAATATTAATTCATCATAATAATTAATCTTTTATATTAATTCAAACCCCATTTTTGCTTGTGTGTGAGCTGAACAACATCTGTCTGGCTGAAATGATGGTGACAGATGGTAGATTAAGCAGCAGCGCTAGGACTGGTAAAAAATCTGCTGGACTAATCTTTCGGAAAGAGTATGCTTCCTCATTAAAGTGCTAATTCAGTCCTTGGAAAATAAGAGGTCCTACAGCGGTCAGAGAGTTGTAGAGATGAGTTTTTTGTCTGTTTATCGTTTAAAAAACAGATGCCAACTGGTGGAGAAATTAAAAACCAATAACATTCCAGTTTCTTCAAATGCCTTTATTTGTCTGGAAAACAAAATTGAAGCAAAACACAGAACAGTTTCAGCATTTGTTGCTAATCAACATCAGAAAACACATTTTATTATGAGCACTCAACTGTACCATATTCAACAAGTAAGACGCGCGAATAAGCACATTGTTGGATCACATGTATTCCGGTCTCACCACAAAGTGGTAGATGTACTGGCCATCGGGACAAGGACATGGCACGGAGGCCTGGCTGCTGTTAAAAGAAGCAATATGAGCCACATTGTTCTTGAAGTCCTGGACCTGACAGATGTACTTGCCTTGGCACACCGTCAGCAGCCGGTTACTGAAGCGAACTTTGCTCTTGTACGGGAGAAGGCTGACTTGGGCGGTCAACTGGCCAACAGGTTGGCTCGTCAAGATAGCCTCCCATCTGATCATGTTGCTCTGGAAGATCAAGCTGTTGTGGACAGGAGTGCTAAATGTCTCGCTTCTTCTAGTGTATGAACTGACAGTGGGTGGTGGCACTGTCTGATACCCGTATGGCTGATGCTGGTTGTACCCGTTATACCCGCCGTATTGGTTCCTGTTATAGTTTGGCCTTGATCTAATTGGCTGGGGTGCGGTCATCATTTTTGGGTCAATAGAAATGCTCCATGGCTTTGCTATGTAAATCCTGGGCTGGTAATCATAATCCTCTCCCTTGAAGGTTGAGCTGTTCTTCAGGGTGCTGAAGAGGAGAAAATTGAAATTAAGCGCCTTCAGGGTCTTATCACGGTACAGATTCTGGTGAGTATCGTAGAGCACCGAGCTGAACTGTAAATCATAGAGATTCTCAGCAGGGATCATAGGGAAACGGATGAGGTCCAGCAGGTCAGCCTGTGATTCTAGATTGTGATTGCTAGATACTGGAGACAGTTCTCCTGGAGAAGCAAGTCCCCAGTCTCCACTGAGTACTCATAGAGGGACACCTGGGTGTGGAACGTGATGTCCTCCGGGAGGAGCTTGGTGAAGAGTCGGCCTGTGTCCTCCATCAGCTGGGTCACCCCAAACGTGGAGGCCATCTGGTGAAGGCACTGGGCAGAGGAGATGGTCACGTCTATCTTGCGGGTGTAAATATACCTAATGAGAAACAGAATGATCATGTATTTAGTATTTAGAGTAACACAATGCATAATGTTTTGATGGTTATATGGTACAAAACTTGTAGGGCTGAGTGAGAGTCTAACCTTCTGTAGAACTTTCCAATGCATTGACAAACGTTTTTGTTTTGCTTTATTTGATGTTTGACTTTTTTCCACAATAATGTTGTTAATAATAAAGTTGTAATAATTTGGGTGACTTTACAACACATGTCCTTTGTTTGATTATACCATGAAATTAAGAAACCTTCCCATTTCTCAAGAGTAAGTTTGTTTTTTTCCATGACCATGTCTCTCAACTTCTCTTTATTGCTAAATCACTGCAAGGAAGTGGAGTAAGATTGTTTCGTTTCTTGTTTTTGTTTCTTAACCCAGCAATCAGCGTACCTGATGAAAGCAGTGAAATATGACTGGCATGACTGCCTGATGACGTAGCTCATGTTATTCCCATCTGAGGCATTGAACTGCGGGAACAGTGAAAGGATGGTTTTGTGGGCGCAGACTGTTGTTGGCCCGGCCATCTCCATGGTTCCATCCTCCTGTCGGTGGCCAGTGGGGCTCTGGACCGCCATCAGGAAGTCACAGCCCTTCCCACTGTCAAACATTTGGCCGAGCTCGTCAGACAGACCCAGGCTGTGGTCCAGCAAGTGGCTGGTATCACTGATGCCGCTTATATTCAGGCCTGGTCCTGCACGGGACAGGGAAATATGGGATTATAATGAACATATAGAGTCAGTGGTGGGAATTTACAAGTACTCAAATGTTTCACTTAAGTAAAAGTATCAATACTGCAATGTAGAAAGACTCTGTAAAAGTAAAAGTCCGGAATTACAAATTTACTTGAGTAAAAGTACAAAAGTATTGGGATCAAAATATACTTAAAGTACCGAAAGTAGAAGAACTCATGCAGAATCTCCCATTTCAAGTTTTCTAAATGAATAAAAATCTACAAGCTCACAACGCGTCACAATGCTTGTAGATCTGCTATGTTCAAATAGCCGAAATATATATAGTATGTATAATGTATGTTTAGTAATAATAATCAAAATCTACAAAGTAACTACAGTAGTAGTAATTTTCATATAATTGTAGTGTAAAAGAGATGTAGTGGAGTAGAAGTAAAAGTATTGGAAAAAAATTGGAAATACTCCAGTAAAGTAAAAAATACCTCAAACATTTTACTTAAGTACAGTACTTGAGTAAATGCACTTAGTTACTTTCCACCACTGTGCACAGTACAGGGAAAGATGGGATTATAATGAACATACATGTATATTGCGCCAGTAGGTCATGGATGTAGTGTTGGACAGCAAATGAACATGGAAAGTGCATATCCGTATGTTGTGTTTGTGTTATGTAAATGTTTCTTTGTGAAACTGAGTTTAAACTAAAGCCATGTGCAAAGCCCAGGAAATATCAATTGTCATCCATTGTTGTGTTGTATTGTTTAAAGAGACCTGAGTGTGGCAGATACCACTTTAAATACATGCCTCCATCACAAACAACTCCAGCATCCTCTTTGTGTGTGCAGTCAGTCATTGCCCAGCCTTTGAAAGAACAGCTGGACAGAGATGTTTCTGTTCCTTTACACTCCATGTCATCCAGCCATACAGGTCCAGAACCTGCCGTATGAAATGACAACTTAATTTAGACAGTAAGCATTTGTTTTGTTACTTGTGACATTAGTACAAGATGGTGAGCCTTCAAGTCAATCCTTGAATCACAACTGTGCAATGATTCTTTTTTTTTAAAAATGTGATTCTCCTGCCCTCTGGTGGGGGACTGATGGAACTAGACTAGAGCATGGGTCTTTAACAGGGGGCCCTCAAAGAGTTACAACAGAGGGGCCACCACATCTTTGTGTGATAGGAACTTCTTTTTGTTGATTTTTTTTGTTTATATTAACCACTTGAACCCTAGCATCCCTATTCTGGGGGACACATTAGCCGAAAACCATTTCCCCTTTTACACCAAAAGATGTTTGGTGTAAAAGGGGAAAAACAGAAGACTAGAGCCAAAGTGGTTAAATAACTGATAGTGCTGTCATAAGCTATCTATGAAATGTATGAAAACGTTTAATCTGCAACACAATTTCTATACAATATGTAGTGGGGGGGTCCCTGCTTGATCTCTTTCTCAGCTAAGGGGTCCTTGGCCTGAAAAACATTTGAAGATCCCTGAACTATAGAACAGTAGTTCTCAACCTTTTCAGGCCGCGACTCCCCAAAATAATCATATTTGAACTGGGGACCCCCCACCCTGACAAGTACTTAGAATCGTAGGAGTTGAGGCATTACATTTAGTTTGATTTGACTCGGTTCCACAGATTGTGAAAATAGCCGATCTACAAGCTCACAACAACGCCTCGCAACGCGAGGCGTTGTGAACTTGTAGATCGACTATTTTCACAACTGTTGCCTCTTTCTTATATTATTTTACAATTTCGCCAATGTTTGAGCAGTTTTTATAGTATACGGTAGTTTGTTGATTACTTTTGATGCAGTAATGGTATTTTTTCTTTTCTTTTTTTTAAGTTTTAAAAAGGCTTAAATTGTCACCTGGGGACCCCCCCCCCCAAAAAAAAAAAACTAAAATCATTCACGACCCACAGGTTGAGAACCACTGAACTAGAGAGTATACCTTCTCCGTAAGCCCCTCCAATGACAGCAGACTTGGCCCCAGGGAAGTGCAACTGTCGACACACCACTTGGGCTGCAGCCAGGTCCCATTTGTCATCACACACCGTTCCCCATTCCCCGTTGTGGTAGATCTCCACGCGGCCCTCGTTGATGGCCGAAGAAGAGTCCGCCAGCCTCACTTCCCCCTCCCGCGGCTGCAGCTCACGATTTGGTTCTCTCTCTGTTCATACACAAAGACAAGAACAAACTATGATGATTTCAAATGATATTTAGAAAAACATATTTTCAATATATTGTGTGCATAGTTTAGATTTTGGTAAGTTTAGAATTATAGTTATCTGCAATTGCATGGTGTTTTAAAACATGATTCTCAAATGTCAAATTCACACAAAAAAATCTGTGGTGGAAAAAGTACACATATGTTTTACTTTAGTAAAAGTATCAATACTGCAATGTAGAAAGTCTGGGTAATAAAAATGTACTTGAGTAATGGTACAAAAGTAACGTCATCAAAATATACTTATACTAAGTACTCATTGTGCAGAATGTCCCATTTCACAAGTTCAAAATGTAGAAAAGAATCTTTTGAAAATAACCGATCTACAAGCTCACAATGTGTTGCATCGCTACGCATTGTGAGCTTGTAGATCTTCTATTTTCAAATGGCCGAAATATATATACGGATGAAGTGTTAGTGTGTTTTGTAATAATAATCAAAATCTACAAAGTAACTAGTAACTAAAGTTTTCATATAATTGTAGCAGAGCAAAAGTACAACATTTTCCTCTGATGTAGTGGGGTAGAAGTATAAATACTGAAGAAAGTAAAGATACCTCAAAGCCTAAACAAACAAACAAACAAATAAATATATACAATATGGTGTTTCAAAGTGTCTTGGAGCAGGGCATGGTCCTGGTTGACTCACTGAATAGGTTCCACAGCCCAGAATCAATCATGGTGACATGAAAAAACAGCAACAGCCAACAGTAGGAAGCCACTCCATGTGTCAACATGTTCAAATGCTGAATTGGGTCTCTGATAGAGACACGGAGAAAAGTTAATAAAAACAAAATGCTTTTGAGCATAACAGCTTATGTCAATAAGATTAACCACCAAACGATGCAGGCTACATTTACACAAAATATGGCCAATACAATAACCTGAAAATAGTTACATCGACATAATATATGATGTATTGTTATATTATATGTAGTTATAGTGAAACACTAGCAGCAGCAACAAGGAATCCTTATTTAAAAATAGGCTATAATAACCTACATAATATATTTATGAATTATTAACTAAATTATTACGATATGTTATACTAGAAATGATCAACCTCAAACATGATACACTGCTGACAATTTGTGAGTTAAACAAAAAAGGTCAATTGCAGTACATAAATGCAGTAAAATTCTGTCAAGTGAAATTACCACTCACATCCCTCTATGTAGTCCTTAGATGTAGTTTTTCCTTTAGAGGTATGCTTCCAAATCTCACTGCTAATAAACCACAAGTAGGAACAAAAAGGTCTAAAGAGGTTGGATTTCGTTTTCTAAGTTTCATTTCACATCAAATCACCTCAGTGAGGGGGATTGCACAACTTTTCCTGTGAGACCGAAACCTGTGGGAGATTTTTTTTTTTAAACGTCCTTATAAACAAAGGGAAGAATCAAAAGAGGAACCAAGATATTTTCACCCCAGAATAACAGACAAGTAAATGTTATAAAGTTTAAATTATAATAATTTAAATGATCTTTCATCCAATATCCTTACAATAATGTTGACATTCATGGACAAAAACAGAATTGTAAGAGATCAAAGACCTTTAGTGCACCGAGTATGGCACGTTGACAAGACAGTGCTTTACTAGTTTGTGCATGCATTGGTGAATGTCGCTATTCCAAACTGTGTCGAAGGGGATAAAGACTGACATAAAGCTGCACTATGTAACTTTCCTGTTCTACCCCGGATCTGAACCCATATCTCCTGCACAAGTGCTAACATTTTTACAACCAACTGAGCTAATATAGCCTGTCTGCTTGCTCAAGGGGGGGGGGAAATTGACCTTCAGGTCAAAAAGGTCCAAATCCACGTCAAACCAAAAACAGGATCGTGTCAAATGACCAATTTGAAAACTATTAAAGAATTGAGGTCCTTGGCTTGCTGGCAATGTGCAAAAGAATGATGATGATCAGACTAGTTGTGTGATTAGTTGTGTGATTAGCTGCACACGCGCGCGCACACACACACACACACACACACACACACACACACACAGTACTGGATATCTGAATGGGGACTCAGTCAAACAAGATAGACAAAGTAAGGCAGAGACACGTTCACAGTTTGAGAAGAATGAGTGATATATTTTGATATCAAAATTAGTTCCAATACTTACATTTCAGTAAAACAGAATTGTATGGGAACCACCTCAGCCCTCAAACTCAGTCACTCTCTGAATGCTGGTGACTTATGACTTATATACAGATGCCACCAAATGGCAATATATTGTAATCCCACCTCCAATTTACAACCGTTTGATAAACATAGATAAACACATGACAGACTGTCTTCATTATAAATCCTTTTGTTTCCCCCAGGGGCAGAAACACATCTTTCAACTCTTCCTGCCTCACCCATACTCCATACAGGGAACAGCATAAAGACAAAAGACTAAATTTAATTGCAAATGCCACAATGGTGCCAGCCAGTCTAAAGCAGAAAAACAATCTTGCACGCGCACGCGCACACACACACACACACACACACACACACACACACACACACACACACACACACATTACAGTATCATATTATATGATACTAGTATAGTATTATAGTATTACAGAGACAATAAACAGCCTTTCTGTTGTTTCACTGATATGTGGCCGCGTGCGCATGGTATACAGTAAGTGTGATAATGCATGATGTGCTTGTTATCAAGGCCTCGGCTAATCCTAAATTGTTTTCAAAAGCCTTGCAGTGGGTTGATTTTGGAGTGCCATAATTCATCTCCAGAAGGCCTACTTCAGAACCAATTTCAGCCCACACACACCATCTCTGAACTCGATTATTTCCACCAGTCATAATCCCACTAGGTTCCTAAGATTAGGACTAATGGAACTAGAGAGCACCTTCTCCATTAACCCCTCCAACGACAGCAGGCTTGGCTCCCAGGGAAGTGCAACTGTCAACACACACCACTTGGGCTGTGATGAAGCAAATCTATATTATTATATTACATTGCTTAGCATTGATTAGTCTGTGTTGCTAGTTTGAGTTTGAGAGCTGAGACCAGACCCTCTCTGTTGATAAGGCCGGAAAAGGGAGTTCAGGTCGGCAGGTCACAGCTGCCAGAAAGTCAGTGACCCCTTTGTTTTATGGCTGTGCAGAGGAGATATGTTTTAGCACTAACAAGCTCAGGAGAAGACATCAAATGAATTATTGTTTTCCTTTAGCCAATTATGAGCCGACCGTCAGGGAAGAGCAGGTCAGTCTATCTTTGTGCCTTGCTGGAACAACATGTCTGATGTGTGAATGTTACAGCATTTATGTTACATAAATCTTTCCCTTACCATTTCATATTGCATTGCAGTCTTATGGTTTTTAAGGTTTATCTGATCTATTGTTCAGAAATCCAACCAGGCGCAACTACTCATGCGTCTGGTTGACTCAGCCCTCTGACCAGGCCAGGAGTTTGGGAGGAATTCAAGTAGTTATTGATCACACCTGTGCCTTTGATGGTTTTTATTCAATACAAATACAAACATACATTAACACACCCAGCAGCCAATCGTGCTGCTAAGCGGCCAGTCAAACCACTACCATAGTTTAACTACGATCATGCCAGTAGGCTCACATTCTACTAACAAGATCTAACCAGGTCAGGTTATAAACATAGGAAATAAACACAGAAAACACAATGACAATATTACCAACATGAATTTTCACATAAACAATAAACATATCAGCACATATAATCATCGAGTCTCCTCAACTTACTTCTACCACGTCCCAAATCCTCAACGAAACTGATTTTCCACAGACCCACACAAAGAATGTCGCCTCCCACCAGATATCATGTCCACCCCCCAAGGTGACTTGGGTCTCTCTCTCTTTCCAGATAAGGGATTTAAGGATTTTTTTACGACCTTCAGAAAATCTAAGCAAGGACCCACAGTATGTGCCTTTACTCACTGGGCAAATACTATGAGCACCTAGCAAGTGTCTTTCTCCTCCCCCATAACATAGGCATCAAGCATGTCATTTGAGCCTATCTCTCTCTCCTCTTTGAGATAAGGGAATGGTAAGGAATTTACAACCTACCAACACTCTGAGAACGGACCCAAAATATGAGACCTTACAGAGCATGCCTCAGTTAATGACTCCAAACAGGCAGTATTAACCTTCATATATGTATGTATTTTACCCTTGCCTTTATATGTCGGCCTACCACACTGGTATAATCCTAAATAAGCAGTAAATACACACGTAACTATAATCGTAATAATATCACAGGCGTCGGAGGCATGGAATAACCCCACATCTATTGAGAGTTTCTATTCCGGTAGACTTAACAACTGGGGTCCATAAATTGTAAGCAAGGATTTCCACATCAGCTGCAGCCAGGTGCCATTTGTCATCACACACTTGAATAGTAGAAGAAATGGGGAAGGGGGAGAGGGAGTCCCGCACACTCTCTTCACTTACAAAAACATTTATTGGTAAAGATCCAACGTTTCGGTCACTCAGACCTTCATCAGCACCCATTCCTTGCCATGGTAGATCTCCACACACGGCCCTCCGAGATGATCGGAAAGTGCGCCAGGCTCACTTCACCCTGCCGTGGCTGCTTCTCACGATCTGGTGCTCTCCCTGCTCATACACAAAGACAAGACAAAGTGAACGCTCTGCATCATTCTTCACATTCTATTTTCAAACGATCAGCGTATTTAGAACATTTAAAAAATATCAGTTCAATATAGATCTATAGCTTATACCAGGGGTCTTCGACGTTATTCAGACGAGGGACCCCTTAGCTGAGATAAGAGATGAAGCAGGGACCCCCACTACATATTATATAAAATTATGTTGCAGATTACATTTTTTCATAGATTTCATAGATAGCTTCATAGTCTTGTTGGACAACACTATCATCAGTGTTGTGCAAATTAATGTTTTTGTGTCTTCACCAAAAATAGCAGATCTACAAGCTCATAACGCATCGCTGCGATGTGTCGTGAGCTTGTAAATCTGCTATTTTTGGCTAATAGAGAAGAATAGTGATGCTAGGGTTCAAGTGGTTAATGAAAAAAAAGTTCCCATGACACAAAGATTTTGCACCTCCCCTGTAGTAACTCTAAGTCCCCCCCAGGGGTCCCAGAACCCCTGTTGAAGACCCCTGGCTTATACAGTAATCTGCATTTGCATGTTGTTTAAAAAAAAATAGAATAAAAAAAATAATAACACACACACACACACACACACACACACAGTAAGTATCAATACCCCACTGCACCCTAGTACTATTTCCAAATAGCCAAAGTATATATAGGGCTGAAGTGGTTAATGTGTTTTGTAATAATGAGAATCAACAAAGTAACTAGTAACTTAAGTTTTCAAATAATTGTATTGGAGTAAAAGTACAATATTTGTCTCCAGGGGTCATCAACATGTCCTCACATGGACAAACATGTCCGTGGCAAGACTTGTCTATGTCCGTGGCACTTTTTTCTTTTTTTTTAATTATAATTTCTTCCCTTTTAAAAAAAAATATTCACAATCTAATCTTAAAAAATGTGTTTGAATAATTTGGGTGAGTCATAAAGTGTCGGGATGACATGCTCATTAATATGTTGCAGGAGATTTGTGGTATTGTACCTGACACCTGTACGTACCACGCATGGTCAAGCCAGCCGTATGACCACAGTGGAAAAGAGCATGGCATGTCATCATGTTGAGGAGCACCAAAGCAAAGGAGGGCAGAACTTCAAAGTGTCCAATAATAACAATAACAACTAAATTATAGTAACACTCAACAAGCATAATCCATGGAAACCCTTGATCCACGCACGGCCTCACCATCAGACCTCCTCCTCACCTCTGATTAAGTTAGGCTCCTTTGCATCAAACTATTGTGACACTGCATTCCTTTCAATCCTGCCATGCCCTTCATTAATCACTCATCATGTAGCCTACATAATTATCTGTATGACTCCAGTCTTTTTCAATTGTTCCATCGGCATACTTTCTCATCAACATAGATTAGGCCTATTGTAACTGTTCACCTTAATGGAAACCATAACTATTGAAGCTACGTTGACAAACTAAAAACTAGTTCAGCTGGAACTTCCCGTCTCCTCCTGTCCTCAAGCAAAACTGTCCTCTGAAAAGCCATCTGTCTATATACTGTAATAAATACGCACCCACTCACCTTTGCAGCTAGGTGGCCCTTTTGCTTCTGCAATGTAAGATGGAAGCACTGTCTGTACTGTACTTGAAATCCCAAACATGGAATATACTTGGACCATGCCACATTGAATGCCTCTCTCAGGACTGCCACCTGCCAGTATACAGTGGATAGCTTCCCAATCTCCAGGTTTTTTAAAGTATAGGCTAGCTAATCACTTTAACCCTCACATCCCAATTTTGGGCATGCCATTATAGGCTAAAAAGATAAGAGAATTGCTGATCTACAAGCTCACAACATGCTGTGATGTGTTGTGAGCTTGTAGATCGTTTTCCCCCCAAAATCATTTTGATTTTATTTTTTTTAAATTGATAAGTGGCTTGTTTTAGTGCAGTGGAATAGAGTAGACACTATGGCACATCAAGAGTCCATAGTACTGTATACATTTAGGGCTAGGCCTATGTGTTTCTGGTTAATATTATTGATCACTTGTTTTGCATGTCCGTGGCAAAAATTTAATATTGATGGAAATGTCCATCACAAGCTGGCATGGTGATGACCCCTGTTTGTCTCAGATGTAGTGGAGTAGAAGTAAAATTATTGAAAATTGGAATTACTCCAGTAAAGTAAAAATACCGCAAAATTGTACTTAAGTACAGTACTTGAGTAAATGTACTTACTTTACACCACTGGGCAGGGGTGCTGTGGTCCTGGTTGATTCATTTAATAAAGGAATCAATAATGGAGACATGAAGAAAAAGCAACAGCCAATAAAAGCCAGAAAAACTAATCCATCAACATTTCTAACTGCTGGATCGGTCTCTGATATAAACACCAGGAAAAAAAGTGTCCAAATGAAAACAAACAATGTGGAGAAATACCTCCCCGTTACTGTGCTTTGGATGTTTTTGAGCATAAAACAACAAACTCAGTTGAAGAGACATTTGTTGAGAACAGCTTGTGTCAGCAAGGTTAATCACCAAACAAAATGTCTTCTAAATCCTAACAGTTTTCTGAAAAACTTATGTTGCTTCATCAGTGGTGCTCAAAACGTTTTCATGTCAAGGCCCCTCAAAATAAAATGTATTTGTCAGTAATAATCATTATTTTAATATATCATGATGATATGTTGCATTACCCTCACCAAAATGGTGCAACGCTGACAATTTGTGACAAAGGACAAACGCAGAACTTGAAATGCTTATATTCACATTTACCTCTCACCTTTTGTCCTGAAGTCCGCTTTAGAAGTACAGTAGTTTTCCCTCTCGGACAGCAGTAGTTTTGCTTCACTTTAAAACATCTCAGGGTAGATTCATGCGCAACGTTTCTGGTCCGAAACCTGTGGGAGGTCAATGTCTACTCAACATTGGTTTAGTTTGTTTTTCAGATCCCCTTTTAAACAAAGTGAAAAATCAAAAGAGAAATCCATGGCAGATTTTTTACCAAGATAATCTTTACTTAAAAACAGCAGACAAGGAAATGTTATGAAGTTACATTTAAATAATCACCAATTTTTCCTTCAAATAATGTTGACTTTCATTGAACAAACAAAGAGACAAAAGAGAACACAGACCTTTAGTCGTTCCACTGAAGGTCATGTGTTTGGAGTATATGGCATGTTACCCTCTGACCCAGCTACCCCCATCCCCAATGGGTACAGTACTGTATGTGCATATAAGTAAAGATTTACTAAAAACAAAAAAAATCACAGTCTCTGATTAATTCATCTTTTGTACATTCATTAGAAGCTACAGCACTTCTGAGGGTCACGTTTGACCAAGTAATGGGATGATCAACAAGACATGTTGGCTTGTTAAGTTCTGGCAAGCTCGCGCCGCACCACCTTCCATGAAATGGACCATCATCGCCATCGACTATCAACAGTTCCAGACCTTTTGGCTTTTCTGATCACGCTGGCGAATAACCTC
Organism: Gymnoscopelus braueri; assembly: GCF_963280865.1. Taxonomy (NCBI): domain Eukaryota; kingdom Metazoa; phylum Chordata; class Actinopteri; order Myctophiformes; family Myctophidae; genus Gymnoscopelus; species Gymnoscopelus braueri. The sequence goes on from NC_137615.1 coordinate 14,880,793, forward strand.
AGAGATACTCTGAGCGGCTGCCGTTTTTGTCTTTCCCAAACTTAAGAGAACCAGCAGCAAGTCACTTTCAACAGTGATTGGATTGTAAACAACACAGAACCACAGTACAGTGGCCTCACGACAAAAGGGGGCTTTTAAAGCCATCCGTCCCCCCCTCTAAATGAACTCCAGCCCTTCGTATTTCACGTCCCCTATTTTGGTTTCGGGCAAGAGGATGCGTCCGTCTAGCGTGAAGGCCATGATGTACGTGGCGATCGTCACGGCGTCCTCCTCCGACTTGAGCGCCAGGATGATCTGATCGTCCGTGTTGGGGACGAACTTGAAGGAGGAGAACCCGTGGGTGGGGTTCAGCGGTCCCACGTGGCTCATGGTGATGTCGCCGAAGTCCGGCGAGCAGCTGAGGACCAGGTTGGTGGCGCGCCGCTCGTCCGCCGTCTCCTCGTAGCGCTCGGCGCTGGCGCGGCGCGGGAGGAAGAACCAGCGCTGCAGGGTGTCGCTCCACGCCGCCGACTCGTGTATGAGGTAACCTAAAGGGCGGGAAAGAGTGATACGAGTAAACGTATGCTCAAAAACAAAAAAAGGGGGAGAAAACACCCGAGACATTCTGATGCTGCGTTCACACGGGCAGATACAAAGATACATGCTACCATTCATTTTCTATGGAAGCCAGCGACATGAAGATACAAAGCAACATCCGACGTTTGTAGCTGCTACCAAAGATACGAAGATACAAATCTACAAATTGGAGTTGAGCCGGGTTCAACTTCCAGATACAAAGATACAAATCTACAACTGTAGCTCCGATGACGGACGCACGCTTGATGACGTCAATGACCGCGTTGAGCAACACAGACACAAAGCCACAGAACGACAAATATGCTGTGTATTTGTTTATCTTTGTATCTGCCCGTGTGAACGGTCCCTCCCTTCCCTCCGCTGTATACAAAGCAGCATTACATTCACAAATCATCATTACAGTCTTTAATACAGGGAGAGAGTGTGTGTGTGTGTGTGTGTGTGTGTGTGTGAGAGAGAGAGAGAGAGAGAGAGAGTGAGAGAGTGTGTGAGTGTGAGTGTGAGTGTGAGAGTGAGTGAGTGAGTGTGTGTGTGTGTGAGGGAGAGATAAGCAAATTGTTGTTGACACTAGTATAGGTAGGTTTAGCGCCCTCACCCGGCGGTTCGATCCCCGCGGCAGACTTCAGCGATTTGTATCTGGGGACCCAGTTCTCGTGCTGAACGTCCCCTCTGTAGCCCACCACTTTCACCCACTCCGGGTTGTTGTTGACAAACTCCCCCGCCGTGGTGGTCCACTCCTTCCCCAGACCCCCGACGTACAGATGCTCATCCTTCACCGCCAGCCACTCTGCTTTGAAACCTATACCGGGAGGTAAAAAGTTTCAACATCCACATTTCTACAGGGAACCATTTCAATGTGTGTACTACTGGCAACCTGCGTCGTAAAGTAACAATCTTCAGTACTTTTACTTCTACTGCACTTACATATCAGAGACAAATATTATACTTTTACTCCACTACAATTATATGAAAAACTTTAGTTACTAGTTACTTTGTAGATTTTGATTATTATTACAAAACATACAGTAACCACTTCAGCCATACATACATTTCGGCCATTTGAAAATAGCCGATCTACAAGCTCACCATGTGTCGCAAAGCGACACATTGTGAGCTTGTAGATCTGCTATTTTCAAAAGGTTTTTTATACATTTGAAAACTTGTGAAATGGGACATTTTGCATAAGGAGTACTTTCTACTTTAGGTACAAGTACATTTTGATACCAATACTTTTGTACTCAAGTACCGTAATTTTCGTACTATAAGCCGCACCTGAATATAAGCCGCAGCAGCTAAATTGAATGATTTGTACATATATAAGCCGCACTGGACTATAAGGCGCGGGTGTAAAATCCATAGATTTAGGAGGTCCCCTAGTGGCCGTTAGCTGTAAAAATCCATAGATAAGCCGCACCGTTATATAAGCCGCAGGGTCGAAAAATGGGGAAAAGGTCGCGGCTTATAGTCCGAAATTTACGGTAATTTTTTAATTCCGGACTTTTAATTGTAACAGAGTATTTCTACATTGCAGTATTGATACTTTTACTTTAGTAAACAATTTCAGTACTTTTTCCACCACGGCTGGCAACAACCTGAAATTAAGTTACTTGTGCTTTAGGGATGTTTGTAACTTATTTTTTTGTAAAGCCATCATCGCTAACCTTTGGCCACAGAGCCGTCTCCATCGGACAGGATGACCCACGGCACGGCCTTGTCGCCGTCGATGTTGTACACGACGCCCGTTCGGTCGTCCACGCTGTAGAGCTTCCCGTTGAACACCACCAGCTCGGAGAGCTCCATGCCCCTCCCCTTCTCCGCCAGGTGGCTCTCCAGCAGCACCCTCTCGGCGTCCCACTCCACCGCCACCTTGTCGCCGCTCTGGGACACCAGCAGGTAGCCGCGGCGCATGTAGCTGAACCACGTCAGCTTCTTGTCGCTGCGCGAGTTCGTGTCGAGGTCGGCGATGACCCCGATGCGGTAGCGGGTGCCCTGCGGCGTGCGCTCGGGGGCGCTGAGCGGGTAGGTGTCGTTGTAGCGGGACTCCGCACCCTGCTGCCTGGGGCCGGTGCGGCCGGGCCTCCAGCTCGTGTGCGGGTCGCCGTGCGGAGGGGACCGCAGCCCCGGGCCCAGGTGCATGAAGAGCAGGAGCACCAGGACCACGGTCGCCGCCACCGCCACGATGGACCGCCATTTGAGGCGGAAGCGGGGGTCAGTGGTGTTGGCCATGGAAGCCAACATGGGGAGACCACCGACAGAGATGCGCAGAGGGTTCATAGGATCATTCTGCTCCAGTCGAGTGTAGCCCGAGGGAGCAGGCATGGAGGAGTGAGCACCAGCAGGAGCTGCAGGAAGGAGAGAGAGAAAGATGGTTAATAATGACCCCAATCAAACTGATTGACCTCTTATGTCTTATATCAGTTGTGGGCGGGGTGACTAGTACTACTAGGTGTCCTGCTTTATGCGAGACTGAACAGCATTTTCATCACATGTCCCGACTCCTGCATCCCACATATTGAGGCAATGTCCCACATTTTGATTGGCTCTCATTTTCAAAAGTCAAACTACAGCAGGACAGACGTTTTTTTTAAATGTGGCTCTTATCCAATCAAAGGGCTGATGTTTAATGTCTACACTACGCCCCAATGGGGCAAATTGCACCACAGAGTCGAAGAAGAAAATCAGATTTAGGCGGAATATGATAGAAACTACCACAAATAAATGGAAATACAGCTGCACAAAACTGGGTGAAAGCATTAAAGCGTTATTTTTCAATTTCACACAGGATGGAATACGACCCAATACATAAGAACTATGAAACTTTAGCTTCCTTTACTCTATTCACTTAGTGTGGGAGTTGGGAAAGTTACATTCAAATGAAAAGTCTTCTTGTTATGTAACCTGCATACCGGCAGTCTGATTGTGTGCTATTGAATCAACCAAAGGGCAAAGCATAGAGATCTTATGAGCTGAGGGGCAGAATAGACATATTTAGATAGACATTACATAATGATCTCTGCATTGTAAGTAACGTGCCAAGTGGGACAAGTAACATTGTCCCACACAACATACTCATTGTTCCACATTTGGTTTGTTGGGATCTGGTAACCCTAGGCTATTATCATGTCCATGATTGGGTGTCAGTACTCAGTATATTACCAAATATCAGGAAAACCTCAAACATAGTCCTGGTCAACAGTTTAACCCATTTAGAAATGTTATCTCCTGGTTCTTTGTGAAGAACAGAAAAACGAAAAAATAAATAAAATAAAGATTAATTTTAGAAATGTTTTCATTTTATTTTTTAAAATGTTTATCAACGTTTTTGGCAGTATAAGAGTTAAAACGTGAAAATGTGTGCAAACCTTTGAATATATATTTCTTAAAGCGAACATTTGTCAAATATTTTTTTCCAGAGACCTCCAGAAGCAAAGATTTGAGTTACAAATGTTGTTTCAAAAAATATATGTATTCAAAGATTTCCACGAATGTTCCAAGGTTTTTCTAAAAATAGCAGATCTACAAGCTCGTAGCCGCGCTATGAGCTTGTATATCGGCTATTTTTTTAATAGCCCAAAGTATAAAATAATGGTTATAGCAAAAAATCTAAAACGACACAGATGCGTTCCCGGTCTTAATGGGTTAATCCGCATTCTAATCAGCGCTTGTGTGATACAATACAGTATATTCAAATCAACTGCATGTTGAACCACGTCATACAAAACGAAGTGTATAGCAGGTCTCTGTTGGACTCAGTGGCTACCAAGACAACAGAGCTTTGGCTTGCTGTTTTTCTCAAACATCCAGTGAATCCACTGGCCAACACATAAAACCGCATCTATCTGTTCTCAGCCACTACTTGCTTTAAAAGCTAAATACCAGTTACTGTCAAATCTCAAACCATTTGTATCCTCCTCAGGCAATGTAAGCACAGATCTATCTGTAGATAATTAGCCTACATAACAATATATTGTCCAAGATCAAATACTGTATGTGTATGACTCTATGATCCATCTATGAGGTTACCAAAGAAGCACAGACATGTAAGGCTTAAGCTAAAAAACATTTAAACAATTAAATTAATTCTGAGATCGCCTACAGTTAGATATTCATACCATGAATAGTGTCCACACAGGCAGCTCCTTCATCCAGATGACAAGTCAAAACGCATTCATTCATTGAAATAGGACTTAAAAAGTCACGGTAAAACTCATAGGACTGTGTGACAGTCAGTCCTCCCGGTTACTGTACATTCTTTGAGGCGAACAAAAGCAGGAAGAGGCCGGGAGTCACAGGCATGTCACACACAGGTAATGTACCACGTCGACGTGAAAGGAGGGAGTGGCCCATTGTGTCCCTTTAGAAAGGGACAGTTTCAACAGGTAAAGCAGGAAATACACTACCAAGGTACTGTATTCCCGCTAGCCCCTACCCCCTAGCCTATAATTGGATAGTAAAAGACAGGCGGATGTGGCAAAGAGTCAAGTCAAACAGGTCAGGATCAGGAACGTCATTATCTAGTCTCATTATCCTCTCGGATCTATTCTGTTGAATGGACAAATCTCTATCTCTGATCAATTACTGTATATACAGACAGACAGATTAAGTTTAACCCATTAAATGGGATAGTTCACCCCCCCAAAAAAAAAGTGTTTCTATCGATTTTTTTTTGTTTTTGTCGCATTCCTAAGCCAATAATTTGATGACCAGCGGAACGGTAGGCAGCGTTTACGGTAGGAGACACAAAGGAGACTCTTTGTGTCTCCTACCGGAACCGCTGCCGCCTGTTATCAAATTATTGGCTTAGGAATGCGACAAAAACATATCCATGAATTCAAGCCTCTATGGGGTAACTAATCGATAGAAAAAAAGTCATTTTGAGGGTTAACTATCCCTTAAAGACCTGAGGCTAATTCTACAAATGCCTTCTAAATCTTTTTTTTTTCAAAAACAATAGTTTTGATTAAAATGATGTTGCTATATATCGTTGTTGTCGGGTGGAAACCTTGTAAGTCCAAAACCGTTATTTAAAAACGATTTAAAATACTGAAATTAGCAGATCTACAAGCGCCTCGCATCGCAAGGCGTTGTGTACTTGCTTGTAGATCTGCCATTTTCATGCCTTTTGTGAGACACTCTTGTATGAGAGCTTTAATTTAAAAAAAAAACATACAATTTGAAACATGGAGAAACAAGGTTTCTGCCCGACAGTGACGATATATAGTATCAACTAAAATGACACAGATGCTTTCCCGGATTGAAAGGTATAACAACTATATAGGCTTTCCAGTTCTAAATGGGTTAACAGTAAGTCATTAACTGAAGTCTAATACACAGTCATAAATGAGCTACTTTGCACCCGAAGGGCCTACACTAGGCTCCATAGCCTTCCATGACCTACTAGAGATTCCCAACTAAATTCCAATGACCTCTTAATCCAACCTCAGGAACTTTACTCCCTGTGGGACCAAACATGGCTGCATTTCTCTGAAAATGAGCGAGGGGAACCCGCCTCTCCTGAAAGGCTCTTTCATAACAGGGGCCCAAGCCAAACAGCAGTCCATTATGGCAGCATCATCAAGTGGCTGTGTGCTCTGACTGAGACAGACCAGCTATCCTCTCCTAAATACACAGTTTCATGAAGCCTGTTGAAATGTAACAAGATGACGTGTTTTAACTTCAGGGTTATTGTCACACACATCGCAGGTTTACAGGGCAGGCATAAAAGAGCGGGTGAAATTATTTGTTGTGCAGGCGAGTTATAAAAGGTAAAGAATAAAGAAAGAAACAAGGGAAACCGAGTCAGATAACAAGACGGCACGATGCCAAATATGCATGAGGTGCATGGTCAAAAAACAGAAATACAATTAGACAGAAATGCTTCTTGTGCAAGTAGAGAACCATTAGCAGCAGTCAGATATAAATAGCTGTCTCACTTTCTTGTGCAGGTGAGAGAATTTGTATGTACTGAATTCCAAATGCAGTGTACACAACACACACACAAACTAGCGTGACTTATATGGAACAGAATTCTACAAAGGAGAACACAGCAAGAATACATTTCTATGGTCCCCCTCTGAATAATCATAATTGTGCAGAATGCAGATCAGCTGACACCTACCCCTTCTCCTTCTTTTGCGTTGAACTACTCTCATCTCAAACGTTACTGAGTGTCCAGATCACTGCATTCAGCACTGTTCAATTCTACTACAGATTACGCATAATGCAACCGTGACTAAGGGTGTTCCAATGTTGGGACTGGGAGTGAACTTTAAGCATTATGATTGACAAAGTGCAAGTCCAAAGGTGCAAACCATTCAAGTAGTCTAGTGAATAGGCTCCTGTTGTTTACAGTTCGCCCAGAATCCACCAGTAATCTTGGTGAGCTCAGGTTATCCACCCACGCTAATGTATAATTAAGCTAACAAGGTTCAGGAAATCACATTCACAACAACCGGCTTTACCTGCACTTTTGAAAACCCACAAAACCCACAAAAATCCAGCAGGCTCAAAAATAAATCCATCATAAACAAATCTACAGTAATAATAAGGACAGCTACACTCCCACATATCAGAGCTGCTCCTATGATGCAATGAGGGAAGCTGGATAAAAGGCCCTGCCCAAGTGCTATCTGTTGATGATAACAAGAGGAAGAGATAGTTTTGGGGGATAAATCAATTACATGCGTACTGCACAAAAATGGGAAGGATCATCAACTCATATTGAAAACAAATTGCTGTTTGTTAACAGGCTGACACTTCTCTCTGTTGAGTTTATTCTGGGAAGATGACAACAGAGATCAAACACGACGGGCGTTTCGGCCTGCGGGCTGAAATGTCCGTCGTGTTTGATCTGCTGCAGGGGCTTATGATTTAAATAAACAAATCCTAAAAAAGGATCTAAGTGAGTGCTGGTATTCCTTTCTAAGTGAAAATACACATTAACATGAATCCAACATATTAATAGAAAAGACAGAGTGAAAAATAAACAAAAACATGAATCTACACAACACTGACGAGGATAGTGCTATCAAACAAATCTATGAAACCATCTGTGAAATGTAGTGGTGGGGTCCCTGCTTCATCTCTCTCTCAGCTAAGGGGTCCTTGGCCTGAAAAACATTGAAGACCCCAGCCTTAAACAACAAGCATAAAAAACACGTGCTCTCTGAAACTCTCCCTGCCTCGTGAACTATCCTCTCTCCCATTTGAGAACATCTGGGGAGATGGACTTCAAAGGAAAGTGATCACGCAGCACCAGTTAAAGAAGAGAAATGAAGCACACAGGTGTTCCAAGACAATAAATAGTTTACTGAGTGCTGTGGGCTATTAGGGTGGGATGCGGGTGGGATGCGCGTGGCATTCCTGCAACAACACTGGGTAATAATACGCTAATCACTGATTTACTAATCCTTAAAACATGGGTCTTCAACAGGGGCTCTGTGACCCGTAGGGGGTCCTCAGAGTTACTACAGGGGGGCCGCCAAAACTTTATCAAAATAAATAAATGAATAGGGTTCGGGTTTTTGGGTTGCCGAAAATAGCAGATCTACAAGCGCTGCGATGTGCTGTGAGCTTGTAGATCTGCTATTTTCAGCAAAGAGGTTTGGTGTAGAGGGGAGAGCCAACCAAGTACAGAGCCAACGGTCAAGTTATTTTCGAAAATACACATGGACATGAATCCAACAGTGATGGATTAAGCAAGTCTACGAAGCCATCTATGAAATCTAAGAAAAGTTTGATTCTGCAACACAATTTTATACAGTATGTAGTGGGGGGGGTCCCCTGCTTCATCTCTCTCTCAGCTAAGGGGTCCTTAAATGACCTGGAAAAACGTTGAAGACCCCTGCCTTAAAATATAATGGCAATTTAAATGGTACACGTTCACGGCACGAGGCTTATTTCATGCACGCACACAGACACAGTAATTATAGGACCCCCTGTATAGCCTAAATTTGATGGTTGTGACCATCTTTCCCCCCTCTCCCTCCTCTCCCCCTCTCTCTCCTTCTTCCTCTTTCCCCCCCTCTCTCTCTATCTACTCTCTCTCTTTCCACTCACTCTACCTCTCTTTCTCACACACACACACACACACACACACACACACACACACACACACACACACACACACACACACACAGCTAATTATTAACTAGTAGTACAGCTTTCCATGTAGCTAATACAGACTGTAATGCTGTCAGGGGGAGGAAGGCAGGGTTTAGAAGAAGTGCCATCACATAATGATGACATTCATAAACATTAACACACATCTCTCGCCATTTCCAGGTCCACTAAATGAAGTAGTTTGATGGGGACTTACTGTAGATGTTAGCTCTTCATTGAAACGTCCTAAAGAGGGGTTGTAGTTGGGATAACATTGCGTCTGCTTGCTTCGATTTGCTTCTTTGGAACCTTCAGCCTGCGTTCCGTTCGTTCAGCCATAGGCGTTCAGCAGGAAAATTACACATTACTTCCTGTATGCGGTGATGACGCGCATGTCGCGTACAGCCTGCGCAGCATTGGTGGAAACTGGAAAGTAACTAAGTACATTTACTTTAAGTAATGTACTTAAGTACAGGTTTGAGGAGCCTTAGATCAAGACGCCCGTAGATGTTTTTTTTTTTTTTTTTTTTTTTTATCGATCTACGAGAGTCTTAGCGACCACCACCAGCCCAGTTTGCCCTGAAATGTCACCAGGAAAACCCGTATTTCTCCGAACATGTACAAATGCAAAATGCGTGCTTACCCGCTTGCCCCAAATGTTAAGTAGGTGTCCGGAGTATTTGTGCAATGTATTAGTACATATTTGTGTTTTAATCCCGTCTATGGCCTAACGACACCACCCCCTCGTTTACTTCCTGTTGATATTGCGTGTAATTCCGGCTTTCACCAGATGCGCACCGTCACGGCCGCCCATTGGGAACTTCCGACAGAATAGGCCACATACGGGATTAAAACACTTCTTTATTGAAAAACGTGGACTAATACATTGCACAAATACTCCGGACACATAGAAAACATTTGGGGAAAGCGGGTAAGCACCTTATATTTTACATTTGTACATGTTCAGAGAAATACGGGCTTTACTGAATTACTGGTGACATTTCAGGGCAAACTGGGAGGGTGGTCGCTAAGACTCGTAGATACGAAAGTAAAAGTCAGACTCGATAAAATACATACACGATAGTCTTGATCTAAGGCGAGGGTACTTTTACTTTGCTACAGTATTTCAATTTTTTTATACATTTACTTTTACTCCACTATACTCTCAGAGTCAGATATTGTACTTTTTACTCCACTACAATTAGTAGAAGACTTTAGTTACTAGATACTTTGGATTATTATTACAAAACATACATTAACCAACAGACATAGAACAAACAGCAGAGGGCGCTGTTTTTCATTTTCAGTTGGCGATGGGTTGATGCAATATTTGACATTTATGCTGCAGTTTTGTGGTGAAAGGTCAGCGACAACTATGCACAGTGCACACCTCTAGGCTGCCAACCAGATTGTGTCTAACCACATTAAAAAAAAGTGTAAACTCATCAACTCAAACTCAAAACTAACCTAAAAGAATGGATGACCTTAAAATACTCGGCTAAGTAGAACACCTTTGAACACCTTGGTAGTAGCATCCTCTGCCCCAAACCGCCTCCTTCTGTAAATATACCTTTTGCTGCTACTGACCTTTTACTGATATGTATTGTATTGTATATGTATGTATTGTATGTCTCACTGATTAATTGAGTGCAAAGTAGACAAATTAATATGTGGCATGTAAACTGCATTACATGGTGGACAATTTCAAAGTCAGGTGCACTTCATAACTACATAAATGTAGCAAATACAAAAGGGAAGTTTCATCTAGTATGGGACTTATTTTTGTACATAAAGGTTTGCTGCATTGATCATATGTTGAAACAGATCACAGTTGATGTATAATCACAACTGATAATGAAGGGGTGTAGGGGGGTGTTGTCCGCTTAGCTTAGTTATGACTGCCTGTTTTTGTTAGGTTTTATTTATTTTATGTTGTTGGTGGTTTTTTGTTTAATTTATTTGTACTGTTGTGTTGTTGGTCTTTGTCTGTTACTTATGTTATGTCATGTGTATTTGTTGAAAAATAAATAAATACTTTAATGACAACAAAAAAAGTAGCAAATACTTTATAACTTACTACACATTGTGTCAGTTCAGGTTCCTTCTCTCTCATCAGTAATCGTTTCTCAAATATTTGCTTAAACACACCCCAAGGAAAGTCCTGTTTGAACCGGACGAATATATGGCTGAGTCAGGGCTGACCTCTCAAAACGTAACAAGTTTTTATTTGGCAAATGTAATTGTGAAATACCGTACATGTAACAGGATACTGTATGAGAAACTGTGTTATTCTAAAACCTCAGAGCACAGCATGAGACAGCAATGCATTTGTAGTCATAACTTGCTAGACTGTGAAATAAGAAAGGGTCCTGACGATACAAGTATGATTGTCTAATCCTGAATCACCAGGATTTAAAAGGTTTAAATTAGCTAATAAATACACCAATGTTTTCCATACTAATTATGTCATATGTCAACAAATTACTGAAATCGACATTTTGGCTTAACTGTTAAGTGTACTTTAAAAGTAAAAGAAGAATAATACATTAAAATTACAATAGCAAAGCTCCTTTAAAGGCACATTAAGAGTTTTGCAGAGGTAGCAGACAAACAGGTCAGGACATAGATATGGCCACCTTAATATATTAAAATGCACCATTACATACAGTCATTTGCAGCAGTGTGGGATTGATATACATTTTGGATAACGATCTTAGATTGTGTTATAGATATGCGATAAACAATCCCAAAGAAAGTAAGGCATGTTATTCAGTGCACAAAAGCCCTTTTCAGTTCAGTGGTTAGTTATAAAGCTACAGCAATACAGTAGTTTTCTAAAACGTTTTCCAATGCACCCACTGAACAATGTATGGGTTTGTGGAAAAATAAGAACAATGCTTAGAATTACGCATTTTCTGAAGAAATACATTCTAGGATTATGTTAACTATGCTAATAAAAAAATTAAAGCAGATTTATGTGCATTAGAAAGTAACACTAAGATGCATGCAAAATGTCCAAAGCTCAAGCTTTCATTTAAAATGCAAAGCAACTTTCCCTGCAACAGAATACACCGTCACATAATCCCAGATTTGTGCTTTGATATTAACCACATTAACCCTGATGTCCCCATTTGGGCAAATTTTCAAATAGCAGGTCTACAAGCAAGCTTGCAGATTAGCCGTTTTCATTATTCGTCATATGATGAAGTGTATAGGGCTTAAGTGGTTAAAAGCTCTTAAATTACTGCATTTGAACTTGAATAATTATGCAAAAAAAGTTAAAGGGGGAAAGTAATAATTATAGAGTTAAGCATGGCACAGTGCCTTCATCTCTTCCCAGGCTACTCACAATATACTCTCAGATTTCACCTATATCAGGTGTGGGTATAAAGCAGTAAAATAGAGCCACAGAATTACAAATAAAATAAAAATGAAAACCAAATTATACTTACAAACTAAAAACATAACAGCGTGATCGCACCCTCCAATGTGCAAAATGAATAAAAAACAACTTAAGTTTCAAAAAGGGAAAAAAATGTGGAGTGCAGAATACAGTTCAAACTGTAAATGAAAAAAAGGCAACCTCTTTATTAAGAAGGTTTCCAGTCAGTTTCACGTATAGGGCTCCCACTCGTTTACGTTTAGTATGCTGGAGGTTGGTATTCTCCAGGAGGACGCTCCTCACTTTGGGTGAAAGGTGACTGTTGGTAGCCCTGTGGGCCGCTGCTGGGGTACGGTGGATAGCTAGGTGGATATGGAGTGCTCTGGTCCTGGGCTGGGTCTGTGTAGCCCGAGTCCAAGTCACTTACACCCTCGCGAAATCTGCTGTAAGCTAAATATGTCAAATGACCCTGTGAAAGAAGAGGAATAAAAGTTACAGAATAGAAATCACCACTACTACTACTAATAACAATGGGCCCGATTCACTAAGCTGGTCGTAATTATCAGTGTAAATAACGTTTAAATAAAGTGACTAAAGGAGGGTGTATTTTCTCTAAGCAAAAACCGACGTGCAATTCACAAAGGGGTGTGTAAATCCCTGATATGTGCGGATCACAGTTGTTCCTCATTTTTGCCTGAAGGTCAGAGGCGCGTTCATATGGAAGATCCTTTGCATTGCTCCACGGGCCCATTTAAGACCATAAAGCTGTTTACACTCAAAATATGGGTGTAAACAGATTAGTGAATCAGGCCCAATGTTTAGAGCTGTGCACGACGGTCTGACATTGAAATATCAGTCAACTTGGCTGAGCAGTCAAATAATTTCATCAGGGGATATCGGGGGCATATATCTATCAAGTCCATGTCATTTTGCTAGTCAAATGCTGACCACACCCGGTACATGAGACAAGCTTACCCAGGTGACGATGGAGAAGAATGAGAAAGCTATTACAGCTTGAGCAGCATCAGTTGCAACAAAGCTCGTGTCAGTGGTGTGGGACCACTGGTTGGCCAGGACACAGAAGCAGATGAACCACAGGAACGTCCAGACTCCTATAGCCCAAGATGGAAAATGCATATTTTTTAATTGTCAGTCGTGAACCTGAACCATGTCATTTTAAAGCCCTGTTGAAATGGATAGAACCTTGGGCTTTATAACTACCTGTCCCTGATATAAAGGCCAAATATTGTTGATCACCAATTATTTGCTACTTCTGTGGTCTATGAGTGAGGAACCGTTAGTAGTGATTCCATTCACTTTTAGCACACAAACATGTACAAACAAAGTAGATTCTGCCAATATATTTGAACCCATTAAAACCTGAGGCCGATTCTACAATGTTGTTCCAGGGACCTCCTGAAGCAAAGATTTGAGTTAAAAATGTTCGCTTTAACTTTTATATATATTCAAAGATTTGCACAATTTTTCTAAATTAGCAGATCTACAAGCTCATAGCTATTAATTATATCTGCTATTTTTGAATAGCAAGTATTATACAAATAAAATAATGGTTAAAGTGGTTAAAATCTGAAATGACACAGATGCTTTCCCGGTTTTCATGGGTTAAAAAACAAATTCTAGTTAATGTGGGTGAAGTGAAAATGTATGATACATCATATTATATTACCCTTGACGTTAGTTCTCAAAACAGAAATTGATAAGTCACCAATATCGGTGCAATGCTGTGCTAAAAGTATGACTTTGTTTTGCCATACAATTAGAGTGAATGGAATCACTTCTTCTACTTCCATACTCACAGAGAACAGATATAACCAGGTAAGCCCTTTTTGCCTCATCATATGAAGAATTGTGAAACTCTTTGAAAATGTTGCCCTGTAACGCCCAAAATAGCTGTTTTTTTTATGCTTAACCAATACCACAATACAACCACAAGAGCTTGTGACTAAATAATAACTCAATTTAAATAGTTCTTTCCATTTCCATTTCCTGAAAAGTAATGGTTTTGGACATACAAGCTTCTGCCTGATGGCGACGATAGAAAGACAATTTGGCCACAAGGTGATCAGAAAATATTGCTACATTTTTATTTCCTTAAGACAAAAGTTGTGTTACTGTCATCATTGTGGAAAGTTTTCTGCTGTTCAGAAGTGGGTAACCTATCCTAGATCAGAATAATAATAATAATGTTTATTTTGTTATTATTCCGTATACAGTGACAGTCTATGATTTTAAATCTCACTCTCACCTGAGAAGACCAAATCACCAGTAACAATGTATTTTCTCTCTTTGGCATTGCTGATCTGGGGGAAGTATCCATCCAACACGGTGAAGATAACGCATGCCAGGAAGGCCAGAATTCCTATTCCTACCCCATAACTGCAGGCACTATCATTTTGGTTGTACATGCACGTGGTCGTCCCTCCTGTTGAAGGATTAACGTAGCCTTCCGCTGTGATAGTTGCAAAAACCACAATGGAAAACACCTGCCGGGAGAGAGAGAGAGAGAGAGGGGAAGAGAGAATAATCAATTATACTATAATGGTGGCAAGGGCCTCTAGGTTTGCATACTAACCAAAATTAAACCCTAGATATTTTGTTGGCCGGTGTTCCCCAGGTCTTTTATCCTTGCATCCCTCCTTGCGTTTACCTCTGCATCTCATCTCTTTGCCAAAAACAGACGATCTACAAGCTCACAATACGTTGCCACGTGATGAGTTTTAAGCTTGCCGTGTAGATATATTTTCACCAAATATATTTCCTTATTATGATAAGGGACACTAGAATGCAAGTGGCTAAGCCAGAGGGCTATGCACAAAGACATGCAGAGAGAGAGAGAGAGATTAATTGTACTAATTTATAATAGAGGCAACTGGGCCAGCCTCTAGCTTTGCATCTTAAGCCTGGCCTGGGGGCTTGTGCATTAAGATATGCATTAAGTCAAGCAGTTGTGAGACTGTGTGATGCATATCACATGATTCACATGGCAAGAGATTACCCACTTGCTGGTTCCCCTCCCTCCCAACATCACTTGAACATACTGTTATCTACATACAACGTTAAACCTAATATAAGAGACTTAGTTTGATGAATTCTCAGCTGCCACATTAGTGTGTAACTAGAGCCTTTCGATTTCAATTCCGGTTTTATCAACTGTGGGTTGTTGATAAAATCCCCTCACAAATGTCAAATGTCACATCACGAGGTTAGGTGGTGGAATGCATCACACGTTGTGTGTTTGTTACAGTTTGATCATGATACATCTGATCCCCAGGAAAAGATTTACACAACCAAATGCACAACAACAACAACAACAGGTGGCAGAAACGTTAATGTGACTTTTGGTGACACAGCACAACAAGAGCTAAAGTTAGCAGGTATATGCTAAGGCTAAAAAAAAGTTAAATACTTTACTGGCTGGCAAAAAGTTGACACATCATGTTAAACTACAAGGTGAAAGTCCTGGCTATAATAACAACTTGACTAGTGTCAATTATCTTGAGTGTAATAACATTAATGTATGCTACGATGTAAATACTGACTACAGCCCAGTTGTGTGACAGCTGGCTGACATTAGCCAGCTAAGCTAACACAGCACACACAGTAGTGCTTTGAAAAGGCATCATCACTCACCCAGCTCAAGAAGCGTAGGATTGTTTGAGGTCGTTTCACAAACCCCAGGACATCAAAGTCACCGCCGGCAAATGCCGCCCCGTATGCAGCAGCACCGCTTTCCATTTTCTCTTCCAAATCTGTCAGTAAATAAAGTTTGCCTTAATGTTCGTCTGTCCTGCTTGATGTCAGTATACTTTTGTTTTCTCATCAGTTCAGTTTCCTGAAACTTTTTTCTTTGACACCGCCCCTTCTTCTTTGAACACGTACTGTGTCACCATGAGGCGACGGGTCTGACGACCCCGTTGGTTTGAATATCCGGTCTAGGGCGGATACGGAAATGGTCTGTGTGTGACTGTATGTGTGTGCGTGGAAATTACCGGATATGGTAGGCGGGCTCTAGACCAGATCTGAGCATTGAGAAGCAAATAGAAACCGCGAAAGTTACCATTAACACACACTAATAAAATAGAATTCTCCTCTGTTTGAATTTTGAACTATTTTTCAGATGTTTGTTATTAATCCCTGGTGACGTTTTCTTTCAAATTCCAATTAACTTCAACTGTTTGGAGAATCTGAATCTTAATGATTTGCATGAGATACAGAGAGAGAGAGCCGACAAACTATAGGCATATCTTTGAAATCAGTGGCAGGTTGTCGAGGCATTGCATTGGCGCTCCCTAGTGTTGTACTTGTGCACATTTTCTCACATAAACGTAAGATTCTGACCTGAGTCGCAAGGTAAAGGTAAAGGTACTTTTCTGGGTGCAAGACAAAATGCCCTTGAGCACGTTCGATTTTGATTTAAGTTCTGGTTCTCACGTAAACAAATATATAATATATTATTATTAGTTTTTTTTACACGTAGGGATAAATCAATCTAAGTGGTAGAAGTAACCTATTGATTAATTTCAATACTGTATAATGCAGCCCTAACCGTCTAAATTATTTGGACGCATATTTCGAAGCCAGAGATGTTGGGTGCGTTCGGATATTGCGCACCGGAGCGCACTCGCCTATTAGTTTGTATTGGCCAGTGCGCTCAGTGCTGTATTTCCGAACGCACCCGTTGATTCCTGCCAGGCATAGTGTTACCACTTTATGGTAATTAACATAACTACACACACCTGTGCTTAATTCAAATGGAGGGGTATGGTTCATAAATGTTACCCAAAATAGGCATTTTGGAATTAATTGTAATTTTACAATATATTCCATTCCGGCCTTTTGGAATGTATGTTTTTGTCTATTAGGAGTAGGATACAGAGCTCTCTGACATTTCTTTGATATGAATAACCTTGATAAGGGTCTGAGAGGAGGACCAAGGGTCTGGGGGTGGGCTATTCATGTCACTAGGCATGGTTTCCTGTGACAGGAAGGTAGCATAATTTTGATTGTGAGACTATGCATAGTATGTCCACCATTGTCTTCATTTTGGGGAACATGCAGTGAAGGGGTTGTTGATGTTTTGTAGAGATTTCACTGGTTACTTCAGTGACAGTGACAGCTCATTATTTGAATGGCATGGAAGTAGGTTATAGTTTCCTTTCTTCTGATCTCAGATCCTGGTGAGAAAGACAATAACAGTAATTGCAGTAATTTGACTTTAACCAGGACCATGGCATGCAGCATTGACTTCAATCTTGAGAGTTGTGACATGGATGTTGAATATGAGTAAGTTTAAGTTTTGTATTATATTTTGGAACCTTCTTTTACCTTTATTTTCTCTCATCTCAGAGTGGCTGTTATTTGTACTTCAACTTTGATATTCAAGCATGTGCAGTGAACTGAAACATGACAGGCCTAGCCTACTTCTGCCAATATTAACTATGTATTTTTGTATTGGTCTTCATTGAAAGGCCCATATTAAAAGTCCCATATCCTTCTATAACCGTGTGAAAAAAGATGATTAAGAATAACATATACAGTCGTTTTGTAGCAGGTAGGCTACTTTTAGTGCTCTAAGTAGAATTTTGTTATGTTTCTTTTTGGAAGTCTGTATTGTTTATTGTCTCCTCCCTGCTGCAACTGTTTTCCTTGGAAACATTCCAGTTTCTCTGGGAAAGAGGCACATTCATTTCAGAGTGTTGGAGAGTGGTTCTCATAAACTCAATACATTTCTTTTAGCCTGCATTATATTTAACAAATCCAAATGCGGGAAAACATATTAACCCAAGCGTGTAAGAATGCACACAAGTCTCTGACTGTCTGTAATTGTTACCCATCACATAGGAACTGGGATGAGCGAGGCCGGAACTCACTTTGTCACCTCATCAGAGAGCCCTGCCGTCTCACATTTGACAGCAATCCTGAAACCATTGAAATGGAGGATTTTACTGAAAGCAGAGGTACATATTATAACTTAGAAGATTGTACTTGTATCTCTTGGAATGAGCGGACATTGCTCTGAAAACATGAAATGTATTTCAGTGCTTCTTAGTCTCAAGATTGTAATTTTCTTCCCCAGATAGACAAGACATCCAAACCAAGTGGTCATCTGCCACCCTGAAGGTCCTATCCTCCATGCCCAGTCGCGCTGCTGGTGAGATAATCTCTCAAGAACAGATTCTGCTCTCCGCTTGAATCTGTCGGGGGGGTTCGTCATAACGTGTACGCACTACAAGTGGGCGTGCCTTCAGATCAGGAAGCAGGCCGCGCTTTACTCAATCAAATGTAGTGGGCGGGATTTACTGTCTGCTCTCGCTTCCCACTGAAATCAAACCGAAACTCATTTAACAATAGCGTCCTCGTAGCAGACAATACCACGGAAAGATATTCACATTTTAACTTGCTCTTTCATCATAGAAACAAGTGGGCTTATAACCAAAACGATCCATGTTCTCGGGGAGAAGTGGTGTTAGTGTTCCGTGTAGAAATATTGTTAGTGGGAATGAAAACATAAGCGCACCACCGGAAGTGGAGCGCTGAGGGCAGACCAAAAACCCAGGTTTCCTTGCGCACGGGTGCTCCCGTAAGGGGCGGCCATAGCTGAGTGGTTAGTGAGCCCGCCTAGGGAGCCAGAGGCCCTGGTTGCCCCAGGTTCGATTCCAGGCCAGGCCAGCATATGTGTCGATGAAATGAAATTTGTCCCTGAGCAAGACTCTTAACCCCTAATTGCTCACAGGTTCTCATTGGAAACAAGACCACAAGGACTTTCATGAACGACCTGTTAAAAGGAATTATCCTTATCCTCCATTTAGCTCCCCCCAGAGCCAAGTGAAAGAGTAAAAAACAGCAGAGGGCGCTGTTTTTCCTTTTTATTTGGCGATGGGTTCCCAGATTGCTGGTGAGATGACACGCTCTCAGCGACTGCACAAGGTCGTGATATCTCTAGGCCTTATAATGCACACAAATATATACTTTTACAATTTATTATCCAGAGCGACTTAAACAAAGTGCAAGGTCAGAGTGAACGGCATGAACCCTAATCAACCAACAGGGTAAGTGGTCAAGTACAGGGTGTAACATTTGTTTTGGTTTTCTGTGAGAGATGAAAAAAAAAAAAAAAGAATTATCAGAAGATTCTTGGCTTTTACAGATTTTCCATGTTAATCTACAACGATCTGGTACCACTCAACCATAAAACAAACATGGGCAAATTGTCCTTCTACAGCAGTGCCACCCAAGTGTGGAATGCCCTGACCCCACCCCTCAAAAAATGTAGATCACTGGCTTCCTTTAAAACAGCCCTGAAAATTCACCTTTCAGGATAGTGAGCCAGACAAGATTTCATTATCGAAAGAGTGGGCAAAACCATACCTATATTAAATTGTTCATAGGGTCAATACGAGTAAATAAATATATGATAACCTTTCCACAGGAGCAGCTTTTTCATGGTTATCACACATTTTGTTATTTTCCCCATACGTACAAGACAGGTGAAAAAATTACAAAATTTAAAAAGGAGTTATCATAATGAAACTTCCTGAGTTGATTACTTACATGAAGACAATGATTTATCGTATTACAAGTTTTCTGAAATTGTATATCTAAATATGCAAATTAGGCATTTAGTCCATGAGCCAGAGCCCCAAAATTGAGCCAGATATTGAATATTCCCTCGTTAAAAACCTTTGACTCCAACATCTTAACAAAATGAAATAAGTATGTTGACTCTGGCTTTGTCCAATGTTCCAATGTTGATTCTGGAAAGTTATGCAAATGTGGGCATATTTTCCTAATGCCTAATTTGCATATTTAAATATACAATTTCAGAAAACTTGTAATACGATAAATCATTGTCTTCACGTAAGTAATCAACTCAGGAAGTTTCATTATGATAACTCTTTTTTATTTAATTTAATTTTTTCACCTGTCTTGTACGTATGGGGAAAATAACAAAATGTGTGATAACCATGAAAAAGCTGCTCCTGTGGAAAGGTTATCATATATTTATTTACTCGTATTGACCCTATGAACAATTTAATATAGGTTTGGTTTTGCCCACTCTTTCGATAATCATTGCTCAATTTTGGGGCTCTGGCTCATGGACTAGGAGGCCAAAGGGGGAGGTAGTTATCACTTCACCCTTAGACAGGTGACCCCCCCCCCCCAACTGTCTTTACCCCCAGTAAAGGGTTTTCCTACTCTGTACAAGTGTTTTATATTTGTGATGATATTGAATGTTCGGTGCTATTTTATATGTTGATGAATTGAATACCTAGGACCCCAATGGAAACAAGACCGCAATACATTTTTTGGTGTTATCCTTTAAGACAAGATGTTTGACTGTACTCGTGCTGTTTTTACATTTCTGTCTAATACAATATTCAATCAATCAATCAGTCTGAGTCATACTGGCTGTAACCTTCATCGCCCCGCACAGTGTACGGTACGCTCCTTCCAGAGTGTTCCAGACTTTCCTCTAGACTACGCAGACGCCAGATCCCCTGCCAAGACTTCTCTCGGTCCTCGGTGATGACCGTTCAAACTGACGGTGTTCAGGCGGATTCTGAGGAACACAGCCCAGAGGGTGGGCATCAATCCAAAATCCACACACCCACTCTCCTACTTGACACCCACATTGTTTTACACAATACTAGGATAGACCTGTTCCTCCCCTGTCCCAGTCTGCCCACTGGGAGTCAGTGTTGGCTGCATTAGCTGTCCTCTGAGCTAATCACCAGATAGTAGATCATTTGGTCATTTGTTATTTTATAATCCGCAGAAAACGAGAGAGCACAGTTTGTGTCCACCCTCCAGACCTCATCGGTGGGTGAGCGTGCGCGCATGCTGCGAGCCATGCCGCTTAGCATGGCAGAAAAGAAGGCGCTAAGGTACAGGAAACACTGATCAAGTGCTTAAAGTGTCGAAAGGCCTAAAGAAACAAAATTAGTTATTGACAGTGGAAGAAGTACTCGGACATTTTACTTATGTAAAAGTAGCAAAACTATATAAAATATAAAAATACTCTGTTACAAGTAAAAGGCCTGTGTTCAAAATGTTACTTGAGTAAAAGTACAAAAGTATTGGCATCAAAAGTACTAAAATGATTGAAAATAGCCAATCTACATGCTCACAACGCGTGGCTATGCGACGCGTTGTGAGCTTGTAGATCGGGCTATTTTCAAATAGCCTATGTATAAAATAGGGCTGAAGTGGTTAATGTATGTTTTATAATATAATTTATATATTTTTCAAATAATTGTAGTGGAGTAAAAGTACAATATTTGCCTCTGAGATGTAGTAGAGTAGAAATTGGAAATACTCAAGTAAAGTAAAAATACCTCAAAATTGTACTTGAGTAAATGTACTTCGTTACTTTACAACTCTGGTTATTGATACAGTAGATAGTAGAGCATTTAACTCACCTTTGATTTCACAGGAGACTGGCGTTCAGCGATGCCGAAACCTCTCTCATAAACAGAGATGTTCCGTGCTACAGTCGTCTCAAGGTGTACATTGTCAGGGTGAGTGACAAAAATGACAGTTCTAGATTCAAATATGAATATTTTACCTGTACTCCTGTATTAAATTTGCACGAGCATGTGATATGCTCATGATGCCTTGTGTTTGTCTATTCACAGACTTGGCAACACTGCTGGTTTTGTTGGCTGCCTTTCCTGGGCTCACTGCAGTTGTGGCAGGCTCCTCTTAAGAAACTCGGTGGGCGTTTTGGGACCGGCGTCGTTTCCTACTTCATCTTCCTCAGGACCATCCTGCTTTACAATGTCTTCCTCCTCCTCGTCAGCGGCCTGTTCCTGGTCATCCCTCAGGCTATCCACCCTCCTCCATCCGGCTCCAGTGACCACACATTCACTGGCCTCGAGATCCTAACAGGCACGGTAAGCTGGGCAGACGGGAACGCAACAGTTGATCTTGTTCCCAGCAACACAAGAATGATCATGAAATGCAACTGGAAATGTAGAGTTACAATAGTTAGTAATAGTTACTTTATTGACACAATTGTATAAAACATTGGGTCCAAACTATAATCGAATAACCCATGAATAAAAACTTTTAAAAGGTACAATACATTAAAATATACAGTACACAATACAAAATCCCTTTGCTCATACAACAGCAGCTTTCTGTTGCTCCAAAATCAGCTCGGATCAGTAAACTCGTGTCCATATTTCCATCTATACATGTGCCAATTTTACTTCAGTGTCATCGTTTCTTGAACCATAAAACCTTCCGCCTACGTAGATCCGGCATCTTATGTCAGAGTTAAATAATCTGTATTTTGCTTGTGTCCTCCTCTATCAGGGCTACCTCTCTCAGAGTGTGATGTTCTATGGCTACTACACCAATACAAATACGAGTTGTAGACCTGCTAACTTCACCCCTGGTGATACTGGCGAAGACTCTGAGCAGCCCGTTTGTGACACCGTCATTGGTTCCCATTTGATGCCATACAACATTCCCTTAGCCTACTTCTTCACCATTTGCATCGCTTTCTTAATCACCTGCATCATACTGGTCTACAGGTTTAATATCCTCCCCATTCTTTTATTCTGAGATAAAGAGTGCATATTTTTTGTGTGTGTGTAGCCCTATGTATCTTCTGTGTTTTTATTTTTAGTCATCATATTTGCGTTATTGCACCTCAGCATATCCAAGTCCTTTGGAAGAAGTTCCTGCGTGTTCGGCTCTCATGGGAATCTCGCTCTAAAGGTGTTCTGCTCCTGGGACTTTAAAGTGAGCAAGAAGAGCTCTGTTCGACTGCAGTCTGAGAACATCAGCACCCAGCTGAAGGTACACAGGCATTCCAGTGTTTGCTCACAGACGATGTGATCTCATGGACGCTCTGTCCAGAATGTCACAAGATTTTCTCTGTTTGTAATCACTTTCATGCATTCTCAAGCTTTATGATTGCGTTTTTCTATAGCATAAATTATGCTTAAAGGGATAGTTCAACCCAAAAAATATTTTTTTTCTATTGATTAGTCACCCCATGGAGACTTGAATTCATGGATATTTTTTAGTTTTTGTCGCATTCCTAAGCCAATAATTTGATGATCGGCAGCGGTTCCGGTAGGAGACACAAAGAGTCTCCTTTGTGTCTCCTACCGGAACCGCTGCCTACCGGTCCGCTGGTCATCAAATTATTGGCTTAGGAATGCGACAAAAACTAAAAAATATCCATGAATTCAAGTCTCCAATGGAGTGACTAATCGATAGCAAAAAGTCATTTTGGGGGTGAACTATCCCTTTAATATTTTCTTGCTTCTTGCAAACATTTCTTTCAAAATTTGAATATAGAGCATTCTTAGACCATAATCCTCCGTGGAGAAAAGTACATTACTTTATCTTCACGCTACATGAGCAGCATTCTTTGAGTTCTGTTGCATGATCATGTTTCGATGGCAATAACAATTAGTGACACAAACGGACTCTGTAAATGAATGCGCAGGAAGTGAAACCTGAGATAAGTGATAAACAGGAAGTTAAAAGTCTGTGGTGTGTCTGTGTGTGGGCCCTGAGAGATGAAAGAAAGCATTTGGGATTTTAGAGCAAGTTTGTGAACAGTCAATGCTTCACACAGTCCCTCGTACACAGTAAAATATTCAGGGTCAATTTATTATTTGTTACACTCAAGAGTTACATTAACACTGAGGATGTGACCTTGTAGAAATAATTTAACTGCCGTGCTGTTGTTGCCATCACATTTCCTGTGCTTTCTCTTTGCTTCATAGGAGCTGCTGTCTGATTTGATCTGTGGTGATGAGCAAAACAGTTGGGAACAACGACTGTGGCGCGTGACTGTGCACCTGTTTGCATGGGCTGTGTGTCTGTCCAGCATATCCCTGGGTGTCCTGGTGATCTACTTGCTCTCAGACCACCTGCACCTGGTTAGATACTGTGTGTGTGTGTGTGTGTGTGTGTGTGTGTGTGTGTGTGTGTGTGTGTGTGTGTGTGTGTGTGTGTGTGTGTGTGTGTGTGTGTGTGTGTGTGTGTGTGTGTGTGTGTGTGTGTGTGTGTGTGTGTGTGTGTGTGTGTGTGACTCACGTGGTACAAGCAGCGAAATATTGGTGCGGCAAGACTGCACAAGTTATGGTTATTATTATTACATGCAAATGCATGCACATAGGCTACTGTACTTTAGGTTACAGACTGTACAGGTGCTTTCTTGACCCACACATGCCTTGAAACCCAAGCAGTGTGTTTGCGTGCTGCGCCCACCGGACTGTCCGTTGTGGGTAGCGTGCAGAAGGGGGGGGGGGGGGTCTAAAAGATGATCGGCCCAGGGACCCACGTGGGGGTTAATTCGTCCCTCCATATATGGACATATATGTTTTTTGTTTTTGTGAGGAGTGCTGTACGAACAAAATGAATGAATTAATGAAAGATCTGGGTTTCTTGAAGAAATGTTTATGTTGGAGCAGGCTCTGGCCAACTTAATACAAGAGCAAGGGGGAAAAAAGAACTGTAAATTAGCATGCCGATTAATTGGTATTTTCTCTGTGTCCTCTCTGTGGTTTGTCATTTCCCCCCACAGCAGGGACAGAAAACGGTGGCTGTGGAAGGAACATATTTCACAGATGTTCATCTTCTGGTCCTGTCTGCTGTAGTATCAGGCATTAACCTGTTGCTCCCTGGCATCTTCATTCTGGCATCTCACATGGAAATCTATAACTCACCCAGTGTACGGGTCTATGTCTCCATCTTCAGGTGAGGAGAGGAACTACAACAAGTTCTCATTATTGTTTGATTGATTGATTGAATACTTTATTTAGAAGTTTGAAGAAAAAAGCACATGAAAGTACTGTTCAAATACAAGGTCAACTAAATAGGATTAAAAAAAAAAGAAAAGCCTATGGCTTGTTTCAACTGGGTGGACCCCAATTCAATTTTGAATGTAATTTTGAATGTCTAGCTTTATGCACCCTCCAAGACTGGCGTAAATTGTAGTCGTTGAAAAGTGTGAGCCTGTTTTTAATCAGAAGGTACATTTGGTACTGACGCTTTCTGAAATCTGAGCGGAATGCACACATTTCAGAAATTAAGCAAGGTTTTACTCACATTATATTTCTGTCGTCATTCTACTGTGTTTCCCATGAAACGGCCTCCAGGCTTTTCAGTGGTGATGGCTGATCTTTCAACAAACCCAAACAAGTGGAATCAGAATTGGAAAAATTTCTGGCATTCTTCCCAGTATCAGTGACAGCTAGGATTCTTTTTGATGTCTTTGAAAACAGGAACCTGCTATTAAAGGCTGGTGTCATTGGCATCCTGTGTTACCATTGGCTGGGGAGGATTGCTGCAGAACCAGTTGGCCACGGTCTCCAGGTACTGGCTGGTCATGGTTAATTTTGAGCCCTAAAGCTTTAATTCTTTGCATTCCAAACATGGCACGCAAGGCTAAACTTAAATTATTATTACTATTGGTTATAAGTGTGGTTGATATTCCGTGATTAATGCTGATAATGTAGTCAGTGTGAAATGATATTGAATAAACGAAACCTATTTGATCAGAGTGACCCAGGTGACCCAGGTAATACTGTACTAGTCCCATCTTTCCTTCCCTCACCAAATCTCTTGAAAGTAGCCGATAGCAACATGTAGATCGGCTATTTTCACGGACTGTTCGCCCCCCAGAATAGGGACTCTAGCGTTTGTGTGGTTAATGTGTCATGGTCATCATCCATCTCCTTTCATTCAGTGTTGGGAGAGTTTTGTGGGACAGGAACTCTATCGCTTCCTTCTGATGGACTTCCTCCTGACGGTGCTTTACACACTTTTTGGAGAGTTCCTGTGGAGGCAAGTAGAGTAAAATATCTGAAGCCCAACTGAAGTTGAAGTTAAGGCTTATTTACTGTTTTTAAAAGAACCCTCTCGTTTAATTAAGAGACAAGGAAGCGCTGCGTGGGTCCGTAATTATCAGAGGTTTCTATAATGGAAAATATTAATATCCAGTCAGGGTGAAGTGTTGACTATTTATTGAAGAAGATTCAGCAGAGTAACAGCATTACAGATCGTAGCATGCCTGGCAGCCCCTCGGGGCAGAAGACTCCTGAGGTGTATGGTATGGGACAGTACAAAAATGCTGACTGGTTAAGTTAAGGGCGTCCATACTAAGACGTACAGGCTTGTTACACTTATGGATCAGCTACAAGAGAACAGTGTAGTAGAAATGGAACTGACTTTGGAAATGTTGTTGTTAAATGACAGCAACAGGAGCTGTGAAAAGACCCCTGCTATGAAGTGAACATTCTATGGTCCAAATACAAATAGATACATAAAGAAAAGATTTTTTAACAGATTGACATTTTAAAATAACCAGTTCAGTTGTAGGTCAAAACATTTAAGTTCCTTCCCTTTGTGGTAGGCTGACATCCAAGTGACATCCACATTGATTGCTATCTTTGTCTCCCCAAGGCTAATTGCCAAAAGGAAACCAGTTTTTGACATCGCTCGTCATGTTGAGGAGCTAATATATGGGCAAACACTCACTTGGTAATTATTGCACATCTTTCTTTAGTCCTATATGTGTGGAATTCTTCCTGTTATAAGCATCAAAGTGACACTCTCTATATTCTGTCATTGCTAGGCTAGGTGTGCTGTTTTCTCCATTGCTTCCCGCCGTCCAGATTATCAAACTTCTGGTGCTGTTTTACATGAAAAAGGTTTGTGGGTCGGCAAGTGCAACGGCAACGCAATTCAGAACTAGGGCCTTACCAATGCCAGATTTTTGTCCGATCCCGATTTTTGGAGATTCCTACTCTACAAATTACCGGTGTTATGACTGATATTCTATCAAAATGTTTCTATTTTAGAAAACAAATTTCTTGTAAGAAAACAAATCGAATTAAACAAATAACTTTTTGATAAATCAAACAAACAAACAAACTGAACTGAAGTTTATAGATCTGCCTATAATTAGCTTCTAGATCTTCCTATGACATGGCCAAAATAGTGAGGCCACGTTGAACGCGCTAAAAACAAGGGACACATTGGCTGCATAATTGCCAATGTCATCAAAAAGGTCAATTACTGGCCAATATCATAGTCCAGCTAATATATCACGTCTAGCTCTATTCATAAGAACGCTGCATGTCTAGAATGGGAAACACAATGATACAGTTTCTCTGTGTGGTCCTTCTTTCAGACCAGTCTGGTGCTAAACTACCAGCCGTCCAGAAAGCCATGGCGGTCCAGTCAAATGTCCACCGTCTTCATGTCTCTGTTGTGCTTCCCCTCCTTCCTGGGTGCCGCCGTGTCTGTCACATACACCATGTGGTCGTGAGTGTTAATCTTTTTGCGTCACGCATTTCTTAGAATTTTGTTAACTCACTTGCTTATATGCCTCATTATAGAGGCATGCATAGATTCCACAGGCTCACAACATGCAGCAAATAGTAACCAAACCTGACAGCGATGCAGTTATACTGTCAAATCCTATGTGTTAATGAAAGTCTGAGAGTGTAAAAATTGTACAATTGTTACACTCTTACAGTTAGCACTCAGCAATTAACTAGAGTATATTCTCTGTGTGTTATTTACAGGATTAAGCCATCATCTGGCTGTGGCCCTTTCAGGAACCTTACCAGCATGTACCAGCCAGGGAAACAGTGGGCCCAGGAGCTTGAGAACACCAGCCCAAACCTGGCCTGGCTGAACTGGATCTACACCTTTCTGTTGGAACACCCAGTATTCATATTTATGGCTGCTGGGGTCTTTCTGTGAGTTGAGTATTAACCATCCGTGTGTGTGTGTGTGTGTGTCATTACTCGAGGACCGTCCGACCGATATGTAACTTGGCGTTTGTTATCGGCGAGGACACCCAGGGTGTGTTTTGCCAAGTGGGAAGTCGGTCGGACCATCGGTTGTCCAGAACCGAAATTCCAAAGTCCCTTTCTTGTCCATATATGGAGATTTTTGTTTCTGACTGCGTCCCTTTCATGCCCATTTATGGAGATCCCTGATGTCATCAATATGTCATAGTACTGAGGTCATACACTGGCCTCCAAGTACTATGATTCCTTCCTTCCTATGACTGCATAGTAATCTAGAGTAAAAATGGACTATGTGCACCCAATTCCTTCTTTGAATGTTACTGACTAATGCCCTCCACATTTATTTCTTCAGACTGGTGATTTACATACATGCTCAAATTATCGATGGCCAGAAGAGAATCGTCTGCCTTTTAAAACAACAAATTGAGAATGTGCGTATAATAATTAATCACATACTATGATATTGCCAATTCAACACATTTTGGTGTGCAGTAAATGTAATGATACATCAGATTGTGTTTGTGTGAAATAATGTACAGGAGGGCATGGACAAAAGGTTCATCATTACAAAACTTCAGGCCGTTTATGAGGACAGGAATCTGGCCTCCTCTTCTAGATTATAACCATGACTAGGTGGGTATATGCACTGATACATCCCTTCTGCTGTCTTTTACGCTGAACCCATTAAGACCTGAGGCCGATTCTACAAATACCTTCTAAATCAGAAGTTCTCACACTTTTCTCAATTTTTCTAAAAATGGCAGATGTACAAGCTCGCAGCGCGGCACAAAGTGACGTGCTGTGAGCTTGCATATCTGCATAGCCAACACAAAAATCTAAAATGACACAGACGCTTTCCCGGTTGTAACTCTGTTATGAGTGAGAGAAATATACAATAAAATAGTGCTACATTTGATGACAAGCAATGGTTATACCCTCCATTTCGGATTGGTTTTGTTTTAAGCTTCCTGTATTTGTTCATGAAGTGCATTTGATCCCAAACCCTTTTTGTGACTTGTTTAGGCTTGAAATGCAACTGACCAGAAGTCCCTAGAGGAGCAGCATAGTCCATTTTGGAATTTAACATTGCGTTGCTGTGGCAACATGGGGTTGCAACTGGGGTGGCAACTGGGGTGGCATTTCATTGACTTAATGGCAATATGGCCGCCGTGTGAATATGGTCTATTGGAGAATCACTGTTGTAGATTGCCAATGACTTAAAGGGATAGTTCACCCCCAAAATGACTTTTTTCCTATCGATTACTCACCCCATGGAGACTTGAATTCATGGGGATTTTTTTTTTATTTGTCGCATTCCTGAGCCAATAATTTGATGACCGGCGGCGGCTACAGTAGGAGACTCAAAGTATCAACTTTGATGAGTCTCCTACCGGAGACATTAGCATCTTTCCACCGGTAATCAAATTATTGGCGTAGGAATGCAACAAAAAAAAAATCTTTATGAATTCAAGGCTTCATGGGGTGTGTAATTGATGGAAAATAAGTCATTTTTTGGGTGAACTATCCCTTTAATAGTACAACCGTACATGTGCATCTTAAATATAATATCTAAATATTTGACCATAAAGGTTTCCTGTTTGGCCCATAAACAACTGTGAGACGGTCACCACAGGATAACGCCAACATCTCAAGGAAATTCAGCACCAGCATTCGAAATGCCTCTTCCACAAGCCATAAAGAATGTGAGCAGCAAAGAGTGTATACTAAAGCATATTACATATTGTAAATACAGCTATTAATCTACTGGGTGTGTTTCGTTAACCTGCTGTTTTCCTGTTTAATAAATGCTGTCATAATGGGTCCAATGCAACTATTTATTTATAGTGGTTTGCCTTAATATTGTTTACGTTTTAGCTTTACAAAATACTGTTGAAAATATGTAGACGACATCCATCATTAGAACAATATTTAAACAATTAAAGCTGGAGAAATTGTGACATTTTTGTTAAAATGGCAATAATCGTATCATTAAATGAATGTTGTATAAACAGAGTTCTGTGTAAGTGGACTATTGACTTACAGTATACTATGTCATGGACTGTGTCATACTGTGTTTCTTAATGTTGTGAGAAGTACCTAATGTATTAGGAGTACCTAATGCTATCACAGTAACTGTTTTTCTTTCATGCTTTGTAATTCAACCTCTAAGAAGTTGTTAAATCACTGACTAGGGGTCAGCATTAAATAATACAGGCCAAACTGATCAAATTCAGTGTTATTCCCTGTGACTTGATGACGCAATGATGAGTTTAGAAAAATGTAATGTTATACATACCAGGGAAACTCAATGGGCTTCACAAGAAAATACACAAATATACAATACAGTAATCTATAGAAATAGCATTTATAAACGTCATCCACACACACACCTAACCCCAAAGTGCCTAATCCTAACCCTGATTCCATCTTGAATCTTTTATTAAGCCTTTGCTCCAAAAATATTTTTTTAGCCCTGAAAATTACTGTTTCCCTCATGGGGACCTAAAGAATACTAAGCATTCACACCCACATGCATAAACTAAAACACTAGCCCCATGCCTGGGGAAATAGGTGAACAAGTTCCTCAGGTAAGCCAGTAAACCATGCTGCAAAACAACATAACTTCCGCAAAAGACTGTCATTAACGAAGGCCCTTCTCAAGTTGACAGTGTCTTTATGACTCGGAACATGCCATGGGAGACCCATCCCACAGTTTGAAAGCGTATATAAGATGGTCACAGTCTTCACTCCGTTTTTGTCAGACTAGACTTGGTTGATGAACATCTCCGTAATGGACACCAGTAAGTATCCCAGCAAATGGTTTCCTAATAGCATTTTATGGAGTGTCTGTGCAATAGTAACTAATTTAACATAAATATAATATTTTACGTGGCTGTATTCTATTATTACACTATTACATGCTAACATTAAAAGTAATATAACTAATTATAAACTTTAAATTATTTTGTTAGGCCTGTTGGGGGGGGGGGGTTAAACAAATGTCATATTTATCCAATGGTCTTTTTTTATGGTTAACAGTGCATTACACTTGTTTTATGAACAGATGACTCTAATACCATTTCTTCCCAGCAGATGAAATAAAACCGAAGAGGGTGTACATTTGTCTTCCCAAAAAACACATGGCCGGTTTGGCAAAACATTATAACCTGGTAAACAAACCCTCTTATTCCTTCATTCATTTCTTAATCTGTGGAAGAAGATGTATTACTATTAAGATATATCCTAAAGCTGATGAATACATTCTTCCACACTTTACCCAGGACCATGGACTGATCGTGAAGAAGTTGAAGCCTTATATAAATGAAGGGTACCTGCAAGCTTACTTCAGAGACTGGGGGACCGTCACAAAGTGCAAGGTAAAGATGGAAATGACTGTTTTACCGCTGATAGTTTTGTGTTGGACTGTTAAGCACTTTTTTTTAAATTGTTTTGTGAGATTTATTATAGGACTTTGACAATGGCTAAGTAAATGGACCATAACGTGTTTTTTTTTTTTTTATCCCTTCATTTAGATAACAAAAAACATCTCTCCAGAGGATAAAAATGGGATGGCCTATGTGAGGTTTGCTTCTGCAGAAGAAGCAGATAAAGCAGACTGGGCAGGTCCTCACTACATTGGAGGCACAGAAGTAGAAGTCAAGAGAATTGTTAGTCCAAAGGTGAGTCCCAAATCATGAGCTTTTATTCATGAGCTTTTATTTTATTTTTAGGGTTGAAACAATGATTTATTTTAATTGTTCCACCATTCCACCTTATTTCAGCTGGAGGATTCAGATGAGGAAACGGATACAGTCGAGGCTGTTTCACGGCCAAGAGTACGACGCTCCATGGGTCTTGGGTATATTCTTGAAGATGCTCAATGGTTAGATGATGAGGAGGAGGAGGAGGAATGAAGCAACATTTTGGAAATGGGCAAACAGGGGTACATATTAACATATCTTTATAATAATTTGTCTTACCATTAGTCTTGTTTTGCACTATAATGCA
Source organism: Gymnoscopelus braueri (assembly GCF_963280865.1). Lineage (NCBI taxonomy): Eukaryota > Metazoa > Chordata > Actinopteri > Myctophiformes > Myctophidae > Gymnoscopelus > Gymnoscopelus braueri. Next base: position 14,912,668 of record NC_137615.1, read on the forward strand.
AATACAGTTATGAATTGTCATTTGTCTGTTAAAACCAATAGAATCATGTAGGTTTTAAATGAAATGTTTGAAAATACAATATATAGGTATATACTATTTTATACTGTTGTTCTGTATTGACGGTACTTCTTATTGTTTCTCTTGCCTTTGTATTGCTGTATACGACAGTACTTTCCTTACTCTGTACCTGTCACTCTGTAACTCTTAATTGCTGTGCTGCCTCTGGGCGACTGAAATTCCCCCGCGGGATAAATAAAGGAATATAGAATTTGTCATTTGCTATGTAAGTGATTGGTTTGAAGATTCAACAAGAAATAAGCAGAGAAAAGTGTATTTTTCAGTTGCATAATGGTCTGGTAAAATCAAAAACATGAATTGAAAAGAAGAAGCCTATGCATATTTGGATGGATTGTGAAACAATTGAAATGAGGCTGTCTGTATACTGTCAGCATCTCTGTCAATGATTCAGTAGCCTTTTGTACCATCAAAACATGAGGCCATTAAACTTATTAGATCTCTACCGACTATGTGACTATGGTACATTTGGTGGTCAAAGGTCAAGGTTACAATCATGTATTTGCTATTAAGCTGTGTTCCAATTCAGGGCAGTGTAGGAGGATACATTGTTAATTTCATCGACTAAAACTATGGCGAAAAATGTTCGTCGACTACCTTTTTTCACTGACGAAAACTGAATTAAAACTAAATAAAAACTAAGCTTTGATGACTAAAACTAAGCCTAAATATAGTGACAATTTTGTCAACAAATAAAAACTAGACTAAAATGTTAGGGAGGGACTAGTGGAGAAGAGATCCAGTATGTAGAACTAAAAGACAAGTCATTTTATGTTTGGTTGCACTGGGGTGTTGCGCTCTGAAAATAGCAGATCTGCAAGCTCGTTGTGAGCTGTAGATCGGCTATTTTCAGCATGCAACCAAGTGTAAAATCAGGCATTACGACGCCATCAAGGCCTGCCAAAATACATTTTTGGCAGGCAGACAAAATCAACTGTAGATTTACTAAAATCTTATGATATTTAGTCAACTAAAACTAGACTAAAATGAAAACTTTTCAGATGACTAAAATATGACTAAAACTAAATGACATTTTATTCAAAAGACTATGACTAAACTAAATAAAACTTTGCTGTCAAAATGAACACTGGGAGGATACTGCATTAAAAGCCTTGTCTCAAGCTACAGTATAGTTCCCTGGTAATGAGCAATGCGGCTCTATATGTACACAACAAGGTTGTACTCATTAGGTGTATAGGGGTCACCTGGGGGCCAAGTGGTTAGGGCACAAATCAAATGGATGCAAAATTCCCAGATCACTGATCAGTGACAGCAAGCGGTTCGATTTCCAGCCAGGTGGGCCATTGACTGTATGTTATGATTCCCATACTCTCTCCACATTTCCTGTGTCTCTCTACTATCACTGTCAAATAAAGGCTGAAAGAATGGCATAAAAATAATTATATTAAAAAGTAGTTGCATTTGTAGTAGTAGTACCTAGTAGTAGGCCTAGTTCTTTGTCCTAGCTGTAGTAGTAGCTTGTACTATACTATCATTGTCAAAGGCTGAAAGAATTGGCCCCAAACATTATTGCATAAAAAAGTAGAAGTAGGTCTTGTTGTAGTAGCCTAGTAGTATATGAAGGTAAGTAACAGGCACTAGCGACATCTGGGCACCTCGATGTAAAATTAAACTATTTTTTTCGAAATGTTTAAAAAAAATATATTTGGAAAATGTTTTCAAGTAAAGTACAGTATACATGATTAGAACATGCTTAAACATTCGACAATTAAGGTTTAATATTTCTACAATTGCTACAGATTGTTACAAAACCTGTATATCCAGTCATTTTGGGGCATAAACAAGAAGTTGAAGGATAAACATTTTGGACAAAATAGCCATCAATTTTACATCAAGGTGACCAGATGTCTATAGGGCCACTGCCCACCTATCCTGTATCCACATAGAGTTAAGTGTATCCATTATTAATATTTACAGGGTTTTTTTTTGTCTCGGGGGCGGTACGTTTACGTCATGACGTCGAGCCTATCAGGACCAATCATAACGCAGAGCGCGTATCTCCCGGTAGTGTGAAACATCATGGCGGAGAGAGAAGACACTGTTGAGTTCAAGAAGGTAGGATAGACAACAAAAAAGCTACATTTTCACGATAATTATGTATATGACCAGAATGTTTATGATGAGTCCCTAGTGTGGAAGCCTCTGGAGTGTCTATCTGTAGATTAACTTTACGCACCACTCGTATTGCAACGCCCTATTAGTGTGTGGATCAGTTCACTTGAGCTATGGAAAATAAACAAGTCGTGTGAAGACTAGCCCTGATGACAGTCATGGCTGAACTTCAACCTAGTGTTTGCACTTTCTCCCTCTTTAGCCCGTACATGTACATAAAGGTTCAGATTTCAAATATAAAGTGCTTACCCCATGGCCACGGATGTTGCAATTCGGTACGGGCCCCCAGAAGTACCCATATCTTCAGTGGTTCAATTAAAAAGCATTGTAATCCGATCGGTGGGCATTTTCTCATAGGGTTATAATGTACCAGAGTGCAATATACCTCCCAACCGATAGGGTCGCGTAGTTGAAAGCAGAGGAAAATGGCCACCGATCGGATTAAAATGCTTTTTATTGAACACTACGGAAGATACGGGTACTTCTGAGGGCCCGTACATAATTATAACATCCGTTGCCATGAGGTAAGCACTTTATATTTGAAATCAGAACCTTTATGTAGATGTACGGGCTGTGAATGGAGAAGGTGCAAACACCAGGTTGAAGTTAATCCATGAACTCCATGAAGCGTGTGATGATGACCTCACACGCAAGCACTTCTTTGGGTTATTACAGCCTCTTTGTGGTTATTATTCACTAATCACTTACCAGAATATCTAGGATTTGAATTGATAAGATTTAATGCGAAAACGTTACACTAAAACGATTGACCATCTGGCACAGAGAGCTGTACTAGAAGATAGCTGCAGTGGTGGAAAAAGTACTAAATAGTTTTACTTAAGTAAAAGTATCAATGTAGAAATACAAGAAAAAATCCTGCATAAAAAATTGACTTGAGTAAAAATACAAAATTATTGTCATCAAAATATACTTAAAGAACCAAAAGTAAAAATTTGTTTTCAAATGCATGAAATGTATAAAAATCTTTTGAAAATAGCAGATCTACAAGCTCACAATGCGTGGCATCGACGCATTGTTTAACCCAAAGTTTAAATAGGGCTGAAGTGGTTAATGTATGTTTTGTATATAATAATTCAAATCTACAAAGAAACCAGTAACTAAAGTTTTCAAATAATTGTAGTGGAGTAAAAGTGGAGTTAAAACAATATTTGCCTCTGAGATGTAGTGGAGTACAAGTAAATGTATTGAAATTGGAAATACTCCAGTAAAGTAAAAGTACCTCAACAAGTACAGTATTTGAGTAAATGTACTTAGACTCCCAAATGGCGACCGGAACTATGTAATTCTGGGGGAGTCTCTGCCCTACGCCTGTTCCCTATACGTATTTTTAGGTAGGTATTCTTTTTTCTTTTATTTTTTATACTTTTTATTTGTCTATATGCAAATTACAACATAACTCCATTATTTTATTTTTCTAAATAAAAATTTAATCTTTTGAAATTTCCCCAAGGTCTCTGTCAATCAAATTCATAGTCTGAAACATTATACATTCTATGATTTGGTTTTGTGTCTTCAGTGCTGCCCTTATACATTTCTTAGTAGTAGTAGTAGTAGTAGTAGTTTTAAATGGTTATTAACTGAAATGTATTTGCATTTAGCAGCCTGTTCTGATATGTATTCTGTTCACTTTTAGGAAACGGTGAGTAAACTCCTCTCGAGTTTCTTCAAGGAAGAGAAAACTAAACGTGAGTTGAGTACTACTTTGCTACAAATGACTTAAGCCTCATTTATACTTTGCTGTTCGTGTGCTGGTGTTACCTGCCAAAACAGCAGATCCACAAGCTCAAGACGTTGCTTTTGGTAAAAAATAAATGGTAAATGGTGCATTTATATAGCGCTTTTATCCAAAGCGCTTTACATAGACTGTGCATTACATTCACCCATTCATACATACATTCACACACCGATGGCGGAGGAAACCATGCAAGGCACCAACCTGCTCATCGGGAGCAATTAGGGGTTCAATGTCTTGCTCAAGGACACTTCGACACTAACTCTGGGGGAGCCCGGGATCGAACTGGGAACCTTGCGGTTTCCAGTTCACTCTTACCCGGCCACTCTACCCCTGAGCCACCCCTGAGCCACTGCCGCCCCACCCCTGCTTGATGCTACACGTTGTGAGCTTGTAAATTGTCTAAATTGCACCGCCATCATACACCAAAGTATAAATCAGGCATAACAAAACGTGACAGTGTTGCAGAGCTATCTTTGATTCTAATGACTGCACAAATCACTCTTTCACAGTCAGTAGCGATGCTACAAAACTCATGGCAGCGATGCTGAAGGTTTTTATTGAAGGTAATCCTCATTTCCTATGACTTCATATAGTCTCTCTATTGTAGGACTGGGCAATATATTGATATTATACTCTGTATGCGTGATATCGTCTGGGATCTTGTAATATGATGTAGCATAAGTATTGTCTTTTCCTGGTTTTAACGGCTGCATGACAGTAAGTGATGTAATTTTTGGAACTTACTTGACTGTTCTAGCTGATTTCCAAAGTTCCAAAACGGATGAAAAAAATATATATTCAAAGATTTGCAAACATTTTCATGTTTTAAAAAAAAATAGCAGATCTACAAGCTCACAGCGTGGCACTCGGTGCCGCACTATGAGCTTGTGTATCTGCTATTTTTGAATAGCCATAGACAAAGTATAAAATAATGGTTATAGCTAAACTCTAAAATGACACTGATGCGTTCCCGGAATGAATCGATTAAACCCTTACTAGTCTGCTGCCTGTTAATTTTCAGAGCTTGCAGAGAGATCCCTGAAACAAGCTGACGAGGAGGATTGTGACGTGGTGGACATAGAGCACTTTGAGAAGATCCTACCCCAGCTGGTGTGTATATAGCACAGTGGTTCCCAACCCCTTCTGGATCAGGGCCCACTTAAAAAAAAACGTTAGATTTCACCCACCCAGCTGACCACTTAACACGGCGGCCGATAGGTCCGATGGAGGGGTCACGTGCATTTTCAGAGCATGCTTATTTTATTGGATCAGTGGAACTAGCCTAGTATACTTCTATTTATCGGTATCACAATGAAAACAAAATGTTCAAGATTTTAAAGAAAAAAATATAGTTTTACAAATACCATTTTATTAGAATAAATGTTTGTATATTATCATGTTTTGCCATTTTTATTTGTGTGCCCATTTTGGCAAATTTAGCGCTTCTACAAGCTCGCTGCATGTTGTCTTAGAACCTAGTTATTAAGTATTTTTGGATTCTTTTCAGCCTATAGTGACTAGAAAACAAACATGTTCATGGTTGTCAGTGAAGGTGGCACTAGCTCACTTCCAATACTATCAATTAGCATTATGTGTATGTAAATGTTGACTAATCATTCCAACCTTGTAGAACCTGAGAATCTGTGGTTAGGATCATGGGTTTGTAGCACACAGACTGCAGTAGAAGCCACACTTGTTAATAAAAAATGTGAACATCCTGTTAATTGACATTTGAAATGAAACCCAGAACGGTTTCTTGAAAAATCCCCCTTTTCATTTTCAAGCTATTGCAAAACATAATAATTTAAAATGTAGAATTACATGTTGTGATTTAACAGCCTTTTGACCAAGTAGGCCATACTGTATGGCAATACAGTATGCCCTACTCAACTGTATTGTCTACACACATACACCATTACCCAGAACAGCCTTTTTGATTTACTATAAATGTGATTTATTTAGTTTTTTTTTTTTTTCCCCCTCCTAGTTGCTGGATTTCTAGAACAACTTGCCACAAGATGGAGCCAGAGTGCCGTCTGCAGTAGGATCTCATTCAGTTTTCCTGTTGTCTGTACTTATGTTTTGCGCATTTAATTCGCTGTGTATCTGAAGACTATAACATAAATGTCGGGGCTTAACATTTCTGAGTCATTTTATTCATTTCTGACGTTTGGTTTTAAAGAAAAAAAGCAGCAGTGTTGTCCTCAACACTTCATGTCTCCAGCAATAAGGCCCACCTGTGCTCCTCTCTGCAACAACAGGTGCTTCCAGCATGCTCTCCGGCGCCCCTCATCAAAGCCTCCTGGAGCAGTTGGAAGCAATTAGAGTAATAAGGGGAGCAGCCAGTCCCTTAGATGATGACAAGTGCCAGGAAAAGAAGGAGTACCCCCTCCGGCCACTTTGAAGTTCCCTTTTGCTGTCCTGCGATGTTTAGTTAGAGGTGGGGGAGGTGGGGTGAGGGAGGTGGGGTGCAGTGAGGACCTCTGGTACAGGGGGGGAAAGTTGAATGGAGTGTGCGTGCGCGAGCGCGTGTTTAGCCAAACATGGCCGCGGAGAGAGAGACCACACGCGTAGACATTCTGTTTGAAAGGAAGCATAACAAAACATATTGGAACATGGCCCAAGAAGAGTAGGGTGTAATTCTGAAGGTAAATAAACAGCGAGGCGACTAGTACGGAGGTGCTTTCTCTCCCTTTCATCACAGCAGAAGGGGAAGTTGGAGATGCGAGGGGGTGGGTATAATGTGGGGCTTTCTTGCCCCGGCAGCCTCTTGATGGTTTTCCACCAGCGGTGTGTTGGAGAAGGCAGCGTGTCTTCACTCTGAGTCAGCATAGCTGCACAACACCTCACACTTATTTGTTTGTGTTGCCGACGGGGGTGAGTCACTGTGCTTACAACTGTCGCTCACGTACGTGCAGCTGGAAGCAACTTGGGGTGAGGTAGAAGTCCAGGCTCGGCCCAGGTGCTCAAAGGACACGCTACCTGGAATTTGACCCGGCACCTTTTTTCAGTAGGAGTCGGTGCATTTGCCTTACAGCAGAAAGACAAATGACTTGTTAAACAAGCAGCTCTAACCTACGGCACATAACAATTTTTACATCCTGGCTCACAGGGTAAATGCCACAAACGCAACAGCTAACACCCACCATTGCTAGATTGCGGGAGCCCATGGACCGCATGACTGTATACTGGATGGTTCTTTCCCTTGTTTTACACCCCCTATTATCAGTGTCTCTAGACTATTAAGCACGATTAAACATTTGAATGTGGTGATATACAATCTGTTGAAATTGTGGTTTTGTTTGTATATTGTTATGGGCTATTTCTTTCCCACATAACAAATACTTTCCCACAGACCATGGAATACATAAATAGCTCTGTCTGCGCACAGCTACAGCCATTAAATTAATGCGCACGCCATGTGTTTTTTTTTTTTTTTTTTCTGTTATCTTAACTTCACCTGTAGTTATCCCATCAATTCTCTTTTTCATGTAATAAAACGCATTCCCACCGATTTACATTCTGGATTTTCTTTTTTTCTTTCCAAAATACGTGCTCTAGGAAGGTCTCTTAATGGAGAAGTAGTGCACTACTGTACAACTTTACTCCTTATGCATCTTAGTGGAACAAATTACATCTGAAGGCAGTATTATTAAACATACGAAAGCAGTTAGGACAAGAATGGGGAGGGGCGTTGAAGAGAGTAATGAGTTAAAGCTTTTCTTGATCATACATTAAAGGCAGGGAGTGTCGACAGCCAGTCCAGACGCTTTGGAGAAGCTCTGGAGCAAGAGGCTTTTCCCAAGAGACATGCTGATTTGTCTCCGTCCCACTGGCTGCTCTTGGATGATGTTGCACGTGGGATAAGGCCCTGATCATTGCGGCAGATATTGATATGATTGATTTGATCATAATCCGATACTAGTTTTTTTATAGTGTCAGCATCCAATTCCCTGTCACCCAGCACTTAGCCTCACTACCCGGCTATCCTAGATACTATGTGACACCTTACTCCCATAACTGCAATATTAGAACCACTTAAACCCTATACCAGGGGTCTTCAACAGGGGGTCCGGGACCCCTAGGGGGTCCTCAGAGTTACTACAGGGGGTCCGCCAAATCTTTGTGATATGATTTTTTGTTTTACCTTAACCACTTGAACCCTAGCATCCCTTTTCCGAGGAGAATTTTAGCCAAAAATAGCAGATCGAGGCGTTGTGAGCTTGTAGATCGGCTATTTTTGGCAAAGAGGTTTGGTGTAGAGGGAAAAAAGAGCAGACCAAGTAAACAAAAAAAGTATAATCTGAAACACAATTTTATACAATATAGAGGGGGTCCCTGCTTCATCTCTCTCTCAGCTAGGGGGTCCTTGGCCTGAAAAAGTTGAAGACCCCTGCCCTATACACTTCTGTTGACCAGGGTCCCCCAGAGCTAGGCCTATCTATACTTGGTCCCGTTCTTTTTCCCTCTACACACCAAATGTCTTAGCTGAAAATCTATGCAGCGCTTTGTGAGCTTGTAAATCGTCTATTTTTGCCAAATAGAATAGGCTTCATGTGAAGTACCTTTTCTCAGCCACAATGTCCCCGGTTGGTAGGGACATTTCCCTTGCAATATCAAGGAATTTCATTAAATTCAAGAGCTAAAACAAATAAGTATCAAATAAACAAGATCCAATAAAACAAGAGCTTGTACAAATAATTGACATCAAGTATGCAAGGCTACAATCATTTAAAAAGAAGCTAGTGTTCTTGTCTATAAAAGAAGCTAGTGTTCTTGTCTATAAAAGAAGCTAGTGTTCTTTGTCTATCAAACACACCTCACATCTTTAATCAGGGGAACTGCAAACACCTGTACCAGCAGGCAGTGGTGTAAAGTAACTTAAGTACATTTTCTCAAGTACTGTACTTGAAATAAAAGGTTGAGGTATTTGTTACTTTACTTGAGTATTAACAATGTTCAATACCACTACACATTTCGGCCATTTGAAAATAGCTGATCTACAAGATCACAATGTTTGTAGATCAGCTATTTTCAAAAGATTTGAAACCTTGTGAAATGCATAATGAATACTTTCTACTTTTGGTACTTTAAGTACATTTTGATACCAATACTTGAATTATTATTACCAATACGTACATTTTTAATTCCGGACTTTTACTTTTAACAGTATTCCTAGTTCTACATTGCAGGATTGATACTTTTACTTAAGTACAAAATAAGAGTACTTTTTCCTCCTGTACCAGCAGGACTGAGACAGCAGAGCCAGGTGATGCAGCAGGCCAACAGGTGAGGAGGTTATTATAACAGATTTGTTTTGTGATGCGATAAGTTATCATAAGGTAGCCTATTCTAACACAGTTTTATTGTTTGGGGCACATTGGATTAAAGTCTAGAACATTGATTCTCAACCTTTTTAAATTCAATGACATCCACATTTCATATGCATTCGGCCAGACCCCTCTTTGATAATATGATGTTTGTTTTTATCCCAGGGGCCCCAATCTCGGAACACATTTATTGTTTGATGATTTGGTCATTATTGGTTCAGAATTAACCCTTTAGAAAATCGAGAAAAATCGTGAAAATGTGTGCAATATATATTACTATATATATTTTTTTTTAATTTTTATTCAAAATATATAAAAAAAAAACTGTTAGGATTTAGAAGACATTTGTAGGCCTCGGGTCTTAATGGGTTAATTTACTGTCTATGTACTTTAGGTATAGAGATAACAGTTAGATGTGGATAAAAATGGCCATTGTACCTTCTCTAGTTGTACTACTTGTACATGTGATAATGGTGAAGATTAGCTATTAATCATTTAGCTGGGGACCCCATGGAAACCCTCCAAGGCCTCCTCGGACCCCACAGTGAGAACCACTGGTCTAGACTAAGTCATTAAAGTCAGTGGTGTAAAGTAACCAAGCACATGTAATCTAGTACTGTACTTAAGTACACTTTTGAGGTGTTTTTACTTTACTGGAGTATTTCCTTTTACTTCTACTTCACTATATTTGAAAACTTTAGTTACTTTGTAGGTTTTGATTATTATTACAAAACAATCATTAATCACTTCAGCCCCATATATACTTTGGCTATTTGAAAATAGCAGATCTACAAGCTCGATGCGTTGCGTTGTGAGCTTGTAGATTGGCTATTTTCAAAAGCTTTTTATACATTTTATGCATTTGAAAACTTGTGAAATGGGACATTCTGCATAAAGAGTACTTTTACTCAAGTATATTTTGAACACAATGCTTCTACTTATAACGGAGTATTTCTATATCGCGGTATTGATACTTTTTCTTAGGTAAAACAATTTAGTACTTCTTCCACCACTGATTAAAGTAATGCTTGGCAAAAGAAGTTAACAGAATATGTATACTTTTTTAAAGGTAGTCTACATGGAGAATCCAGCTATGCCTACAGGGAGCCTACAGGAGATGCAGCTGGTGCAGACGCCAGGTAAGGTCTAATAATGACTTAGTGCAGCGATGCCCAACCTGTGGGCCGGGACCCACTGGTGGGGTCATGAGGATATTGCAAGTGGGGCCTAAATAATTGGCAAAACAAGATTTTATTGATAATATAACCTTTAATATAAAAATATAATGTACAAAAAAAATATATATATATTTCTTTAAAACTTCAAAAAAGTTTTCATTGGGATACCAATAAAAAGGAACTTCAAACATACTATGTAAGTTACATTGATTGATTCAAGCTGGAACACAATCAATTGATCATTAAAATAAATAATAAATGCTCTGAAAATGCATGCAGCCCACCCACCTGTACAAGAAGATGTTGGTAACCACTGACATAGTGATTATAACAGTGCATTTCGACTCTGTTTATTCTTTGATGTACATTGTGGTGTAAGGCTACTGTATAGTTAGTAGTACTAGTGTAAATAATCAGCAACACCATGTTTTTTTATGAATGTGCTCATGACTACACTCTGCTCAGCATGACTTGCGGGCAAAATATTAAAGACCCATTAGTTTTGCAGTTTGTGCCTGCCAGTCAATGCATTTTGCTCCATGTAGCAGCAGGGTTGTTGGTTGTATACTCACTGTACAGGGCAATGCAAAATAAGAGGAAGAATTCTGTCCCCACCCCAATATTTATATACCAAACCTACGTCCTTTCCTAGCTCTGGTCCATAGCGTTAGGAGGAGAACTCCTTCTAAAAGAGAACTCCTTCTATAGTATTGCTTTAAATGTTTGTTGTTTTAAATACCGTTTTCGGTTAATTTCTCAGGCTTCTTGAACTGACTGCACTAAGCTGGAAAACGAGGGACAGAATGTAGAACAGCAATAACATTCACCAGTATGTGATAAAATCAACACTTTAGCTCTTTAGCAGTTCTAGTGGTGATGAAGGGGTGATGTTGCTCTTGGGTGGAGTCGGCTGCATCATTCTTTAGTGTCCTCGTGAGGGTAAATTAGGAATTATGTCAGCTTTCACTCCCTAATTCCCCACTTACTGTTCCCCCCGTTTTTTTCTGTTTCAGTTGAAAATGACACCGCTTCTTTCTCCTTTCCAACATTTTGGTCATCTCCCTGTTCCTTTCTTCTCAAGCCCAAACTTTTTAAGTGCTCTGTCGGTGACAAGTGATCATAGTCCACCCAGAACAATTGTTTTCCTGATGGCGGACCCATTCGGTAATAGTATTCAAAACTGCAGTTTATGTACCACATCAAATTTAAAGGCCCTAAGGTGGCACATAAAACCTTCACTTTTTACAATTCAATGCATTCATAAAAAACATTTACTGTATCTTATACATCATTTTGGTTACAACTGTAATCAATTCAGCACTGCATGGTGGCCCTTGTATTCTGTGGACTACAGCTTTATGGTCTTTACAAAGTTCATTTGGAAAGATTGTGATTGCGAGCAGTTTCCATTCTCTAATTCCTGGCTAACGGGTGACAGAGGAGGGGACATAAAAACAAGACGAAGCAATGAGTGAAACTCTACACAGGTGTCATCTTCCGTGCCGGTTTAAGTAAGCGAGCCACTTCTTATTATGGTTTCATTTGTACACTCTCAGAGTTAAAACAATACTTAGGATTTTTACAGTGTAGATTTGGGTCTCAAAGATACAAATATGATCAAACTGGTGAGATCCATGAATTTGAGATTTTTTTGAAGAATCACTGGAATATAGAACTTATCATTTCAGCTTGGCGGTTCTTCGTGCGTATGGATACATGTGTATTGACGTGTGTGTGTGTGTGTGTGTGTGTGTGTGTGTGTGTGTGTGTGTGTGTGTGTGTGTGTGTGTGTGTGTGTGTGTGTGTGTGTGTGTGTGTGTGTGTGTGTGTGTTGTTGTAGATTTCTTTGGCTATTCAAAAATAGCACTCGGTGCCGCGCTATGAGCTTGTAGATCTGCTATTTTTTTAGCTTGGCGGTTCTTTGTGCGTATGGATACATGTGTATTGATGCGTCGGTGCCATGCTTGTGTGTGTGTACTGTGTGTGTGTGTGTGTGTGTGTGTGTGTGTGTGTGTGTGTTGTGCTGGATCTGGTTACGGCTGTGATGCATTAGTGTGCAGGAGCCAAGAGGCCCTAGTGGCCCCCTCATGGGCATGGAGCTGTCTAACCATGGAGGAATGCTGGGGACACAGTCAGAATGCATTCCTCATGGACAGTCCACACTCCCTGTGCTCACACGCAACTCACGCAGACAGGCCATACACAACCGCTTGAAGACTTACAAACACATATGTTACTCGCAAACATTTACAGCACCGTATAACAAAAACACACACCATTCACGTGTGTGCGCGCGCGCGTGCGTGTGTGTTTGTCGGGGGGGGGAAAGCTAGCGTGTGTGGGGAGAATGTAAATAGAGAGGCGGTGGCTCGGCTCTGCTGTATATACTGCTGTGACATGCGGGGTGGTTCCTGGGGGCCTCTAGGACCCCTCTCTAAGGGGCCCTGGTCCTCGGGCTAAGCTTCGTTAGGGAGCCACGGGGCCCACGCTGGGGCTGATTAGAACATACCTGGCGGTTTCAGCCACTTGGGCGCTCGTGCTGGGATCACCCCTAACTGGTTGTGGCGCTTGGCAGTTAGTCCGGGGCTTGGAGATGGTGTGCTGCTGTGCTCGGTGTATCGGGCCGGGGCTTTGGTAGCCACGGGGGGCGGAAAGGGACTCTTCCGGAACCAGTGAGGTGGATGATAGGGTCAAAGACCTTGGCATGCAGTTGAGGAGAGGAAAAAAGGGGAGCATGAGGGATGTACAATTAGGCCCGGGGCTGGTCTATTTTTGGAAGCCTTGTACTACTACCTTAACTACACCAGCCTCCATTTCCCAACCACGTCCCTTCCATAATACACCCCCCCCCTCCCTCCCCCGTATGGTGGCCTACATGGCCAGGGCATAGGTGATAACAACAGAGTAATCCCCTTACATAACACTGCACAAACTCAATGAAAGAAAGCCGTTCAATTAGTTTTGGGCAGCTGTCTAAAAATAAAGTGGCTGTTTGGCCACGGTGACGTCAAAAGTGATGTGGGGGGGGGGGGGGGGGGTTTGGGGGGGGGCGGACTCGTGATGAGCTGCTCAGACCCTATGAGGCCTTTGAGGTCAGCGGAGTGCTCTATTTTTAGGTTACATCAAAAGCGGGTGATATAAAAATACTACTGCCCCAGACCCCGAGATCGTCTGTCAATCAAGCTTAGGAAAGCTGTGAATTGTGAACGTCATGTGGTTTGAATTATGAGAGGGCCGGTGTTTGATGACATATAAAAAAGAACAAGTAATGACTGAAATCTCTTTAGCTGGCAGCGGGGGTGCACAGTGAAAGGTTGCCCTTTGTTAGACTTGTTACAAGACTTGTAGCTCTCAGCAAGTGGCTAATATTCCTCACAATAGACAGTGGGGACAATGGTCAAGCTACAAGTTCATCATCGACTCAACTGAAACAGCCAAGTGCACGGAGGCTTTTAGCATCAGAGCAGATCAGATTCCCTCTCTTGTTGTGAACTGATCAAAGTCATGGTAAAACAAACACTATGGCCAGTAAAGGGCCCATTCCCCGTTTACGTTTTTGTTCAGCCTCTGCTTTAACTTTCCACAACAACATCGCCCAGAGTCCAATATGTCGATGGTCTTTCCTTCATAAGGGTTGGTTGGGGCCACCGGAACTCCAGATTACTCCGGTGAGTTAACTGGACAGTTTTCGTGTGGACAAGAGTTCGCAGGAGAGGTCGGGGTGCAGGGGTCAGGCTGCAGTGTTGGTCCTTGTCATTAAACGGCTTCCTGTCTGCTGTGCTCAACAAACACACCATAATCCCCGGGTGTTCCATGTTGAAAGAAAGCGGATTTCTTGCGCTCTCTGAGATAGGTGTGGATGTCGCCACTCCACCTGCAGTTAGACCGTGACACCGGTTAACAAAAGTTCCTGAAACCCAACACCAGGAACGCTGCCTCAGCCTTTAGTCAGGTGGGGTTGGACTCTAATCTGTCTGATTTGCATTTAAAACATAACCCACAGCTATTTCTGAACTGTTGCGTCGTTCCGTTGCATAATATTATGTTGTGACCGTCTAACATCCAAGTACAAAACCAGAAAAAGAATGGTTTAAAAACAAATGTTTTTGATACAATGGCATGCAAAGATATAGACGCTATCAGGGGCAAAAGAAATGCTTTCATGTTGTCGATGTTATTCCTCAGGATAAGTGCTGCACCGAACGGATGTGACTTGATATCTGACGATCTTAGGCCCTTTTGTGTGAACAACTCACAAGCCTGACAGCAATTAATGGAGAGGAAGTTTGCACTGAAGCATGAACAAACAGCCTCACCTGTACCCACTCAAGCCCTCACTCCCCCTTCATCCAATTACACAAATAAGGGGTAAGGGTATACAGTGAGTGGGCATAAGCCGTTGGACAGGATGGCGAGGCGTACGTTTTGCACAAGCAGACAGTTGATCGGAAATCACATAGACGGATATATGAGCAGGTACAGGGCTGTGAAGAGGAGGTCGACAAGGATGAGACTCACCTTGTCATATGTCCTCGTTTAGCTGTGAAGGGAAGCCCTACTGAAGCTAAATGAAATAAAACATAGAAATCTGGTTAAAAGGTAGGGGATCTACGGCAGGTTCACTATCACAATTTATTTTGCAGCTATTGTCGACTGTGTATTTTGAGACAATGTTTTATGTGGCGTACTTTCCGATGTATAGAGGGCATCTGCCCACAATCATTTATTTAATCCACAACAGGAATGTTTTATTATCCAAATATATCAGGTGCATCAGCGATCCCACTCACTTTCGGACTTTGAAGGTGCACCTGTTACATGCATCATACAATTCCAGAGAAAGTAGCAGTGGTGGGGGGTGGTGGGGGGGGCTGGTTGAAACTCAAGCCCAGGTCAATAAGAGACGCAGCAGGGTGCTATGATTTGAGGTGTCTCTTTTTCTCACAGAGAGGGAGAGGGAGAAGCAACTCGAACCGTTTTTCTTCCCCTGGCAGGAAATCTAATAAAATAAAAAAAGAGGCAGACTAAGCGAGGTGATTTACCAACCTGTCTGGACATCAGAGTGGAAATAAACCAGAGCTGCTGGAAATAGGCTGGCCCGGAGGAGGACAGAGGTAGTACACACATGTGGCACGGCACAACATTTTCAACATCACACACTGGGCTGAGGCCCGGGACACTGCACGCTACTCTCTGTGTGCTTCAGGGGACAGGTGGCCCGCAAACATGGATGAGAGAGCCTGCGTCTGAACTCTCAAGCAAAGTCTGCAAATCACATGGTGTTTCACTGAAACGCGGGACCTGCTCGAAGCGAGACCGTTGAGACCGGTTTGCGCGGCTTAAATTCTCGTCGTGGAGGTCCGGAAAACGAGACCCAAAAGATGAGAGGGGTTGACCTTTCGTGTTGACCCATCTCGCTCTGCCACATCTCCACCTCGACACAGTTAAAAAAAAAACTCAATGTTAATTTAACTCTGAGAGTGTACACATGAAACCAAATGGACCCGTATGGGTCCATTTGGTTTCATTTGTGCACTCTCTGAGTTAAATAAACACCTAGGATTTTGACAGTGTATCTGTTGGAGAGAGAGAGAGAGAGAGAGATACTGTAGTGCTACTCATTTCCAGACCCGAAATGTAAACTCCCTCCAAAAACAGCAACAGAAACAGATCCAATCTCGACGAGCTGTAATTTAAAAAACGCCTCCCCCGGAAAAACAACAATAAATTTGAAAGGCCTTCAAAAGAGCCCTCCGCCGCCGCACGTACCTTTTTGTACATAAAACAAATGCACCGCCGTGTTCTAAAAAAAAACCCCACTTCAATCGCCCGCCGCGATGATGGAACACACATCTAACGGCACGGCCGAGACAAAAGACCACAAGAGGTAGCGAGCGGTAGAAAAGAGAAAGGTGCTCTGTTGTATTTGACTTATGGAGCCTTTTTATGGTGTCTAACTAGGGAGCCGTTGGCTGAGAAGCCTTTGGCCCTCACGTGTAGTATTTTACTCGCTCTCTGTCTGATTCCTTCACTTTCTAAGTGGTTGTCGTCAGAGAGGCTCTCTGTGGTGGTGGTGATGTCATCTGATGTGGTGCTTTTAGAACACTGTTTCTCCACGTGGGGTCCAGGGACCACCAAGGGGTCTTTTTTATTTCCAGGACCCACAGCAGTATTGATTTCGACTAAAACTATGACGAATTGTTTTCGTTGACTACCTTTTTTTCACTGACGAAAATGAAATAAAAACGAAATAAAAACTGCTGTAAGCTACGATGACTAAAATTAAGACTAAATATATTGACAATTTCGTCAACAAATAAAAACTAGACTAAAATGTTAGTGAGGGACGAGTGGAGAAGAGATCCAGTAGAACAAATACAAGGCATTTTATGTTTGGTTGTGCTCTGGTGTTGCTCTGAAAATGGCAGATCTACAAGCTTGTGAGCTTGTAGATAGGCTATTTTCAGCATGCAACCAGGTGGAAAATCAGCAATCTTATGATATTTAGTTGACTAAAACTAGACAAAAACTAAAACGATTTAGATGACTAAAATTAAATGGAATTGTATTCAAAAGACTGACTAAAACTAAATCAAAATTTGCTGTCAAAATCAACACTGACCCACAGTTTGATATGCATTAGGCCACCGACCCCCATTTGATACCATTTTTATTTTATTTTATATAATCTCTGTGACCCCAATCTACACTGTAAAATATGAGGCTGTACAAACCTATACTGTACGCCTACTGCTTTGGAAACCAATTATGATTGCATCCCACTATGAAAGGCCGCCCTAAAGTCTTTGCATGGGTCCTGCAGCAGTTAATTTACAAATGTCCCAGTTTTAGCCCCTACATGGAATCTAGATGTCACCAGACGTATCGGCAGTGGCGGAATGTAACTAAGTACATTTACTTAAGTGCTGTACTTGAGTACAATTTTGAGGTACTTTTACTTTACTGGAGTATTTCAAATGTTGTGGTATTTTTACTTTACAATTTGAGGTACAAATCGAATTCGCAGCGCGGTTTTTGAACATTTTAGAAGAATCTTGAAAGTGTGAGAAACTACTGATTTAGAAGGCGATCTGTAGAATCGGCCTCAGGTCTTAATGGGCTAGAATGGCCCACGGAAACGGAAGAGGGACCACACACACACACACACACACCCCAGTAAGGCTTGTGGTGGAATATTGTACACTGTGAGGGCTGTGGAACCTTCAGCACGGACATCAATAGGAGGGCAATATCCTGCGTCCTGAATCCATCAAGAGACACACTACGCCATGACATGTTTGAGTGACCAAAGAGAAAAGGCCAGGTGTCGTCCCCCGGTCCTCTTTCACTCCACGCAACCCACACCGTAAAATACCGGGCGTTAATTTATCTCAGAGAGTGTAAAAAATGTACCTGTGAGGGTCCATTTTTGTACACTCTGGGTTAAATGAAGACTCGGGACTCTGATCCAACTTACTACAGGGAGCTATGCAATCTATTGGCACAGGAACCTCCTGAGCCACTGAGCTGTGGAAGTGTGTGTGTGTGTGTGGTGTGTGGTGTGTGGAGTCAGTGGACCTACAATAATAGTGCTCCCCAAACCAGTGCTTCTCAAAGTGGGGTCTGGGAACCCCCCAGGGACAGTGGTGTAATGGTGATTTATTTTTCAGCGGTGCACCGTGCCGTACCAGCGCGTGCGTGTGAAAGAATACTGGCCACACGCCGTGGCGTCCCGTGCAGCGAGAAAAACACCACTGTCCAGGGGTCGTTACGACTCGTTACGCCCAAACAAGGCGTCCCATCGCGAGCTTGTAGAGCGTCTATTTTCACGATTCGTCGTACAACAAAGTACACAGGGCTTAAAGGAGTAGTTCACCCCAAAAAAAGAGACCGGTGGAGTCTCCAGTAGGAGACTCAATGGAGACTCTGCAAGTCTCCTGCCGTTCATCAAATAATTGGCTTAGGAATGCGACAGAAACAAAAAAACTCTGTGAATTCAAGGATTCATGGGGTGTGTAATAGAAAATAAGTCATTTTTTGGGTATTGGCCATTTTAAGGAGTAACTACTCCTTTAAGTGGTTAATTGACTGTGGGATGGGGAAGAAATGTTATCAAGTTTGAGATTAAATTCTGTCTGTGAGAACAAGAGACAAGAACTGCAGCATTAGCAAACGAAAATGTCCGGAATTTAAGTGGTTTGGGTGGGGGGATGATTATTGTCCCAGATAACAGATGTTCACAAAAAAAAAATGGTGGCACCATAACACACTCTCACTGTGTCAACACAACAGGGATGGTGCAGATCAAATCAAACGCCTTTTTCTCCCAACAGTAGTAGGCTCATTTACATCCGTCCGAGGTCATGGGAAGACTTTTACACGCAGGTTATTTTATGCACTGCTGACCCAGGTGTAGAAAGCACAGGAAGGACAGGACATGCACAGCAGCGCCTTTTTGAGGTTGCGAGAACCTCGCGTTTGCTGACGGTGTCCGTATCTCCTTCCTCCATCTCTCTTTTACTTGAAGAAATATTGTCACAATATGAAAAGGAAGGCCAGATGCGCACCAATAATGTAAAAACAAAGCCATCTGAGCAATTTTATTCTTCATCGCATCCCTGACACTGAGAGGGGAAGCAAAAACCTGTTCACCTACAGCTGAGTAAACTACTTAAGTCTATCTTATATGACTACAGACATGATTTTTTAAATGGGAAAACCCGAAAATGTGGTAATGATACAGATGGACAAACATGCCAATGTTTGATTGCTAGACTTCCTTTTGTTATTTCACTCTGTGTTTGAAGTCTTACGAGAAAAGGGAGTAAAATCGTAGCGAACTGTCTTCAATTTCTGCACTTTCTCTGCACTTGAGTCTCCACTCGGGTGATAAAATCTCCTGGATGGGATTCACAGAGGCTCTGAGCTCTGACAACATTCTGCAGCTACCAAACACTGTGACACTGCAATGGAAACCGGCGCCTTGTCTCCGCTGCGGATCTTGTATTGTCTTCTCCGGCCAGCTGTGTTCAACCTCGGCCACAATAAGATAAGCGCTGTGTCTGTTTCCTGCGTTGGCCTATAAATACGGCCAAATCACTGTCTAATGTGACTGGAGGGGTAGATGTTACAGTTGCACCCCATCCACCGCGAAGTCCAAAGACTGTTTACACAGTTTGCATTCATCTGTGCTGCTACGTCCATTTCCCAATTGCAACCAGTCGGTCGCCAGGCCTAGTCTGGCAGTTTACGTTGTGGAGCCCCTCCACCATGTGGAATACACTCTTCACCCTCTGCTTGTTTCGTGACTGCACACAAGCAAATAAAAAGTGAAGATGTATGTCCGTGCGTATTCCATAGAGCAGCGAGCCGGGCAGGCTCTGGATCTAAACAGACTCAGATGATTGTATATGTGGCGTCTGTATAAAAAAGTGGAACGTAACGTTATGCTTTGATCTGCTAATTATGGTGGAAAATAACCTGGCATAAAAAAAAAAACTGGGCCATTCCATTTTATTGCATTACCTGAATTTTCCACCTCGCAAACATCACTCTTCTCCTACACTAAAAATCGGACATAAAAGTTACGTAAAGGTTGAAATCCGTCAGGCGTTGTTCTGTAAAAAAGCACATTGTTCTAAATGTGTCGGTTGCAATCGCAAGAATAGAATTTTAACACAAATTTTATGGAATTGCCCCTTTCGAATGCAAATGTTTCTGACTTTCACATCTTTGAACATTCGTAACGGTGCAGACATTTTGAAAGAATGCGCTGCGCCGCTGACGCCCTATAGTACGGTACAGACCATGAGTGTGTCTGCCCTCCACAGGCAAAACTTTCAATTAATGTTTAGCTGTCATCTTTATCTTGCAAAGCCTTTGTGCTCCTCAAAGGCATTAATACCTGAACCTTGGTGATGCCTTTAATTGCCATTTAAGCATTGAGTGGGCTGAACAATAAAACCCTGGCTGAGGGGACGCTGTCAGGTTTAATGAGGCCCTCGGTGAAAGAAGGCTGCTGTGTCGGCTCCACCAAAGGCTGCTCCCTGAATTCACCTCCAGCGGACCAGAGTGGTCCCGCAGGGAATTGATGGGCTGAGGGCGCACAGACCGTCTCTCCCCCACTGTGGGAGTGCGAGGGGCTACGGTGGCATTGGTAGCTCTCGCTGTGAGAGGGGGACAGAAAGGCGCAGAGGTGCACATGCAACAGGGGTGTCTGCCCCGCATTTTAGGGAAAGGTCATAACCATGGTGCCACAGAACCAGTGTTGCCATGTCTGCTTATTATAAGCAACTTTGGGCTTGTTTTTCTGTGAAGTTGCTTGAAAATATTGGTAGTTGCGTTTTTTTTCTCATGTCTCATGTCAAGGACAACCCCATTAATATTGTATTTGTCCTGCAGACCCCCATCTGTAAATATTTTGTGCCAGAGACCCCTGTAACAGATTTGTGTTTCTGTTCCTTTTTTCAATTTCTTCTTTGAAAATGGCAGATCTACAAGCTCACAACGCGACGCATTGTGAGCGTGTAGATCTGCTATTTTCAAAAATCCGATGTATATAGGTTTAAAGTAGCCTACTCATGTGGCCTATGTAGTCGCTTCTTTTGGGCTTGTTTTCGTAGACCTGGTTGCTTATTTCTCTCGCAAAATCTGGCAACGTTGCACAGAACTATACTGTCAACAGGGCACTTTGACACAGAAAGCCCGGCTATATGGGGAGTGGGGACCAGTGTTGGACAAAAGTGAGTCAAAGTCTAGATACTCCTGGTCAAACATTACAAAAAAATGTGGTTAGTTCTGGAGTACTTGCTTCTAAAATGCTATTACAAAGTACCTGCTTAAGTATTACTTAAATATTACTAAATGCAAATCACAAAGTACATTTCTTTTTAATATCAATGCATTGCTGTATTGAACTTTACGTACCCCCCCAAACCAGAAATCTTCAAACAATATTGATAATAGTGAAAATAGCAGATCTACAAGCTCACAACACATTGCGTTGTGACACATTACTTTCATCATTTGAAATAGGGCTTAAGTGGTCAATTCGTAATGTACTTTTTTCCCTTCCTTGAAATGTAGTGCAGACAAAAGTACAATATTTGTCTGCGAAATGTAGTAAAGTTAAAGTCACCGTGGCAACTACTCAAGGTGCCACAGAACTGCTGTCAACAGGGCACTTTGACACAGAAACCCCGGGCAGTATGAGGAATCGGACCAGGAAGGAAGAGTTCTGCATTCTGCACCGCTCTTCCACATCAGCTGACTGGAAAGAGAGTAATGCACCGGGCCTTCTTCCAGTGGCTGACGTAAAGAACATACAGTGCCAATAAAGGCAATGCAACAGCCACGGCCACATAGCTACACATATGGAGACAATGACATGTATCACAATAGGAAAACAAAGGAGAAAAAAAAGCAAAGCAATGACAACTGTGAAGTCCAGGCCCATATTTAAGAGGGGTACATGGTTCACAGTTTCACATGGAGTCCTCCGCCCCCAAACCCCATTCCAATTGCTTTGATTCTTTATTCATTCCTTTCTCCTTTAACCCCCCCCCCCCTCCTAACCCCCTCCACCCCATGCTTAAGTCCAGCTGACGGAGGCTCTTTTGTCCACCAGCACCCAGGCAACAACATCAAAGAGCTGCTGGGTATAAATGCATAGTGCCTGAAAAACGAAACAAAACAAAACAAAACAAAAAACGAAACAAAAAATAAAGGAGTCCCGGAGGGGATGGGAGCCCGCTCCCAGGAGGAACCCCGCATACGGAGGGACCAAGTTACGCACAGGAGGAAATAAACACTCAACGGAGAGAAGGAGGGATAGCAGGAGAAAGGCAGAATGAAAGACAGAAAGAATCTTAACACGCCCTAACTGTCTCAATAGCAGTCATTTGTCAGACATTTATCATCATTACTGAATACACAAACGTGTGGGCTAGGTCATTCTCAGTTTAATGACAACAATAAACAAATGGAGAAAAAAAAGAGAGAAAAAAACACATTAGACTTTGTATGAGGCCATTATGACACCTTCATTGTGCTTTATCATCAAAGCCCATTAGGGGACAGTGAAAGCCCGTCATTACCGTTCACAACCACTTCCTCATCCGGTGACAATTGAATTGGTGACTAGATGGATTGCCGTGCAGGACAATGTCACGCTTTTCTGAGCCGAATGCACTCCTTTGATCTCGGGGGATGTCCCAGAGAAGCTTAAACAAGGCCTGATATGTTAACAACCAGCCTCAGTGACTCGGATTCTATATCCTCCACCTACTGCCTTGCAAGTCGATGCTCTGAAAGGGGAAAGGAGGGGGGGGGGGGGGGGGCGTAAGGGGAGATAAAAGCTTTTCACCCCCCCCCACCCCCCAACCTCTCCCTCTGGGACCCCATGTGGAGTCACGGCGTGCTTCGTCTCGTACCCACAAAGTGCCCGCCGATGACACGCTGACTCCAGGGGCTGGCACCAGGTCCCCAGCCAGTGCCGGGCCAAACCCTCTATTCAGCGAGACAGCGGAGACACTGCTACATCGGGCCCACAGCTTGTAATTAAAACTCCTCAGGCCTCAAAGAGCACAACATCTCCATCTTAATGGTAGGCTTCCCTCTGAGGCATCGGTTTAATACTAACTCTGTGTCCCATCAGACAGTGATGTGGACAGAGGAGGAAGAGAGACATTAAGAGTACAAAGAACACATGTGTCCCGTCCTGGATTAGAGGTTCCCTCTTCCCTCAGTAGCCTAAGTGCCGGATTGACCAGATCAAAAACAATCACTTCATTCAAATCAAGAGCATTGTCTTGCTCTCGTCTCGCTGCATTGTTGCACAATAACTCGACTCGGAGGCAGTCACACACACACTGAGGGGGGAGAATACCCAAAGAAAAGTAATCTAAAAGTCATGGAGCAAAGATGAATGTAGTTCATGTTTAGAGAGCATGTTGTGTGATTAAGGGGAACCCACATCAAACGGTGTGGCTTAAGAAAACCGCCGCTTGAAAAACAAGCCGCTTCTTCTGTGCGGAGCAGTGGAGACTCAGAGATGGTGTTGTTCGCAAGGCGGACCAGCCCAGACTAACCCGCCTGTCTGTCTCTCTCGGGACAAACAGGCAAAATGAGAAACATTGTGACTTGGAGCACACATTGGACGCGAGCAGGATGCACGACTACACTTAAGCACTGCATGTTGTCATTTCTGTGATGACTACCAGTTGCAAAGCATAATATGAAGACATACAGAGATTGAATATGAAGGATTGATATCCAGAATTGGTTGTGCAATGGGTATGACCATTGAACGCTGAACGAATATGAAATTGTTTGCAAGTAAAATATCGAAAACTAAATACAAAATGCGGACATGCAGACATGCCTGCAAGAAGCATGGAAATTGAACTTGTGGAATGAAATTAATCAACCGTTTTTGGAACTGCTAATCCCGGGAAAGACTGTTTATTTTTTCTTGTCTTGTTGAAAATGTAATTGCTCCTCATCACACATTGCCTCATATGTGTGTTTCTGGCAGCACAATGCAGGGAAATGCTCGACAAGGTCCAACATGCATTAACTATGTTTGATCATAAGGCGGTTTTTGAGTGAAAATTATTCAAGTCATTATTATTGTTTGGCTTTCATCTCTTTCTTCTTCTTCTTCTTTCTTACATTTGAACAAAACCTCAAGGCCCTCCTGGGCTCCATTCAAGGCACACCACTGCCCTACAGTTTATGCTGAGTGTGGTAAGATTGGATAGCAACCCCTTGCCCGCAAGAGGGAATCTTTTCTGGACAGAACAGCAATATTGCAGCCACATGTGTGAGCTTGTTTACTTTTGCTTGGCTTTTAACTGAAGGAATCTCATGAATTAAACCACAAGCCCAGCAGTCTAAATTATTAGCATGTTAACCCACTGCACACCCTTTCCCCATTGATTGCAAACGGCACAAAGTGTGCATGTGTCTGCGAACATCAATGGACACACTGGTGGATTTACACACACACGCACACACGTGCACACACACACACGCACACACACACACACACACACACACACACACACACACACACACACACACACACACACACACACAAATGTGTGTGTACGCAGATGTACAATGTCCCCCCTCTCTCTCACTCACTCACGCATGCACGCAGTGTTCACGCACGCACGCACGCACGCACGCACGCACGCACGCACGCACGCACGCACGCACGCACGCACGCACGCACGCACGCACGCACGCACGCACGCACGCACGCACGCACGCACGCACGCACGCACGCACACGCACACAGGCT
Organism: Gymnoscopelus braueri; assembly: GCF_963280865.1. NCBI lineage: Eukaryota > Metazoa > Chordata > Actinopteri > Myctophiformes > Myctophidae > Gymnoscopelus > Gymnoscopelus braueri. The sequence goes on from NC_137615.1 coordinate 14,937,445, forward strand.
TCTGTGTACTCTTTGGTAAAAAGATGGAAAGTTTATTTCTAAAAGCTTAATCATGGAAATCTCCCCTTTAAACAATAAACTTTCAACTTTATTTCATCTCTCTCCTGCCAGCACCACATCAAACGATCCCGGGGGTCAACAAGGGTCAGCGAAAGGATTTGGGTAATGATGAGGCTCAAAGAGAAAAAGAGAGGGTGGTGAAAGAGAGATGGTAAAAGGAGGAGGGGAGCTGATGGGAAAGGTTGGGGTTGGTTGGAAAGAGAGAGAGAGAAGGGAGGGAGGGAGGGAGAGAGGTGGGGGGGGGTACTGGCTAGGTGCAAAGGCTAGGCCCTGTAACGACGGACCCACTGATTACATTGTTGCACAAATAAACAGGCACTCTGCAGGCTCCCTGGAGTCCAGCTGCGGTGCAGGAGAGGAAAGCTTTCATTTCAGGGGTGGGGTGGGGGGGGGCTGGGGTCGGACCAGGGGAGCGGAGGGGCCTGGCCCGGCTGGCCGGCTGTCTACCTACACCGTTTCCTCGCATCTCCATCAGCGGGTCAGCGAACACCGCGGGTACAAGGGAACGACATTCTCTCGTAAGCCCCTCTGTGTGTACCGATTACGTGCCATTTCCCCCGAATTAACTAAGAGAGTGTACAGATGGAACCAAATGGACCCTTGGTTCCATCTGTACACTCTCGGAGTTACAAATGGATCAATTAACGGAGGATTTGACTGTTTATTTAGATGCACCATCAGGATGCAGTCAAAACATCCGGGCCATGGGGGCGCCCCGCTGGCCTAGCGGTCTAGGCGCGTACCACATAATAGACTCTAATCGACGTGGGTTCGAGTCCCGTTCCCAACGACCTTTCCTGCGTGTCTCTCCCCGTCTCTCTCTCTCTCTCTCCCTCTTTCCTGTCCATCCTCACTAGATCTATCAATAAAGGCAGAAAAGCCCTAAAACATATCTTAGAAGGAAAAAATAAAACATCCGGCCATCTCGGAGAGTGGGCCTGCAATAGGCTAGTAGAAAGGGCCCAAAAGGAGGAGGTGCAGGATATCTATGATGTGTTTTTTTTTCTTATGATGAGGACTTGAGGATCTGCCATCTGTACGGGGTCAGATAAGTGTTTGGGGAAAGAGGCTGAGACAGATGAGGCTCTTGATGTCCTTGAGCCACATCTGCAATAGTCTTTCCCTGCCTTCACCTTCCGACCATTACGGGGTCCTGGCCTTCTCTTGTCTGTGTCCTGCAGCTATCAAGTCCCACATCAAGGCATGCTCTGCCAAATGTATGCCCCCCCATTAAGGGGGCCATCATCAGATAAACAAGATAAACAAGTCCAATTCCTGGCAAGGCTGATCAAAGGGACTCAATGTTAACCCTATGGCCAATTTCAAGTAGGCAAAAATCAAATGCAGATGAAGTCACATGGAAATTAGGGGCTGGGGTGGGGGCTGTTCCGTTGTCCCTTTTTTTTTTGGGCACTGACGAGCGACAGTGAAGAGAGTGGCGGAGTGTGGAGGCAACGTTCTTCTCAGGACTCTAGGATCTTTCTTGAAATGTCCATAGATCTCGATATCAGTTAACAACAACAAGCGAGGAACAAGCGAGGTGACCATTATTGAGAAATAATCCCCGACAGCAGAGCGGTCTTATATCATCCTGTAGGAGTTTATTTCTCTATAGTTACTACCTCGCTGTTCATTATCCTGTTTATTACAGATTTAGCTTCTGCTAAAGCAGGGGTCTTCATCAGGGTGTCCTCAGAGTTACTACATGGAGGCCGGCAAATCTTTGTGTGATAAGATATTTTTTAACCACTTGAACCCTAGAATCTCTATTCTGAGAAGAACTTTAGCCAAAAATAGCAGATCTACAAGCTCACAACGCCTTGCGCTGTGAGCTTGTAGATCGGCTATTTTCAGCAAAGAGGGAAAAAACAGCAGACCAAGTACAGAGTGTAAGGTCAAGTTTACAAATTATTGACAGTTTAAGTGGTTAGATGTCTGAAAATACACTGATGACAGTGCTGTCAAACAATGAAATCTATGATAAAGTTTAATATGAAACACCATTTTATTCTATATATAGTGGGGGTCCCCGCTTCATCTCTCAGCTAAGGGGTCCTTGGGCTGAAAAACGTTCAAGACCCCTGCGCTAAAGGAAATGATACATTTGACTTTGCAAATAAGGGTCTGTCCAGCGCAACAAGGCCGGCGCGCAAAACCACCACCAGTCAAACTATCAAACTGATCAAAGATTCAAGATTCTCTTACTGAGTTGCTTATTTCTCACCTCAAATGTTTTCAGGAACATACTTCAGTGCAGTGGTTCCGGCATCTTTTCTCGATCAGGGCCTGCACATGAAAGTCTCTAATAAAGTGTTCGCGGCCCACCCATCTGACCACTTAAAATGGCTCCATTGTGGTGCGGTTTGGATCAGTGGAACTAACGTAGTATTCTGTAGCGTAAGTTCCTATTGGTATCACAATGAAAATTCATTTTTCAAGGTTTAAAAAATAATAATAGCATGTCATTTCTTGTATTATGTTATCATTAAAAACATAATGTTTTGACAGTTACTTGGGGGCCCACTTGCAATGCCCTCACGCCCCATAAGTGGGCCCTGGCCCACAGGTTTGGAATCACTGCTATATTGTACCGTGTTTAGCTGTAAAATGAGATTGTTTGTTACTTGGCCGCCATGTCGGATACGACAGAGCAAATATCAAGCACCGTGGGTTGATATGATCCAGGTGCTTTCTGTCTATTGATCGGCACTACGTCCATAACAACGGGCTGTTATTCACATGGCAGCAGTCTGCTGTCAAGAAATAACGGCGAGCAGAATGCCTCGGTATAGATCAATCAGACTCGAGCGTTCGACAAAAAAAAACGTGAAATAATGCCAAATAACACCGCAACTATCTTGTCTCACAATAAACAGGAACCGGTGCAGCAGCATAGACACCTGTTCAAAGAAGTGCATCAAGATATGTCAGTGACCCTGCCTGATATTTCTGGAAGCCAATCAAGGGCCAGATGAAGATATATGTGAGTTATATGTGAATCTTCTCTGGGTTTGAGGGGGGGTGGGAGGCTACTGTATATAATCATGTGCATACAAAATGATTGCACCCGCCCATGTGCAAAGATATACTGTACTATCAATACATTTCAATTCATACAGAGAATATTTAGCCTAAAAAAAAAACAGACAAATATATTCACTGTTGCTATGTTTTCTTTTTAATCGCTCTCCACCGAAAAACAATACAAATTCCAACGCATGCTGTAGTGGACGGGCTATGGTTTGCATTATGTTATTGGACAGACCAGACCCAGGTTACATCCCATGGCAACATGCACCAGAAGATGTTTTCTAAAAAGACAACCTACATGCATGCCACAGCAGCAATAGACAACACTGTATTTATTAGACGCAAATTATCAGAAATGCTATGCGTGAATAAATATGCTTTACTATTAGCCTATTATTTATTTCAGGAACTTAAATATACAGGGGAAAAAACAGTGGCACCAAAAATGATGATATTTTAGAGCTCTAGTGAAATATCTGCCTTTTTTTTTTTTTACACCTGCAAACCTTTGATGTGACTATAAAGTCGAAGTTGAATTCCTCAAATGAGGCTTTCTGGGGAACTCATGGCTGTTTCAGGGCCGAGCTCCGAGTAGCGCCGGCGTATTTCCACCCCTGCATGACTATCATCTATATCTGTCACAACTTTTATGTGGTGTCATGTCATTAATCCTCTGCCAAGGCTCCTCTGTAAATCACCTCCTCAACTGTTCCCCAAATGCACATGTGAAACAGTATTCACATTTTGAAGATAAAAACTGTGTGTGTCTTGTGCCTGTCGCACATGTGAGCGTGGGACATAGTAGGGCCCACCACTGTCGATTTGAACACTGTTTGGTGTGGTTACACAGATCAGCTCTACTCAGGACAGTGGTCGGATACAGAACATGTCTACTGACTGGGCCTGGAAAGATCTGGGTGAGTTCCATTTTTTTTCAAGCTTAGATGTTATAATAATGACCGGCGGATGATGTCAATATGACACATTTTCTCACTGTCTATTTGGCTGCTTTCCGTGAGCGGCACCCAGAAAAAAGAGAGACCACTCGTGTATTTAGGTGGTGGGAGCATGTGTGCGCTCGGCGCTTCTGAAACGCGTCTGGTGGAATCACAAGCATTGTCTCTAGAGTGGCTGCGGTCAGGTGTCAGGCTGCCGCGTCGCAGCTGGAATGTGACGCGTCCGCGCCCAGTGGAATCTGTAGTTTTCATGGATCTCTGGGCTGGGCTTGAATCTTAGATCCGCCTTGGCTCAGGGTAGATCTTTAACCACTTAAACCCCAGCATCCGTATTGTGGGGAAAGCTTTCGCTTGAAAATAGCCGATTGACAAGCTAACGTTGTGAGCTTGTCAATCGGCTATTTTCAGCGAAAGCTTTCCCCACAATAACTGCAAATAAACTATTTTAGAGTCCTGAAGGACTCCGCTCAACCATATGGGGTTTAAGTGGTTAATTTAAAGTGATTCAGGTAATTATCTCAGAGTGTACTCTCTCTCTCTCTTGCAACAGCAAAAAAAAAGAAGCCCAATGCAAGTTGCAGCATTTCTCTCAAAATGTAACAATCAACAAGACCCATGTTGAACACGTCCCACTGTCAAGGTAGATGCTGAGTAGATCAAAGCGAGTTGTAAGGGGGTGATGCCTGCCTTAACTCATGTAATCAGCTCATTCACATGGTGTTTGGGAGAGAAAAGGAAATTCCACCGTGCTCTCTAGAGAGCCATATTGAACTGTAATCAAAAGATTATCCGAGAATAATCAAACACCCCCCCTCCCCACCCCATGGGACCACCCACAGAGAGCAGAGAGAAACACAAGCCTGTTGCATGCTCTTCTCCCAAACAAGACCCCTATGGCCCATAGGCAAAAGGACAGACATTTTGTCCCAACTCTTTGAAGACAGATCAGCATTGGCATGCTGATCTAAGAGATGTGTATGTTCAATGCCCGATAGGAGCATCTTCTGAGAAATAATCCCTGGAAGAAAACCAGCGATTTAAGCTGATGACTGAACAAGTGCATCACTTCAGTAAACATTTGAGATATCTGAAGTCGATTTTACACCAAGCTATTTCTGTCTCATCACTGTTGGGTCATGTTCCCAGAGCACAGCCGTGACTCCAGTGCAGTCACACAAGTATGTCATTGTTTGGGTTGCCAGCTTATCACATAATGGAAAAAAAAAGAGTTGCTTCAAACAAACAACAGCTTTACTCTCAAATGATCCTGATAATGACAGACCCCAGTCTATATTTAGCTCTTCTCTCTCTCTGATGGACCTCTGGGAGAGCCGTAAACAAAGCTGGCAGAATTTAAACAAGCATGTGTGCCTGCCATGACGGTTGTGTGCTGCGTGAGATACAGGCTACGGGGGCCAGGAAAACGTAGAGTGTGTGTGTGGGTGTGTGTGTGTGTGGGTGTGGGGGGGGGGGGGGTGGACCAATTGAAGTTTAGAGACAACACCACAGACTCAGTTTGAGGCCTGCGGTTTTGTCTCAGAACTTTGATTGACTGACAGCTCCTTTAATGGACAGGAGGAGCTGTGGGCTGCTGGTAACGACGGCAAATGGTGCTTCTTTCATTGGAGATCAGTGTGTTTATTTCACTGGGATTGGGATGGCATTTTTTCAAAGGGCTGCGGCACATGGGGGACAACAAACGATACTACTGTCAAGGAATTACTTAATCTTTAAGCTTACACTTTGGGGTCAGATAGGAGGAAAATGTGTTTTCAGCGCCTGTCTTAAAGAATTAGTCTCCTTGTCTTCTCAGACTTGGGTGGTGGGTGGAGGTGCTTGCGGTGGTTGGTGGGTAAAGGGTAGAGTAGACAGACCCCACCCTATTTCTTCAATCCCGACTAATTAAAGGACGATGAGTCATTCATAGGGATTCAATGGGTTCAAAGGGACCTGGGTGTCCTCCGCTGTAATTTCAAATTACTGATTTCTGTTATTAATTATACATCTTAAGTGCCTTTGAAGAGCGCTGCAGACCATCCTTCATCGGGAAGACATAATGTCTGGCGGACAAAAAAAAAGCAGTAAGCAAAGGCCCATTGGCTCCATTGAATCTGAGCTTCCAGGAAAATCAGCAGGCCACGTCTTATTGTATCACTATTATTTCTTTGCCTTGGTTTTCTAGCAAAACACCCAGTTCTGACGTCAGCGGATCATTGTCATTTCAAGAGCGCTCTTGGAAGCGAAGCATGGGTTGTGATTGAACTCTGAGCGCTGCCCCGGAGCGCTACTTTGAGGGAGAAACCACGGAACCACAGATAATGCTTTACAGTCCGCTAGTCTCAACTACTGTCATCAGATTTTCACTTCGTAAAATGCTCAAATAAGATTGTCATTCCTTCAGAGCAGAGGGCAAGGCACTGATGTTAAACTGCAAGACAGGGTTTTATGGCCACGGCGCTCATGTAATCACAGGCAATCGCTGTGGAGCCTAGCCTCTGATAAATGTAATTGAGTGGATATGGAGCAAAAATCCTCAGTGTTAACCACTTAAAAGCTATACATATTGTTGTCCTCCAGGGGCCTTAAGGCTTCGTCCTTTTTTCCCTCTACACAAAATCTCTTGTTGTGTTGTGATGCGTTGGGAGCTTGTAGATCATCTATTTTCACCAAATGTTATGGCCATAATAGTGATGCTAGGGTTCAAGTGCAAGTGGTTAAAGCTGCACTGCAATCCATAAGTTATTTTAGTGAATAAAATGTTATTTGAACCAATCTGTATGGGACAGTATGTTGTACAATATAACTAACAGAACTGCATTTGTTGTAGTTGGTCTACCCGCTCTTCTATTGAGAAATGTATATCCTTACTGGTTGACAAGAGGTGTTGCATGAAGCTCAAAGCAAACGTATCCTCTGCCCACACAGGCTCTCTGTATTACCTCACTGGGGCGGGGGGACTGGGGATGAAAGTTACGGACTGCGACTTTAACCCATCAAGATCTGAGGCCAATTCTAAAAAAAAAACTTCTAAATCCTAAATTTTGTCTATGTCTATGTAGACTATGTCTGAGGTTCTCAAAATCTTTCATGTCAAGGACACCTAAAATTATATTTTATTATATGCCAACCCCCATGTCAAGATATTGTGTTCCAGTGACCCCCAGAAGCAAAGATTTGAGTAAAAAATGTTTGCTTTAAAAAAATATATGTATTCAAAGATTTGCAAAAATGTTCATGCTTTTTCAAAAATAGCAGATCTACAAGCTCATAGCGTGGCACGAAGTGACGCACTTGCAGATACACAAGTGAGCTTGTGTATCTGCTATTTTTGAATAGCCAAAGTATTAAATAATGGTTGAAGTGGTTACACGGATGCTTTCCTGGTTTTAATGGGTTAATTCTGAGACGTAGGATGTATCCATTTGTAACTCTCAGAGTTACAAATGGATACATTAACATTAGCACTTTTACTGTGTACATTGGGTGTTCGAAAACCCAATTAACCTAATAGGTGAGCACCTGTTTGGGTAAACAGGCAGAGTTTGATTTGAGTGTGAGGTTCATTATATGACAGACAAGAACCTCGAGGACACATCAGTGGCTTACATTACCGCAAGCACATTCAAATCACAAGTTAGTGTTTTGTGTACACATGCAGCTAATACGAGGGTTGGTGAAAACGTTTAAACTATAAATAGTCATACTTCATACGTCCTTTTAGTCATGCAACATTCTTTCGCTGAAGCATAAATTAGGTGTGAGACTGCAGCTGGCTGCAGCTAGACAGACTCGGGCTGGCACTTGTAGTTCTTCTTATACCTCAAAGAGGGTGGTCTGTGGGATCATCTTAAGTCATTTTTGGAGGTGTGGTGACTGTTTATATGGACCGAGAATACAAGCACCATGTGAGTGTCAAATGTATAATGTGGACTAAACCATCTCCGTTGACTGGTTCAAGAGGGAGAAGGCACGAGACAATACAAGTTCAAACAAAGTCCTTCGCCTCTTCCTCCCCTACTTTCCACTGGGGTAAAGGCTTTTCAGGAGACAGGGGGAAGCATCTCCCTTTCATCCTTGGCCACAGACAACCCTAGACATATAAAAACATCCATGTTGAAGTGGCAAAAGACCTTTTAATTCCAGACAAACCCAACGTGAGGGACTTAATTACAGAATGGGGGCAACCCAGCCCTGTTCAAAATTACACTTACAGTAAGACATTTGAAGCAATTGCATCCTTTATCCTATTTTTTTGTTTTGTTCAATGTTTTGTTCCTTGTAAAGACTGTCATTGCCTACTGTGGTTTCTAGTGGGTCTCCTTATTTTCTCCTCTGTCTCCGGCGCAGTCAGGAGTTTAGTTCATCAGGCTTGTTTGGACATATAGTTGAGGTAAAAATATCTGAAACGTTGTTGTGGCAATGTTAATTCAAATCATCATTCCAAAAGTAATGGACAAGACTGGTGAAATATAACTAATGAAATAGATAACTCATAACCATATGTTTGTATACTTCGCCAGTTGAATTAACAAAATCATGTTCCTCCAAAGTGCAATGGTACCAGACCGGTAGATTGACTGAAACCGGCAGCATCAAGAACCAATTAGCCTCTCCTATCATCTGCTTTAGCCAATCAACATCCTCCTGGACTGGTCCTCACCTCCCTCAAACCGGTCTGTATGTGACTCGTCAGCTCACACTTCAATAGCAGTGCATTGGAAGTTACTATCGCAACAAATATGCAGAGTTGGGAAGTAGATGAATTTGTGCAACTAGTAACATTTAAATTACAATGAAAAATTGGGACTTAATACATACTTTGTCGTGAAGGGGGGCCTTTAGGGGTCCTTGCCTCCCAAATAAACTTCTGTGCACCACCTAAAGTTCTTAAGCAGAGGCATTTGTTTTAAGATTCATGAAAAGGGAGACTTAAACAACATTTTCTCCAGGAAAAGGGGAGCTTTGGGATTTTTGTCTGTAATAACGTAGGAGCATTAACAATATAACATTTTAACACATTTTAACACATTATAACAGAAAATGTATCTTACACCAGAAGCCAGTGGCTAACCATAATGATTGATTAATACTCCAAGTTTATGAATGGAATATTATGTTTCAGCTCAGAAACTCTCAGATTAAAACCATCATTTTCAATAGCGGGGCATTCGATAGGGGAGTTTACAAATTAGAAAAAATATATATTAACTGAAATTAAACCTTGTTTAAAAAAAGAAAAAAATATGTTAAAAAAGCAATAATCTGTTTCTGTACCAAAAGGATGTGGGCTTCTGTGTCCAAGTATGCATCTACTTTGTAAGTAATAGTCGGCTGCACGGTTCAGGCACAGGCATCACTTTTAGGCAACACTTAAATGGACAACCACCAAAGATGTTGTTATTCACACCTGTTTGGCAATGACCAGCAAGTTAGCCGACTCCCACCCCAAGTGGTGCACACAGCCATGTTAGTTCTGGTTGGGTCTTATGCTCTATATTCTCTTAACCACACCTATATACTGCGTTGACCAGAGTCCCCTAGGGGTCTATACTGTACATGGCCCCCTAATTTATTGACTCTACACCAAATCTCTTTGGCGGAAAAACATAATCATCTACAAACTCTTTCGGAGCTTATAGATCTGCAATTGTCGCTGAATGATCGCCCCTGAATAGAGACGGTAGGGTTCATGTGGTTAATTGCCTGGCACAGAAATCTGTCTATTCGTCCTTGTTCTGGTAGCTCTCAAGCGGTTGTTTTATGGTTGACCCTGGTGGAAACATTGCCTAATGCCCGCCCATCAGATTTGTCCTGGCGCCGAGTCTTACAAAACGTTATGTCCTCAGACAAGAATGCATTGATGTTATATTGAAGAAGTTAAATATTCTTGACAGTAAACAAGTCCTTCTCCTGAGTCATTATGTTGTACTACTATAGGAAATTGCTGGTTTTAGCTTTTTTTAAATGAATGTTTAGAAAATAATCAAATGAAACCAGGTTACATCGATGAACGAATTATGATTTTAAAGCTCGACTGTAGCCTTCATAATTTAGGAAATGAACAGTAGTTACTGGAGGTTGATGGAATTGCACCCGGTTTAGTTGACTGCGTCCAAGTCACTAAATAGTCCCTCCTAACGTTGCATTTAGATTTTTTACCAAATATTTACAGTGTGAATATTGACAGAATCTGCCAATATTGACAGATGCTGTTTGTGCAAATGCAATGTGGCTACCTTGTAGTTTTTAGCCATGGCTTTAAGCTGTGCAGTGGATGAATTGTTAGCCAAGCGCTAGCCAGTTATTTTTCGCAAGTATTTGAGCGACAATTAATCGTCAAGTAAAATGTCATAATAATATTATGACAATATTATTGACAGCCCTACCTGTGCTCCATGTCCACAGCCTCAGCCACTGTCACTGTCTGTCTTTGCTAGCCAATGAAAAAGAGGCGGCGCTTTCCATTGCGGTGGGGGTGTGGCTATTGCATCTCACTGTCAACACAGTTCCTCCTGTGTCACTCGACTGTGGTACAGTACCTCTGCTATGTTACTATCGTTCACGTTCACCCAGCTTTACCAATGTCTCTCTGCAGCACGCCACGTTCTCCCTGTTAGTCTCTGTCCTTTTGTGCCTCTGTCTGCACCTGTATAACTCAGTGGCATTTTGTCATTATGGTATTCCCTCAGTCCATACAAGTATGCACAATAGCCAATAGGGTTTGGATTTGACCATGACAATATAATTGTAACTCATCCAAAATGTTGCTGATCTTGCAGTTCTACACCCACACAACATCGTTCAGTTTTTCAAAGTGACTGTCAGTTATCAGACTGGATGTAATGCCTTAAAGACTAGAAGTGTTTGACTGGGGCCGTGGCTCAGGAGGTAGTGTGGCGGTCTTAAAAATGGAAGGTCTCAGTTTAATCCTTGGCTCCTCCTAACTGCTCACAAATGAGCAGGTCCACTGTCAGTGTGTGTGAATGTGTGGAATGTAACGCACATTGTTAAGTGCTTTGAATAAAAGTCGATATTGTATACCATTTGGCACTAATATCGGATACACGCTGCTTGTTCTACCACCACGTGGCGCCGACCTGCGCCACTAGTAGTGACAGTTGAACCATCCGTGGTCCAGAGCCACAGGGCGTTATTAATGTTCACTTCATCCTGTTGAATTTATCCAGCGTATGCATCTATATCCATTGTTGCTGGCCACCTAACGATATCTATAAATATTAACTACAAAGCAGCACGTTAACGGGTGAAAGGCGGCTTTGTGTTCTACGTATAAACACCAGTTAAGTTTCATTTTAGTTTTTAATGGCTTGACTTTGAAAGCAACCAAAGGTCTTTGCTCTGTAAACATATCTGATAAAGAAGACAACTAGGAAACCACAAGGCAGTGGAAAACATTTCCAGTAAGACTGATGACTGTTTGTCATGACCTGGCTCATGAGACAGGACAAAATAACGGAGAAAAGCGTCTCTGGATCCTTCTCATTAAATTTCGGCAACAACCGCAAATTACCCAGAATATCAAAACCCTGTTCTCTTGGCTCAAGGCAAAGCGAAGCGAGGAACCGCCCAACTCCGTTACTAACTTCCCATTCTTTTTTATTCCCATTTATTTTTGGGGCTTTTTATGCCTTTTATTGATAGTGAAGTGAAGTGTGTTAGACAGGAAACGGGGGAGAGAGATGGGGAATGACACGCAGCAAAGGCCGTCGGGAAGGGGACTCGAATCCGCGACACACTGTCAGGCTACATTGTAGCCTAGGTGCCCCGGACCTAAAATGGTAAATCGTGCATTTATATAACACCTTTATCCAAGGTGTTTTACAATGATGGTGCCGATTACAGTACATTCACCCATTCACACACACATTCATACACCGATGGGCGATGGCGGACGAAACCATGCAAGGCACCAACCTGCTCATCGGGAGCAATTAGGGTTTCAGCATCTTTTCCCAAGGACACTTCGACACTGACTCTGGGGTAGCCCGGGATTGAAACTGTGAACCTTCCGGTTCACCAAGCGGCCACTCTACCCCTGAGCCACTGCCGCTCCGCCCGTACCCATTCATTCAGACCACTGTGTAAGGTCGAAACGTTGGTTTCATATTAACATCATTTCTTGAATTGTGGCTACGAGCTGTGCAACCTCTTTTCATTTGTATACCTTTGCACCGTGGTCAGCACCGCAACACTACAGGTGTGCGTCCTCCCAGCCTGGTTTCTATCATTTTCTTCATCCAAATAGATTGTACACATTTCCAATAGGGGTGGGACGATATGGGTACCTCACGATACGATATATATCACGATATTAGGCCCACGATAACAATATATATCACGATATTCGATATATTGCGATATCACGATATTCAATATATATTGCAAGAAATTTCACCAACGATATATCACGATATCTGAAAATATCGATATATTGCGATATCACGATATATTGCATGAAATTTCACCAACGATATATCACGATAGTCCTTGTATTCAATTCATAAACACATAAAATAGCACCAAACAGTTCAAAATCATCATTACACAAATACAGAGTAGGAAAAACAACGTATCACAAACTTAAAAAAATAAATAAAAATAATAATAATAATAATAATTAATATCGATATTTTTCGGCAGTATATCGATTAGTTATTGCGGGAGAAAGTATCGCGATATATCGCGATATCGATATATCGTCCCACCCCTAATTTCCAAGTCACCCATGCAGAAACCCTGGTGATTAGCCTCTGAAATGTAACAGGATTACCCACGAACGTGGGCGGTTGTTTTTGTATGGATTCAATCCCTGGTGTTCGCTGTGGTGGGCAAGAACTTTACCCCTGAGCCAACCAGGAGCCCCCCCCCCACTACATGTAAATTGAGGAGAAACCACATATAGTCCTACCTCACTACATGAGCACTCTCCACAACAGGAACTTAAGATGATTGAGTCAGAGTCATGCCTGTGATATGGTTATAACAAATTCGCATGACATAATTGAGTGGCTTTTTAGCCCTCTTTAATGGGTGTTTAAGCTCTTTGTTCAGACTCTGAACGAAGAGCTCATCAATGTCACTTACTCCTACCAATAGGAGTGAAGCAGAGGCGGTAGAAGAGTATCAAATAATCAATGGTCTGTTCGTGTAGATTGGGAGCAACTAGAGATTGTAACTTTCCACCAAGAAGCATGCCCTAATAATAATAGAGGTGTATGTAGTAAGATGTCTACCCACAGCCATGAAAGATTTAGCACGGCATGTCATTTCTAGTTACTGTAGTTACTGTGTTCCTCCCTCTCTCTCTCTCTCTCTCTCTCATTTACATTCATTGTCTACCTTTCTTCACCTTTCTGTCTGTTTCACCGATCGTTGAATGTGCGTGAACATTAAAGGCGGTTACACACCGGCGAATATGCGAATATACGCAAAATTCGGACTCGTTCCGAATAATTAAAAGACGCTTTTTTCGCTCCGCGAAACTGGTGTGGAAGCTTGCATTGACTTTATAAGGTTTTAAAAAAAAACGTATTATTCGCATGAAAAAAATCGCCCCGGTGTGTAAGGACCTTAAGGCTCTCTACTTTGGGGGTTTTGGGGTATGTGGTCATGTTTATAAATATATATTGTTGTGTCTAATCTAATGTTGGCTCACTCCAGCGAACTTGCATGTCTGCAACTGGTAAGTTCCAGTACATCCCAAGCTGGAGGGACAGGAGTGTTGTAATTGCCTTGTTGGTAGCAAGATGCTTATCCCATAGCCTGGAAGGATGATTGCTCTGTTTTTGTTTTTGCTTGTTTGTTGATTTTTTGTTGTTGCATAGTTGACGTTGACCGATTGAAAATTTAGATTCTTGGCCTGCTGGCAGCGTTCACAAAAATATGTCTCTGAATGGCCTAGTACTTTGTATGCAAGATTAGCTGTGGACTGGCACAGACACAGGCCCGAACTGGGTGTACTCTCTGGTTTTACAGTTTTCATTATATTTTGAAGATAGTATAAAGGTAATATAACATATCCTGATGGGAGGTCTGATGTCAACATGTCATTCTACAACTCTGGCTTTTAAATTCATGTATAAAATCTATGATTTGTAACATATGGTACTCACACAGGTAAAGCTGACACCCAGGCCCGACCAGGTGCTCCTTCACAAACGGCATCGCGTTTGCCAACTGCAAACACAAAACATACAAGCAGCCATCAGCTATTTCATTCGTAAAACAAACATGTGGAAATGAATTCCGCCGCAGTCAGGTGAAGCAACTTAAAAAGCAATGTAATCCCATGACATAATGCCCAGACCAAAGCGCTTACAAATGAAAAACAGACCATCCCATTCTGTTTGACAGGAATGTTGTTAATACCTTTCTGTTGTACCTGGCTGTCTGACACAATGACTTAAGATTTTCTCTAAGTTGGCCTGTCAAGCTTTCTTGTGCATTGCTGTTATGCTATGAGTGGAGCGGTCTTCCCACCCACGTCAAGCGTTAAGCTTTTAGGTTTGGGCAAAATCTGTGGAATTTGGAAGGCCTGTTAGCCACCACAGTAAAAACCCTGAAAATATGAACAGGTTGTAATGGGAGAGCGTTCTCTCCAAATATCCCCATTCAGTCAAGCAGGCACAAGCAGTGTTCTGCCAAGGACTATGTTGAGGTGTTGGGTTCTGCAGTAAATCAGCTTGGGTTCAGATGATCAAACACTTGTTGTTAGTTCCCGCGCTTTCATGTAATCTCATAAAAGGCCGACCGCTCTGATCGACCGAGCCTGCCTGCCAAACCGTCCGGGCCTCCCATGCCGGCAGCCCCGGTCTCTGCGGATTTATTCCAAAAAAACAGCTCTGAGGCAAACAAACACAGCGCAACAACAGCATGAACAGTATCCCAGCATGACAGATGCTCAACAAATGTCACAGACTCCCACCAGTCGTGCAGTGTTGATGCTACTTACACTGTAAAGCACTCTGAGAGTGGTACAAATGTAACCAAATGGACCCTTATTATGGCCAGTTACGGGTGTACATTTTGTACACTCTTGGAGTATACTGAGTATGCTCCGAATGCAACTGTACAAAATTAAAGGCTACAGTTGGGCATACAGTATAGCTTGGGATGCACCTGTTCTGATATAAGTACTGTAGTTGCGATGTCCCGGTTCGATTCCCGGACAGAAACCTGTTTTGCATGTCTCTAGCCACTAGTTTCCTGTCCAAATAAATTTATGAAAATGACACAGAAAATATAAATTAAAAAAAAAATGCAATCACCAAGCTTGGAAAGCTGTCACTGACACGCATGTCTGCTAATTTGAAAGCTTTGAAAGCTCAGAGAGCCCTGCCAAGAAGAGAAGGGCTGTGTTTTGTCACTGCAATTGGACATTCGCGTGTGACAAATAGGTGGCGAGAAGACGAGCCGAAGCTTCTTGGTGGAAGACTCTAATAAAAACGAAACCACTGCAAGACAGACATCAAAGTCAATAGGAATTACACTGGCCGTTTGATCTCCCCTGTTTTTCCTCTCTTTCTAACATCAATCTGTCCCGTTCACACTCTGGTCTTCATTATCCTCGTCTTCCCTCAAAAATCATTTGACATCTATCAGTGCCCCAAAACGTGACAGAGGAACACGGCCTCTCGGCTCCAGGACAAGAAAGAGCCAGGGCGGTTTCCACCCTGATGTGTGGCATTTACCAGCCAATATCACTTCATACCCCACTGCGTTACAAGTCTTATGTGGGCCCTGGGTCTGAAAGAAACGGTTAGCACTTTTAATGGATGTCCTGCTCTTCAGACTCAACAGTCATGCTCCGAGGAGGTTTATGGCTCGCATTTTGACAAATGGGGAAGGGTGAGATAAAACGCTTACACACGGGTCGTCCACTCCCTTTCTCAAATAAAATAAATCAATACCCATAAAAAGGCGGGCCATTAAAACGTTGTATAACCACACATTAGGAATAAAACTACGATTTTGGCTGCCGCGTAAAGGCTTTTTCCACAACGAGTGCATGCCACACACCGATGATAAATGGGCGCTGGTTGGTTGTGATGTTGGGATTTATCAAACATTTTGCTGGTAAGCCATTACAGACCAAAATACTGGCAGCCGCAGGATAACTCATTCACGGCTTTCTGAAATCCGGCCAGCCTGGGTGGGATCTGGAGAAGGTAGACGTTGCAGGTTTCTCAATTGAAATATTTTCCTTGGCATCGGCCCACAGTCATCAGTCAGTTCCTTGCGGACTAGACTCTAAAGTCTAGTTTATGCTTCGTCGCGCGACGAAAATAGCAGATCTACAAGTTCCTAAATGCGACGTAATTTTTTTTGTCGTGAACATATGAATCGGACTTAATGCTGTTCTCAGGAAAGCAAGACGTACACTAGGGCTGGGCGATACGACTTCAAAACAATATAACGATTATTTCAAACTTTTGCCTTGATTACGATTAATGAACACAAAGTATATTAAAAAATACCTGCTTCTCGATTATTCGATTATCCTACATGAGCCAGATTAACCACTTTTTAATTTTTGGTTTATTGCCCAGCTCCAGTGGTGGAAAGTAACTAAGTACATTTACTTAAGTACTGTACTTAAGTAAAATTTGGAGGTGTTTGTACTTTACTCAGAGGCAAATATTGTACTTTTACTCCACTACAATTATTAGAAAACCTTAGTTACTTGTTACTTTTCAGATATACATTATGATATCATAAAACATACATTAACCACTTTAGCCCTATTTCTACATCTACAAGCTCACAACGCGTCGCATCGCGATGCGTTGTGAGCTTGTAGATTTGCTATTTTCAAATATTTGAGCACTTTTACTTTTGGTACTTTTTTTTTTTTAATCTTAATTTTTATCCAGCGATTTTTGTAACCCATTTTTTTCACCCGGTGCCAATTTCCTAAGTGATCCTGGACGCTACACCAGCCCTACACCAGCGCTATACCAGTCCCCCACAGCCAGGGAGGCCAGGGCCGAGCTCATGCTTCCTTCAATTCATGAGAGCCAACTGACCTTCTTGTCACCTGACAGGGGGGAGTTTCCCCGGTAGGACGTAGCGCGTGGAAGGAACACGTTATTCCAACCAGTTCCCTTCCCCTCCATCAGGCGCCCCGGCTGTCATGCGGGAGGCGGTATAGCGACCAGGATTACTACATGTTTTTGTGAGGGTATTAACTACCCTAGGAGACACAGGGAGAACATGCAAACTACTACTTTTGGTACTTTAAGTATATTTTGATGCCAATACTTTTGCACTTTTACCCAAGTACATTTTGATTCCTGGACTTTTACTTGTAACAGAGTATTTCTATATTGCAGTATTGGTACTTTTACTTAAGTAAAACATTTGAGTACTTTTTTCACCACTGCCCAGCCCTAACGTATACACTCAAACGTGAGGCCATGTTTCAATATACCAGGGGCGATATATATGCCTGCATTTATGAATGTGCCTATAATGTCTAATGTCTTTTGGTTGGTTTTCATGTTACAGCATGTATGCGTGTGTGTATGAAACCTCAGCGAGACGAGGGCACTTGTGCCCATGGCGTCTGTGAGAGCTCGTGACTGAGCCCGTTTAACTCCACTAACAGAGCACCGTTCCCAAAATCCCATCACGCAACCCACACATGTCCCACAGAACAGACAGAACTGTGGCCACAACCAACAAGGAGCAGTAATAACCCCCCCAGCCCACACTCCCACACACACGCACACGCGCACACACGCACACACTCATATACAAACACACACACACACGCACACGCACACGCACTCACACTCACACATGCACAGCAGACGCACACACACACACACACACACACACACACACACACACACACACACACACACACACACACACACACACACACGCACACACACACACACGCACATCTAATGAGATGCCTATAATTAACATTACATAATGTAAACAAATGCAAATCCTAAACTGCGTGTTGCTAAATGGAGGCATTTTCATAGTCAATTTATTATATAAACAATGATAGCTCATTGAAAGACCTTGCCTGTTTTTAACAAATGGAAACAGCCTCGTAATATTTTAGCTGATGGCTGCTTGTATAACATTTTATTTGTATAGCACTTCTCACAACTCACAAAATGCTTTACATATAACAGAAATAAAAACAGCATTTAAATGATTAAAAACAACAAAAAGCACAAACTGCAAAACAGCATACACACTTCACACCTGGAGGAGAAGCCCAAGGACACACCTAAGCTCTTATAAACAACTTATAAACAATAAATAGGAAACATCATTGAATTGAATGAAGTGCTATGAGTTTAATTGGCCTTGGACCTAATTGTCCTATCTTTTCCAAGTGCAGCAGTCATGTCTCAATGAATTCGAGACAACATACTTGAGTTTATAGTGCCGGCGATATCTGTTGTGTGAACTTGGTAGCCTACAATGTGTTCTGGTGGGCCAAACAAATACACCACCAAAACAATCACTAAATCACCCAGAACATGTTGTTTTCCAATTGTGCATACTTATTCTGCAATACTACATGTCTTTAATTAAAATATTTCAAGACATGGCTGTCTTGTGTTAGTTTTGATGTTAGTTTTGTTGCAAGCTTTAAAATAAATTGGTTCATTGACATTACAGAGACACTGACGATTGGCAGACCATCTTCGCTATAGCACTGCCCCTTTTAATTTCTGCTTTCTGCCTTTAATTTCTGCTTTCTGCCTCAAATAACCTTGCAGCAATGTGCAACTGCTTTTTATAGATCCAATCTGTCATTCTGGGGAAACAGTGACTATTTCTGAAGGTGAAAAAAAGTGCTGTATTTGATCGGTATATTGTTGTAGGGTGGAACCACTGAGTGGTGGCACTACATGCAATATCTAATATCAATGCTATATGCATTCATTAGACTTTAAGAGCACACATCTCTGTCTCTCCAAAATGGACTGGTTTTATCTGGAACAGTCTGTGACAAATAACAGATTCAGTTGTCATAGCAGCACGTATGAACAAAATCGTGAACGTAACAGTTTCAGGAATCTGAACGGGTTCGTTCACGTTCACGGCAAAGAACTAGTTCTTATGAACGAATCGATCATGAACGACCCATCACTAGTAGTAACGTACAGTAATTAGAAATAAGATACCCAAAAACCAATAAGATTTATGGTCTTGCCTGGCCCTCTGCAATTTCATCCTGCAGATGGATGCATAGCTGGAGTGCGGAAGTCCCCAAAAGGCATATTGTGACTTTTTTTTTGCCCCCCTTCAAGTCACATGTTGATGTTTGGTCAATACTCAATACGTCACAATATGCCTTTTTGGGGGTGAGACAGAGTTGACAGGCTGTGTCCGGGAATTAGCACCTCCCAAGGAGACACGCTCGGTTCTGTCTGTGAGGTAGGAAGTGAACCAGTTGAGTGCAGACTAGAGTCAGAGAGTTTCTATGGTGGAATGGTGGACACATCCAGGAGGATGAGGAGGGAGGGGGAGCCAGCGTCAGCCGCCATCAAAAGGTCATTAGTGACCCTGACCAGCGCCTTTTCTGTGCTGTGGGCTGAGCGGGATCCTGACGGGAACTTCTCGAAACGGTTATTTTGTTTGACTACCTTTTCCTGCACCTTGGAGAGGAAGGAGATGGGCCTGTAGTTGGCAAGATCTTCCGGGTCAAGGGTGTTTTTTTTCAGAAGGGGTGTAATGATGGCCGTTTTTAAAGCAGGTGGAACATGGCCGGCTTGGAGCGAATGGTTAATGGCTGTGGTGATGAGGGGACTTATGGATGGCTGTGGTGATGAGGGGACTTATGGATGGCTGTGGTGATGAGGGGACTTATGGATGGATGTGGTGATGAGGGGACTTATGGTTGGCTGTGGTGATGAGGGGACTTATGGATGGCTGTGGTGATGAGGGGACTTATGGATGGCTGTGGTGAGCTATGTGGGTTTTTACCAGAGATGTGGGGCTGTGGTTTGAGGAAGTTATTTATGGTGGAGAAATGTTGCTTGGAGTTACCGGAACTGTTGGAATAATGTTTTTTTTTTCAAAATTAGCTGATGTGCTCAATCACAACACGTCGCGTTGTCAGCTTGCAGATCAGCTATTTTTGAACAGCCTCAGAAAATAGGGTTAAAGTAGTTAAACTGATTTTGATGCTGTTTTAAGTCATTTTGCTGGGGACCCCCCTCTGAAGGACCACTTTGAGAACCACTGCTTTACCGTACATGGTACACAAATGTGCATTTTGTGACATCTAGACATGTCATTAGTCCCATTCGCAAGGGAAGAGACTGCGCCTTTCAATTTAATTAGGTTATTCTATAATGGAGAAGAAAAAAATATGTGAAGCTAAACATGAAACTACAAAAGCATAAAAAAAAATAGATTCATGTGGGATAATTGTGTACATTACTTTGTTATCATTAGTTATCATTATTATTATAAAATGTATAATTTATATTTATATTAAAGTGTAAGGGAGATCAGAGGTGTGTGTGTGTGTGTGTGTGTGTGTGTGTGTGTGTATGTGTGTGTGTGTGTGTGTGTGTGTGTGTGTGTGTGTGTGTGTGTGTGTGTGTGTGTGTGTGTGTGTGTGTGTGTGTGTGTGCGTGCGTGCGTGCGTGCGTGCGTGCGTGCGTGCGTGCGTGCGTGCGTGCGTGCGTGGGTGCGTGCTGTGCGTAAATACCAGAGTGTGTGTGCGTGTGTTTGCCCGCGATCTGCATGTGTCTGTACACCACATTATGTGCCTGCATGTAGCAGCAGGTGTTTTGGTAATATTGAGCAAAACTCAAAACTTATATCCCTACCAATATTCAAACCAAATCTTGATCAGAAGTGTTTTTTGTTTTTGTTTTGGGGAAATGGCTTTTTCACCCATAAAGCTGAAAGAGACAGCTTAGTGAAATCTGCAATGTCCTCACGTTCAAAATGGGTGAAATCAAGTGGTGTCTTTACATTTGCCTTTAGGTTGCTTTGTGAGAGTTGCCTCAGGACCAATGTGGGCCTCTGGCTTCAAAGGGCCTAAAGAAAATATATAAATACAAAACCATTAGGGAGCTTGCTTTCTTTAGTTAACATTTCAAACACACTGCGGAGTGGATCGTGTTTTCTGTCCCCTCTACCTCTAATGTTGATGTTGTTTTTCTCATGGTCCAGGGGCAAACTGTGGTGGCACAGCTGGAAAGTACTCAACACCCTTAAAAGGGGCTACACAAACACCACCTCCTCTGGCCTGTGTGGCCCTGGCTGCCGGCATTCTGCTGTGATGCAATCTATATGCATAATAAGAGCCACGAACGTGGATCCAAAGTCAGAGATGATATATAAACATAACACAAGCTCAGAAGGTAGCATCACAGAGGAGGGGAAGCCTGATTTATGCTTCGGAAATAGCAAATCTACGAGCTCGCTGCGCGTCATGTCACAATGCATTGTGTGCTTGTAGATCGGCTATTTCCGGCAAGAGACACTGTTGCACGATGGAGTATAAATTACACATAAGACGTGCCGCTGTGTAGTGTGTGGACCAGGGCGGATTTTTATTAGTGACACTAAGACATTTATTATAGGCATTTATTATAAACAGTGGCGCTTGACACAGTGAACTTAAGATACGAGGGTGACTCTCTGTGTAGACAGATTACCACTTCATTAAACAAACCAGGACCTCAAAGAGTAACAAGCCCTCGGACATGCATACCAGAGAGAGAATAACCCGGAACTGCTACCCACATGAGACGGTAATAGGCTGTCTGCCCCAAAAGTTATTACAACTCCAAAACATTTATTGGAAGGAAATCAAAAAAAATTATCCTGCCTTGTTCTGCTGGGACAAATTCACATCCACACACCAATAAAAAAATGTTTACAACTTTGCAAGTATAAAAATGCATTTCTGTAACTATTTTAAAACGCTCTAGAGCCGAAATAACACAATAAAGAAAAAGAAGAAGATGTTGAGGGGAAAATAAAACCTTCCTCAGTAATACGGCACATGCTTCCAAAGAGCTGGGCTGTATTACTGAAGCTGTCAGGAGAACAATTCGATGTGGGTGACCACAACTTGGAGCTCTCTAGAATAGGCCATAAAAGCATAACGAAGCACTGGCTTTGGGAGCATCGAGGCATACATGACAAGCTCAGCGGAGAGCTAGGACAGACGCTGCCATTATGGTGCAGCCAACATACCATTGAAGGAGGCAGCATCCTGCAAGCATCTTTGCTCATGGCTCTGTTCATTCACAAAAGGCTTCTGCTAATAGCAGCAATATACCACAATGTAGAATACATTGCAAGTACTCATTACGCAGAATGGCCATTTCAGAATCATACTCTAGTAGTTCTCAATCTTTTTTGGCTGCAGTACCCCCTTTCCCTGCTTTCTAAATCCCAGTACCCCCTTTACCCGACTACAAGAACCCATTTTGAGAACCACTGCTCTATATCATATTATTCTACTATAATTACTGATCATTAACCACTTAAGCCCTATTTTATACTTAATCTATTCAAAAACGCATTGTGAGCTTGTTGATCTGCTATTTTTGAAACACCTGTTGGAGAGGAACTGCATTTGGTCAAACAGGTCTGTTCGCTTATTTATCGCAAACACCTGTTAACCACTTTAAGCCTGCAGCCCAGTTTTGGGCATAATAGGCGGAAAAAAATTAAGAAGAAAAAAATCGGAAATGGTCAAAACATTTTCGAAAATACCAGATCTACAAGCTCACAACGTGGCATGCAGCGACACTTTTTGAGCCTGCAGATCGGCTATTTTCTAAATAATTTAGATTATTCTTTTTCTCTTTTTTTGTGGTGAAGTGGTTTAATAAGTGCAACCTGACCAGATTGGATGTCGAAAAACAAATGGATTCAGCTGATCCAATCAGAGACGAGAAACAGACGAGGCAATGACACGATGACACCACCTCAGAGGAAAAACAGACCCTCTCTCACTTCAAAGAGCCAAGGGGATGCTTTTAAAAAATCACACCGGCAATAAACTACAACAGAAGTTCATCGGTTTTCCACGACATGAAAGGGCTTTTCAAAGCCAAAGTTCTCCTTGAGTAGTTCCCTCTGCCCCAACTCTACCCCTCAGCACAGTTCATATCACAGTGGAGGACTTGTTTACACGGGACACGTTACCATGGGAGGGGTCAAGCTATTTACATTTCAAAGACACAGAGAAAGCACACTTCTGGTATATGTATGTGGGAATGAGTACATATAGGCTTTACATTGTAACCACTTCACCACAAAACAAAAATAAATCATAGGGATGCACCGATATATCAGCTGCATCTTGGTAGCCAAAAAACGTGACGTGACGTGACGTGACGTGACGTGACGTGACGTGACGTGACGTGACGTGACGTGACGTGACGTGACGTGACGTGACGTGACGTGACGTGACGTGGCGTGACGTGATGTGATAAATTGTGTGCTGGTTGGTGGGCTGAACAGTGGCATGAAACAGTGAGCAGATGAAACAACATGGCTCACTTAATCAATGGCTCAATGTATATTGGATGTATTTGAAACATTCATTGATATGATTAACAGAATAACTTCGGATGGTGGTTCTCAAAGTGGGGTTTCGGGGACCCCCAGGGGTTCTTGAGGGGATCCGGGGGGTCCTCAGTTAAATGATGGATAGTTAGGAACCAAATGGACCCATTACTCTGAGAGTGTACAAATGTGTACATTTGTACACTCTCAGAGTTATGGGGGGTCTGTGACCCCATACCAAACTGGGGGTCCTTGAAGTTAAAAGGTTTGAGAACCACTGGTTTAGGGGGGAGAGAGAGAGAGAGAGAGAGAGAGAGAGAGAGAGAGGTGGCTCCAATGTTGACTCACATGTGTTGGGTGGCAAGTCTAAATGTGTTGATTAATGGATCTCCCACACAGAACAACAGCAGAGCTGTCGCATTATTATGGGACAGTCTTTTTTACGAGAGCGGAGGTCAGAGGGAAAGTGGGAAATGGTCCGTGGAGAAATCAGACAGGTGACGCAGCCTGCGGTCCTCAGCCATGACTTCAATTACAATCAAATCCTGAGCAGTGTCAGCTCCCTCCTGAGGTGGCTATTTGGAACAGCATGTGTTGATTACTGTATACCTAATGACACAAATGTCAAGGTTCTGAGAATACGACAGGCCAATACATATATATATGATCGGGACATTTCTAAATACAAACTATAGTTGTCTCATACAGGCACGCACAAGGACTGTGTGAAATGGCCTGAGAAGTGGATGCACTCTCCGAGTTCAAGGGGGTGTAAGTGATATGTTGTAAGGGGGAAAAAAAGGGGGGGGGGGGGTTACAAATCTGCTTGATATTCCTTTAGTACTCATAGAGTGTTTGTTCAGTAACAGGAGTCTCCCCATCTTTCCAGCTACATTTTCATGTCAGGATACCAATTTTATCCAATCAGGAGAGAGAACTCCACAAAAAGTTATCAGCTTCATTTTTATAGTGTTCCCCTTCCAATTTCGAGTATCCTGTATGAGTTCTCTCTCCTGATTGGATAAATTGGTATCTCTGGACCTGAAAATCTGTTTTCTAAGGAGCTGGAGAGACGGTGAGACCCCTGTCTCTGAACACTCTATAGCAAATTCTTACTATGAGAATATGGAGCTATTTAACAGTTATTGTAACAAGGGAAGCCAGGTTGAAAGTAGTCATTGATTGATTGATTGAATACTTTATTAACAGTTCCAAATAGTACAGTGTATTACAATGATTGCTAAAATGATAACACAAAAAGCTTGTTTCCATTGTGGTCCTGTGTATTCAATTTAACATTTAAAGACATACAATAATAAACAAGACATCATCAACACTAGTAGCAATGAACGTATATGTACAGTAAACGGTTGTGGGGGTGGGGTGGTGGATTGGGGTTATTTCTGGTGTTAAGCTTAGAGGACTTTTCTAGGACCAGTTACAAATTGCAGATGTGCTCTTTTATGGTGGTTTCGAAGGAGGGTAAGGAGTCACACTTAATTAACACAGTTAAATTAACACCTTGGAAGAATGCTCTCATATATTATGATAAGTTGCCCCCTGCATCCCTTCCTCCAATGGACCACAATGGAAACAAGCCCTCCGGGTTGTTTTCTGGTGTTTTTAATCCTTTTGTATTCATTTTCAATAAAGTGCTCAATCGATCTTTCCATCAGTAATGGGCCTGGTGATTTAATCCACCATCTGTGAGAAGAAGCAGGGCCCAGCCAGTCAGTCCGTCTGAGCTCAGCACATCATGCATTTTGTTTTTCTTTTTTCTTTTCGAGGAATTCCACAACTTATTCCCTCGGTTCCCGCGCTTCATGTGTGCCACACTCACTCAGTGCTGAAAGAGAAATTAGAGGTAAAGATGACAAAGGCATTCTGAAAATTACAAGGCTTTGTGTTTACTATTCTGAGCTCGAACGCGACATTCGGTCCAGTGACATGTCTTTCAGCTTTTTCTTTTCTCGACGAAAAAGGGAGCGAGAGAGGAAAGAAAAGAAAATACCACAGTCTATTGAAAGTACAGACAGCGAAGAAAGAAAGGCCGTGATTATAGCTAAGGACCGAATGACAGAGAGAGAGAGAGAGAGAGAGAGATCGAGAGTCCTCATCCAGTAAGGCATGATGTATACTTTGTTGTATGGCGGCGTGGAATAGCAGATCTACAAGCTCACAGCGTGTCACATCCATGACGCACTGTGAGCGTGTAGATCTGCTATTTCTGACGTGCGACCCCGTCGTGCGACGAAGTACAAATCTGGCTCCACTCCTCCATCTGCTCATCTTCATTTGTCCCTCACATGAGAGTGCGGTTGGCGTTTTGCTGTTGTTTAGCAGAACATGTCAACAGTGGTTTTGATAATGACTGCATGTGCCTGTGTCCTTTCATCTCGGTGGTCTCTAAAAGACCCAAATCCTATTTGGTCTTACATCCGCCATGACAACAATAGCATCATAAACGGAGGTAAAGAAAAACTAAATAGGTGTACTAATGGTGCCTGCGAAGCGAACAGAACAAGGTATAGCTGTCTCACAACTTTGTACCTCTGTATGTACCTGACAAAAGATGTATCAATTGTGTCTCGCTAGATAGGATATTCAGTCTACCATCTGGGCTACACTGGACCAGACTGGCATTTTGACTTAATACTTTGTTCAAAGATAAAATGAACAATTTTCTACTATTTTGTGATTTATCCCATGCTGTTTCCAATAGAACTCAATAAGCAGCTCCTGCCAGAAAGGTAGTGTTCGATGAACAGAACTGACTGGAACACACATTCAGTGGTGGAAGAAGTAGTCCAATTTTTTTTTTACAAAAGTGGCTGTACCACAAAGTACAAATACTCTTTTAAAAGTAAAAGTCCTGTACTAAGAAGTTTACTTGAGTAAAAGTACAAAAGTATTGGCTTCAAAATATATAGTACCAGTACTAGTAAAAGCACTAAAATGTTTCCAAATTTGTCAAACTGTTTCAGAAATCTACTAGTAAGTAAAGGTGTCAAATAATTGTAGTGGACTAAGAAGTACAATATTTGCCTCTGAGATGTAGTGAAGTAGAGTATTGAAAAGTGGAAATACTCAAGTAAAGTAAATGTATTGTCAGAATTGCACTAAAGTACAGTACTTACTTCAGTAAACGTACTTTAATTAACATTAATGAACTTGGGCTTGTCTTGTACAGGAGAAAGTAGAAAGACGTGCAGGAAATAAGCTCTTACGGTTTTAGTCGAAAAGCAAAAATATCATGCGGCAAATGTAGATGTTAACTTAAAAGGAAAATCTGAATCAGAATAAATCCTTTGGCTTCTTTCATTGCAATTATGACAGTATTGTAATGTTCTGGACACAGATACAATGCAAAGTCCAGAGGATCATGGGCTCATGTCCTGGTTTATAACTGTTAAATACAATCATCAAATACATATTTGCTTTTGCATATCAAGTAATTAAGTTAAGTAAGTCAGGTAAGTACTGTGTGTACGTAACTAAGTAAGTAAGTAAGAAAGAAACTAAGACAGTACCTTTTTCGTATGCATCCCATGTAAGAACGAACCACATTATGATCCATTGCATATTTAAGGATGGATTTATCTGTTTATTCCCAGATAAGTTTAAACAACAGTGGAAGATCTAAGGTGTAAGTTTCATCATTAACCGCTCTGCCTCAAAGGTTTTCTCTGATTTTGGTCACAAGGGGTTCAAATATCATTGTTTAAGGCTTTGATCAGAGAGTCTTACCCATGTTGCCGTGACCTCTGCCATATGGTGCCTCTGTGTGCGCGTGCGTACATGCTAGCATGCGTGCATGTGTGCGTGTGCCAGTGGTGGAAAAAGTACTCAAATGTTTTACTTAAGTAAAAGTATCAACACTGCTATGTAGAACTACTCCGTTACAAGTAAAAGTCCGGAATTCAAAATGTACTTGAGTAAAAGTACAAAAGTATTGGTATAAAAATGTACTTAAAGTACCAAAAGTAAAAGTACAAAAAATGTTTGAAAATAGCAGATCTACAAGCTGAGCTTGTAGATCGGCTATTTTCAAATAGCCTAGGTATAAAATAGGGCTGAAGTGGTTAATGTATGTTTTATAATGTAATAATGTATATCTGAGTAACAAAGTAACTAGTAACTAAAGTTTTCAAATAATTGTAGTGGAGTAAAAGTACAATATTTGCCTCCGAGATGTAGTGGAGTAGAAGTAAAAGTATAGTCAATTGGAAATACTCCAGTAAAGTAAAAGTACCTCAAAATTGTACTTAAGTACAGTACTTGAGTAAATGTACTTAGTTACTTTACACCACTGGTGTATACGTGCGTGCATGCATGCGTGCGCACTTCCCTGTGCATTTCCCCAAGGCTCAGCCTCCCACTCTCAAGTGGATATCAAAGGCCTGTATTTACAGTTATCTGTGCTTGGCTGCTCCACGGAAGTAATCAGAGCAAGGTCAGGGGTCAGTGCTCTGGCCTAAGACAGAAACACAAGTGACTGACGGTGACTTCAAAGGAAAGCGATCCTCTGACTGTTGTTCTACTCTGGATATCATAATCAAGAGTGTGGAAGGGGACAGAGGAGAGAGCAGTGAAGTGTCTTTGCAGGGCTTGGAGGTGGAGGGGCGCTGGGTGGGGTGGAACTACTGGCTCCAAAGAGAACTGGAGGAGAGAGAGAGAGAGAGAGAGAGAGACTACCTTTGAATAATTAGAGCCACCAAGATCAAAGACCAGGCACCAGTTTGGTCTGCTTAACCTCCGTAACACAGAAACGGAGCAACAACAGAAACAAAAAAAGCGCGTCATTTTATTCAGTCCTGTTGTTGTTCCTGTGCTTAGCGAAACCCAAAACCATGTCAAACATAATGGAAAATATTTGAGGTCTTCTTTTATTAACCAAGAAAAGCGTTTGATGTTTGACGTCTTTATTTGTTTTAGAAGAAGAAAGGCAAGGGGCAGCATAGCATGCGAGCGATCTTCTTTTGGAGAGCAGACACACAAAAAAAGGGAGGGAGGAATGAATGATATGAGACCAAACCGAGCTCCCGCATTCTCCATAATCAATTAAACATCATTATCAGTCCTTTCAAGAATGCCACGATCAAAGGCCAGTAGAAAATGATCAAAGTGACAGCATTTTGTTTGAGCACAACCTCTCGCTGCTACTGAGTCCCTCTCTCACGCAAGCTCAGTGATGTCCCTTAACGTCAGCTTCTAACGACCAAACCAAAGAAAATTTAAAAACGGACCGATGCTTTTCTGATGTCCCTCTCAGTTATGTTCATGTGCAGTGGGTTACAGCCGTTTGTGTGTATTTGACAGTGATTTTTGTGTGCAAAACCTTTTGAGGGACTACTCATCATCGCACTTGATCAATGGTTTTTTCATTAGCTGGCCATTTGAAAGCACAAAGGAAAGGGACTGTTGCAGACTGCGTAACACAAAATGCCAGAAATCTGGCAAAACAACATGGCCAACTGTCTTCAATGTTATAGTGGCTCCCGAGAGGAACGTAAAACAGCTCTGTTATTGTATCCTAAGAATTATCCACGCGGCTTTAATTTGATTTTACCCTGGGCAGCTAAAATATCATCTCCATGTGACAGCTGTGACAGGCTACTGATGTATTGTGGGGTCAAAGTGGGTGGCTGCTACTTATGTTGTCTCAATTTGACTTTCAATTAAGCAAGCCAAACAGAAAATACGGGTGAATTACTTTAGAGCAGGTGAGGTGGAAACAAGTTGTTTTTTCAGTGGCATTTAAAGGCAAAGTGATACACAGGCAGACAAAGTCACTCTTATTTCACGTGGAAGTGTAGCTGGAAAATGAATTTGCAAGCGCCGGTGCATTTTGACCCGATGTTTTGTGAGAAAGTCCAAAAGTGCATTCCAGCTATCAAAGGCACAAGCCACAGACCTTCTCGGGCGTATGTGTTTAGCAACTAGACACTTCAAATGCGTAGCAACGGCATGAAAAGAGCCCTCTTCAGCTCGCTGGGTGTGAAGCAGGGCGAGGCTTTCGTGGGACAGCCTGTGAGAGCGGCATCAGAGAGCAGAAGAGAGGTCGCTGTTGCAGGGCGGTCAGCTGGACTGTAGAGGAAAGTGAGTCACGCTGACCGATCTTAATCCTTAACCCTCCGCATCTTTGTCGGCTTTGAGCCTCTTTGGGGGGGCCAGCAACACACGAGGAGCCGCTGACACTTGGCCCGCCATCACCCATCTGGTCATGGGTCCTCCAAATAAAGGGTCGACCTGATCTGTGGCCTGTCCCGCAGAAAAGATGCTCTTCTAACTGAAGGTTGCAGGGGAAAGCAGCTGCAGAATTTTCTCAGTGGATTTTCTTTTCCACTCCGGGATTCTTTTCTTATACATTAAGCAGCCTTTTTGGAACTCATTTCTACACTGGAAGTCGTCAAGGAAAGTGTGTTGCCGACAGCATACCAAAAAAATCAGTCTTGCATAAGGATATAAAATATTAATAATACTACGATGCCTTATCAGCATAAGCAGGATGCTCAAGGCCTTGCCTTTTGTCAGGGCAACTCAGGTCGGGCTTCGGCCATATCTAATTTGGCAACAGAGTGGCTGAGCTTACTAAAAGAGTCCATAACTCTTCCAATGAGAGGATTACACACTGTAAAACACCCACTGCTGTCATTACTTGAAGGTGTTTGTGGCAGCTTTGGCCAAAGGTACATTTGAAACACATGTTATGTTGTCAATGAATGTACGCTATTATAGGAGTGGCCAAATAAACTCAAACACCTACGTAAAAAGGCATATGTGTATGTTAGCCATAATACCGTAGGGCTATGAATAGACAATAAAGATCAAATCGAGTCAAATGATCTACCATACTTGTTGAAGCAGCTTAATGGATAACTGACAACTGTTAAGGACCCCCACAGGATCAATGACGTCTGCCTGTCTGTCTGTCTATCTGTCTGTCTGTACAGTATATCTATACATCTAACTATCTATGTGGAGCAAAAGAGGGATGATCTCCAATAGGGATGATCTCCAATAGGGATGTTGAGTCAGATCCGAACGCATGACGTAGCGAGTCTGTGCCGCGGCCCACAGAGCCATCGGGACACCATTTGCACACAGTATGCGCCTCATTATTTTTGACACTCACTTAACACCGAGCAGACGCTTTCTTTTATCCTCTCAGCAGCGAGATGAGGCTACCGTAATCAAAGAAGACAATGATCGGTGCCAGCCTCTTCGCCTGGCCTGGTACGTGCTTTGATGTCATATTTTGGTGTTGTGGACTGTGACCCCATGCCAAAGAGCGCCATCGCCGCCAACTGTCTGACAGGCTGCCTTTCATCAGAATGACATCATTCTGCTACTTGATTACTTTCCACGGACTCATCCAGGGCCTGGGAATTTTCTCTCAGGAATCTGAAATCATCATCTCTGTCTTTAACCCGCCATAATCCTCAATGAAAAAAATAAAATAAACGAAAGAAAAAAACAACAACATCTGAGCATGCTCATTAGCATGTACAGTATACATATTCACAAGCCTGCACATTGGAATGGGGGATTGTTAAGCTAAGTGCATAGATGTTTGTTTTCACTTAAAGACAGTCTCTGCAATGACGTTTGGGATAGTTTGTGTGTGTGACACCGCAGGTGGAGCAGAACAAATTATTCCCAAACAAAAATCTTTTGGCAACAACATGGCTTGGCCTGTGCCCACGCATCAAAGGCGGCGTTCGCTCTGCGCATTTTCGTGGAAAGTATAAACAACGGCGCTCATTTGAATCTTTCAGCAGCACAGCATTTCCCTTCCCCTGGATTGCCCTTGGCAGGCAGCGCAGAGATAAATTACAAGGTAGCATCTAAAATGTTTACTTTTGGAGGAAACTGCAGCGTGAGGTGGATATTTATAACGGGCTCCTCCTCCCCCCCACCGGGGCTCCTGCTGCTGTGTTGCCTCCAGTGATTTTGCGAAAGAAATAGGCAAATATAGGTCTATGAAAACGGCCAAAAGTTTAAAGTTTAAACCTATATACTGTATACATACATATTTGAAAATAGCCGATCTGCAAGCTCACAACGCGTCGCATTGTGAGCTTGTAGATCTGCTATTTAAAAAGAAAATTGAAATAAAATGTTGAATATTTGAAAGATTTTTTAAACATTCTAACAACACAAATCTAGAACGGGCCTCCCTGGCACAAAACATTTTCAGATGGGGGTTAGGGACAAATAGACTACATATTAATTTGGGGGGTCCATTACATGAAAATATTTGAGAACCACTGGTTTAAATAATAATTAAAGCATTAGGAACAAGCCCAAAAAAAAACTACCAATATTTACAAGCGACTGTACAGAAAAACAAGCCCAAAGGTCGCTTATAATAAGCAGACATGGCAACACTGCGTTTGCCTCTCCACCCCGGCTTTCACAGACAGGCCTGCCGTCTGTCTTCACCTGCAGGTCATGAGTCTAGGCCGTGTGGGCCGTGTGGGCAGCCTGGGCGACAAGTAGGAGCCACTCCCGGCGGCACGGCTGCCCACATCAGTCCTCCAGACTGCCCTGCAGCAGCGCTACATCAAGAGGTGTCTGTGGACACGCTGGCTGCGCTCTCGGCCATCCGCTAAATGGAAAGCGGGGCTTCAAAGGATCAGAGGCTATGTGTTTGTTCAATCCCCAGCAGAGGGGATGCAGAGACTGACAGCCTATCATCTGAAGTGCCTGAGGTGGGGATAAATTGAAGATGACAATATTATAAGTCTTGAGGCCGGCCGTGTTTATACGATGCATCTAACCACATGAACCCTAGCGTCTCTTTTTCTGGGCATGGCACAATAATAGCTAGAAAAAGTGCTCCTCGGAGTACAAGTCTCCGCCAGGTCAGGTAGGTTATTATGGCCTCCTGGTGGCGCTATAATAGGCCAATGTGAAAAGGGTGCCATATCTTCTTAGGCCTTTCACAGCAATCGGACACCGCATTCATGATTTGAGGCATTTTAAATTTATTATATATTAAATAGGACTCAAGTGGTTAATGTATGGAGCACAGTGTAGCCATGTGTGTAAAGGTCACACTTCAGGTAGGAATTACTGGACTAAATCTTAGTTTGGTCCAGTAGTTCTGAAACCCAAGCACCCCCCTGATTTTCTCTGAACCCCCCCTGGGGGTTTGTACTGCCCTCGTTGAGAAACACCGGTTTAAGTGGTGCATCAGAAAGTGATCACTCCCTTTTTATAACTCTTGTCAGGTATTATTGGCTGGTTGTCATGATTGGATTCAAATTCAACTTTCAAATAGCACTCATCAAAATAGATTATATATATATTAGGAGATTGTTTCCTCAGCGAGAATAAGGCGGGTTTTCGCTGACACAGCCCGGAAGGGTTGTATTAAAAAAAAACACACCCCCATTCTCCTTGAAAGTCAGGTGCCTCCTTGAAAACATCTCAACTTTTCATGAGATCATATGTGGTCGGCTAATGGAAACATTTATTCAACAACAAGGTAAGGTATCTGTTTGGGAAACACGTCGCCCACTTCCCTTTCTCCTGTGGCAGGATGAAGACACTTATGTGTGGTATAGAAGAACGTGTTACTCAGGCCTTACTCACAAACGTGAAAGTGCAAGAGGAGCCAGCACCAGGACACGTCAGTTTGTTATTGTGATGACTAACAAACAGCGAATTTCCACTCATCTTTTATCTGGTTTTCATCTGTGAAGAATTCACAGCAATGGAATCAGGAAATAGGGGTTCCTTCCAACACCTCCCCACAAGAGAGCAAGCAGTAGTAGAAAGTGCAGGACTTTGTTTATTGTGCTTTTTTTTGGTAGGATTCAGCACCCAGTTTACAAGTTATTATTATACGGTACGGAGAAGGCTTCTTTTCATAATAGTCTGTGTTTATCTCATCACAATAGATTTTTATGGTGATGAGAACAACAAGCACTATTGAGGAAAACTTCGAGGAAAAGACAAAGTTCTATCACTGGGAATTCTCTCACATACGCAAGACATGTGGTGGACAGGTGTAGAGCCAATACTCGTGTCAGAATGTTCGACCTAATTTACTCATTCAAGGCGCCATAAAAAAAGGTGCGAGTTCACCACTTAAGCCCTATACAATTTGTGGCAACTGGCAAGCTTCATCCACAATTTGATTTCAAAATAGCCGATCTGCAAGCTCACAACACATCGCATTGCAACACCTATTGTAGATAGGCTTTACAATATTTAAACATTTTGAAAACAAATAAAAAATTTGGGAAATGTTTGAAAATTTGTGAAAATTTTCTTCTATTGTAATTTTTTTTAATTCACATATGCAATGACATACCCACAACAGGGACGTC
This sequence comes from Gymnoscopelus braueri, assembly GCF_963280865.1. Classification (NCBI taxonomy): domain Eukaryota; kingdom Metazoa; phylum Chordata; class Actinopteri; order Myctophiformes; family Myctophidae; genus Gymnoscopelus; species Gymnoscopelus braueri. The sequence continues at coordinate 14,971,367 of NC_137615.1, forward strand.
AGGTTTAAAGTGGTTAAGTGGCCAGCGTACCTCTGGAATTGATACGGGGGAGAAGGATCGGAGGCTCAGGGAGAAAGCACAGGCACCTTTATCCCTCTAGAAATGAAAGCAGGTATACAGGGGGGAGAGGGGAGGACAACTGTAACATGTCTGAAGCGTAACCTGTTCCCTGGCCCTCACTTTGAAACCAGATGAAGATCGGCTGCAGCCCTGAAGTCATTACTCCTTCAAAGGTAATTAACACATGGCTTTTGTTTGGAGCCCGATGAGCCCCAGATTGTGCAGGTACAGATGGTCGGAGGGGGGTTGGACAACAGATACCAAGAGCAAGGTGTGCTTGGACGTGCTTTCATGTCAGCAGGAAGTGCTTGACCCCCCCGGCCCCCCCTTGACCTCAAATCTGAGCTGTCAACGCCACTTCCTTGAGTGCCCTGTAAAGATTAACATGTGGGACAGAGACAGGGGGCTCTGTCCCCCCCCCCCGGCGGGCACGATGAGCGAAAGGACACAGCTGGCATCTTTTGCCCTTTGACGCATCTTTTGTCGAGTTACACAAATGATAATATATATGAGATATGTTTTTAATTTGATTTTATGTTTTATGGTGTGTGTTTCTTTTATTTACCAGTGCTTCACAAATATCAGTGGACATCTCTCTGAGCAGTTGCCACCGTCAGCTGGTCTATTTCTGGTCCTCAGTGGAGTTAATGCCTCATAGCTTCTGTTTCACCTTGTGCTAAAAAGTGCCACCTGGTGTATTTCTCGGGGTGGTAAAATAGCAGCAGTTACCATCCTGTTAGCATCAAAGGGAGAGGGGTTGCAGTCTCGCCTTGACCTTGGAGACGCAGGGCTCCACATTGCACACGGGTGTTGCCTGCATTTGGAGAGACCACTGCACCGGACCGCTTCGCCCTCCTCTTCAGCCCCTCTGATCCCTTCCCCCAGCAGAGATACCGGAGAGAACAGTGATTCTCAACCTCTTTAAACTCAGACCTTGTATGAATTAACCACTTGCAAAATCGGCATCGGTCATTATAGGCTTGTAGATTGGGTTGTAGATTAGACTTTTGGCTTGTGGATCGGCTATTTTCACAATTCTCCTATGATGAAATTATATACTATAGGGCAGGGGTCTTCAACGTTTTTTCAGACACACAAATACAAACATTTGGTGGCCCCCCCTGTAGTAACTCGGAGGACCCCCTAGGGGTCCCGGAGCCCCTGTTGAAGACCCATGCTCTAGGGCTTAAGTGGCTAAGCTTTAGGTTAGTGTATAACGAGGTAACTGAAAGCTTCAGTCTCATAGCACCACATCGTGTGTCTGTGATCCACGTGGATTAAAGTTGTCACTCTGACGGATTTCATTTTTATACGTTTAAAGAGTATTACAATGGCTGATTTGATTTGATTGCTTAGTTTTTTATTGTAAATTTATATTAAGAAGCATCTTCCATAAAACCCCAATGGTCTCGGATATTACATAAAAGCAAAGACCTCAACACAGTTGTGCAGTATGTAGAGCAGCAAGAACATAGGTTTAGAATGATAATAACCTAAACATAATTCTACATATTGTGCTAATTTGTTTAGGAAACACAGAACTAGTGTGGAGCACTCCTTTCACACGGTTTCACAAATCACAAATTGGGACGACCAAACACCACAACAAATTTTCAGTCATGAGATTTGTTTTTGCTTTAATCCCTAGATCCATTTAGTAGTTGACCTTGAAACCGAAGTGTAAAGCTAAGCTGCACCCCTCAGTTTGACTATGAATCACTATTTTCTCTAAGTGACGTCAGAAGTGAAAACCCCAACCCCATCAATTACGACGAGCTCTAATTGTTTAAGCCAGTGTTCCTTGCTTTACTTATATACACCTTGAGGGCAATTTATGCTACGATGCATTTCAGTATTTTGGATTTGATGGGCCTTTGTGAGCCTGTGAAATGGAATGTTAACTGTCAGACCTCTCATATTCTTTGTGACCGAGACCTAAAACATGCAGGGCTTGATTCAAAAGGCAGGAATCTTGGACCTCATGCTAGCCACATGTCCTCAGCCAAGACGGCTACGGCGTCAAGCGCACGTCACCGTTGCAGCATTTGGCGTTAGAAGGTGGAGAGATTCAGTCCACACACACACACACACACACACACACACACACACACACACACACACACACACACACACACACACACACACACACACACACACACACACACACACACACACACACACACACACACACACACACACACAGTTGCAAATACACACACATTGTTGTATTTCTATAATTGTGGAATGTCAAAAGCATTTTTGTCATTACAAATGCCATTCTTACTTAACCTAACCCTACACTGACAGTAATCCTGACCCTGACCATAACCTCAGAATCCCTAGCTCTAAAAGAAATGAGTCCCTCAGGGCTCTATACTAGAGCCTACATTATGAATTAAACACTTAAGCCCTATTTAAAATAGCAGATCCACTATTTCAGTGCGTCGTGATGCAACTCGTTATGAGCTTGTAGATCTGCTGTTTTCACTAATATTGATTTCCTTTTTTTTTTTTTACTTCTAAATCTTCTAAATCAAAATGTCATTACAGCAACAAATTGATTAAAATGAATATGTACTTTCTAACTTGTACTTTGGAATAAGTATTTCTAAAAGCAAGTACTCCATACTTAAACCCAAGTACACATTTGACGGAGCAACTTTCACTTGTAGTTGAGTATTATTTGACCAGGACAGGAGTAGGCTATCTATAATTTGACTCAAGTACTGGGGTTGAGTACTTTGTCAATAGTGCCACTGCTTGTCTGTACTGATCGTGACCCAAACAAAATGTATTCCCCTTGTGGATAATAAAGAACATCTAATCTAATCTTGGCCTCTCACCCTAACCCCTAATGTTGAATAATTTTTTATATTTCTTTAACACAAATCTCTTCTGGGGGTCCCTGGCAAAAAAAACATTTTCAGATGGGGGGGTCCGCAGCCAAATACATATTATTTTGGTGGTCCTTGGCCATAGAAGTTTGAGAACTACTGATTTAGAAGCCATTTGTAGAATCGGCCTCAGGTCTTACTGGGTTAAGGGGATCAGAACGTACACACACACACACACACACACACACACACACACACACACACACACACACACACACACACACACACACACACACACACACACACACACACACACACACACACACACACACAAAGCTCCCTAAAGTTTAATATGAATCATCTCAAGAAGACACTTGGATGTGTGTGTGGGTCAGCGGTGTGTCTCAGGAGAGCGTTTGATGATGCCATTTTATTGTTCCCGAAGGTCAAGATCTTCAAAGCGCTTCTTCTGTTCTCCACAGGGCACCCGGGCCGCAGCTGTCGGAATACACTTGGCTTTGTGTTTTTTTTATATACGAGAGAGGCAGGTCAGACCTAGCTCTCACAGAGATGTTTTTGCTGGGGGTATTATGGGCACATAGTGGACACCATAATATGATTGCTCTGCCCTTTTGTGCTGAAGAGTAGGGAGCGTGTGAATCCCATTGGATGGGATGTCACTTTTCCTGAGTTGATCAAATGGCAGTGTGTGTGTGTGTGTGTGTGTGTGTGTGTGTGTGTGTGTGTGTGTGTGTGTGTGTGTGTGTGTGTGTGTGTGTGTGTGTGTGTGTGTGTGTGTGTGTGTGTGTGTGTGTGTGTGTGTGTGTGTGTGTGTGTGTGTGTCTCTCTCTCTGAGTGAGGCTTGTCAGAGACAAAACAGGCCGGCACTTGGGTTCTAGATCAAATGCCTTCTCTCTCGCAGTCCTGTACACACTATGTAAGAGAGCTTTTACACGAAAGTGATGCCAGAGCTCTGTACACAGTGAAAACCCTACAGTCAGTGTACGGGTCCATCTGGGTAATTTTTTGCACTCTTAGACGTAAATGAACACTGAGGATTTCACTGCGTATGATAGATAGATAGACGGACTTATGGACGGACGGACGGGCGGGAGGGCAGATGGACGGGAGGGCGGCGTTCAGACGGGTGAGTGGGTGGGCGGGATATACGTCATGTAGTCTGTTTATGATGTCAGTCCTCTATTACATACAGTACTGTAAGTACTATGACATCAGTCATCTCCTTATTTGCCAAAGGATCAGCCCAATCCAACCTCTATTTACATTTTAGTTTTTTAGCAGTGCCAGCCGCCCAGCCGCTCCCACATTTGACTGTGTGTGTTTGTCCGTCCGTAAAGATAAAACATGTGAGACATACTAGGGCATTTACTTCCTTGGCCCGTGGGCACGCATACACACACACACATACACACACGCACACACACGCGCGCACACACACACACACACACACACACACACACACACACACACACACACACACACCTACACACACACACACACACACACACACACACACACACACACATACACATACACATACACATACACATACACATACACATACACATACACATACACACACACACACACCATACCCTCTTCTAGGCGTCTCGGCCCCTACAGTGCCACACCGTAAACATTATATTGTAATCTAATATTTGTAATCATACAGACAAGAACAACGACACGTTGGATGATGATCCTGTTTTAGTCCAGTGTGGGCACTTCAAAAGACTTTCCCCATAAAGTGATTCCCAACCTGTGGTTGGCAAAACAGTGGCAAAACACTGAGATATGTATTGATAATATAACAACATTTAAATGTAAAAACAATGTTTTCTTTAAAATGTTGAAAAATTAGCTTTCATTGTGACACCGATAAATAGGAATTTAAAGTATACTATGCAAGTTCCATTGATCCAAGCCCGGAACACAATCGTTGATCATTGAAATTAATGATAAGTTAAGTGGTCAGGTGTGTGGGCCGCAAACACTTTTGAGGTTATCAAGTGGGCCCTGATACAGAAAAGGTTGGAAACCGCTATAGCCTGGATAGAGAACACCAGGTTAGAGGACAGGAAACTAATGATGTCTCGTGAGTCGTAGGCTACCGTCTTGACCTTTAATAAAGGCTTTTCCGTTGCCCTTGGGCAAATCCGCGGCATAAACACGCTGCGTTTCCAAAACAACACGAAAAGTCCTGATTGTTCTTCCGTCTCCATGGATGTACCGGGGAAGGAGGGCAGCTACCTCTCTGATGATAATGATAGCATGTCAAGGATGGTAATTGGTTGGTGCTCCCCTCCCCTGTACCCTGGAAGAAGAGGGCATGGGCGGGGCTTCCGGAAGGTGATTCAGGCAGAAGGCATGAGTGGAAACTCTCAGAGGAGGAGCAGCCCCGTACTCACACACACGTACCTGCAATACAACCAGGCCAGAACCATCTTCCAAGTGTACTAACACACACACACACACACACACACACACACACACACACACACACACACACACACACACACACTAGGGCTGTCACGATAACAAATTTAAGTTGACGATTAATTGTCACACAAATAATTGCGATTAACGATTGAATTGTGTTTTTGGCATTGAACATTGGAACATAATGAATAAAAACGTAATTTCTGTTTGCCTTTTAGTACGAAGTGATGCGTTGTAAGCTTGTTGATCTGCTATTTCTGCTATTTTTGGAAAACGTTTGAAAATGTATGAACATTTTTCAACATGGAAACGATTATGACGATTATGCAACATAATTGCGATTATCTCAAATAATTGTGATTAGGCGATTATGTAATAATTGTGACAGGCCTAACACACACACACACACACACACACACACACACACACACACACACACACACACACACACACACACACACACACACATTTGTATTACTATACATTTGGTGCACGACACAAGTATAAATCAAGTATAACTCCAACCCTAACCCCTAAACCTAACCTCTAAATGTCTAATCCTAACTGCCAACCTGAATCCTTTTCCTTAGCGTAAGCCTAACTTTAAAAGTGTTTTAACCATAAAACAACCATTTTCTCTTGTGAGGACCAGGAAAATGTTCCCCACAATGTCCGTTTCTCGCATCTAATAGTTGTGGGGACATTTGGCCCCACACACACGCACGCACGCGCGCACGCACATCGATCTTGCTCAGTATGAATGACATAATAGAACTATTTACAGGAAACGCCAGCTATTTTGTGACCATCATTCTGACAAAGGATCAACAACAAACAGCTGACCTGTCAGCTGAACTGTGCGGTTCCTGTGGGGTGCCAGCAGGGAGACCCCAAATGAAAGCTGTCCTGTCTTGAAAGAGTTCATTTTTATCGAACAGGGCATCATCTGCAACCAATAGAAGTCCTCCTCTTACGAAATGAGAGCCTGCTCGACAGATGTCTCCTGCCTCTCCTCTTAAGGGCCCGTTATACTGTTGCAGCACGCCGGTGTCGCACACCGAAGATAGCCGATCTACAAGCTCACAACGCATCGCACTGCAATGCGTTGTGAGCTTGTGGATCGGCTATTTTCTTTGCGCAACACCGGCGCACAACTAAGTATAAATTACCCTTTACTTCCCATTTAAGTCCACATCTTAGATGGCACCTCTTGACTGAAGTCAGGATCAAGGTTGTTTACTAATTCTCTGGGTAATATCGGGAACATGTGGTGAGGGCACATGAAAGGATCTCTACAATGTGTTAACAACCAAAATCTCTGTACATGTTTGTTTTGGGTTTTTTAAACTATGGTTTCAACATGAAATTAGGGGGGACCTACTTCCGGATCTTTGCCAAGAGGTGAAACAGAACAGAAGCCGATGCCGAGATGTTTTCAAAGAAACCAGAGGTAAAGAACCTCAAATGTCAAGAACTCTCCGGCATTACAGCCAGACAAACTAATGGCACCATCCCTGGAAATGTTACAGGCAAAATTGTCAGTGTACGTAAATAGTTAATCGACAGTGATCCTTTTTATTTAGGGGGATCTCAAGCTTGGAAAAGCCATGAAGGAAGAGCCATGTGGTTCGAGGGATTCTACTTGGGAAAAGGACCACATCATTAGTGTGGTTGCCCTAACAGGGCAACACACTATACAGTAGTACTTGGGCGACTATCTTCTTTCTTTGTTTCTAGAGCAACCCAAAGTTTGCCTCGCTACTCCTCCCACAGTTATATTACACTCGAGCCATATGTCAAATCGACTGGCTTCACCGGGAATCGTGCGCTCGAATTTTGCTAAGAGATAGGTTGTATAGTTTAATTAATATTGATTTATTAGTGAATTCATTTCCCCATTGACTTACAATGGGAAAACACAAAGACTACCATTCAAGTATTTTCCCCTGGGAAACCATAAGGGCTACAGTTTAAAAAAACACTTGGAGGGAGGATTCATAGTCCAGTGGCCTACATACAAAAAAATAATTACAACAGTCGGCCTCATGGTGGCGCTATAACAGCCCACTTTACGCTTTGGCCTTTAACTCTTGACCCGTATGTCATAGAATCTAAATTTCTTTCTCCTGGATTCTTTTTGATAGTCCATACCGTTCGTCTGTAATAGGCTTCGAAAGTTAGTGGGAGGGGCCTATTTTACAAAAAATGCCTAAAATCAACGTCCAGTCAATCCCAAATTTGAATCACATGACGAGGGTTGTGTAGGCCTACTCAAAGAATTGCCAAAAGCATTTCCACTTTGACCCATAGGGGGCGCCACAGATATTTCCCAGAATTGCACCTTTCTAGTTTTCTTTCTTTTTCTTTTGCCAGGGGAGAAATTAAGTCGCAATTATCATAATACCCATAACGTCTCTGGTTGTTTCAACAAC